>NC_143514.1:5520491-5820491 GCF_031878675.1 Megascapheus bottae
GTCAGAGGGACACAGTGTGGAAAGAGTTGGGAAACCCTTGAGAGACTTGTCATGTAAGAGAAGGCCGCAAGCTAAGAGCTGCAGTCGATCTCTTGGAACAGGATGGGCAGAGGAATGACTTCCTCAAGTGCCTGTAGAAAGCAGGCAGCCCTGCCAAAGACTTGATTCTAACCCGGGGAACATAGTTTAGAATTCGAACCTCCAGGGCTGGGAGTTTGGCTTGCCGAGCGTGCACGAAGACCCAGGTTTGATTCCTCAATACCACATACACAGAAAAATGCTGGAAGCGGTGCTGTGGCTCAAGTGGTAGAGCACCAGCCTTGAGAAAAAGCCCAAAGACAGTGCTCAGGCCCAGAGCTCAAGCCCAGACTGACAAGAAAAGAAAAAAAAAAAAAAGAATTCTGACTTCCAGAACTATTTTAAGCCACTATGTCAGTGGCAATTTGCTACAATAAGAGAAACTGTTACTTATACCTTCAAAAAGCTCAATAAACTCCAATTAAAAATATAAAAGGCCATGTCTAGATATATTTTTCAAACAGTTTAAAGGCAAAAACAAAGAATACATTCTAAAGGCAGTAAGAAAAAGTATCATCACATATAAGGGATCTTCAATGAAGTTTACAGCCGACTTTTTATCAGGAACTATGGAGGCCAGAAGGCAGTGAAACAACATATTTCAAGGTCTTCAAAGCAAAGTTCTTCAAAGCAAAAGATTCATAGAATTTTTATTCATTAAAAAAAATTCATCTCTTTTGGGACTGGGAGTGTGGCACAGTGGTAGAGTGAAGACCTGAGTTCTATTTCTCAGAAACATATACACAGCCGGAAGGGTGCGATGACTCTGATGGAGAGCGCTAGTCTTGAGAAAGCTCAAGGACAGTAGGCCTTGAGTTCAAGCCCCCAGAATGGCAAAAAGAAAAGAAAAGAAAAAAAAAGTCATCCCTTCAAAATGTAGTGGATTTCCAATCTGAATTCAAGTCCAGATACAACTAGACGTGCTTGAGTAAGTGTCTCCTGGAGGTCTGGTTGCGGTTGGAGGCCTGGATTCCTTCCTCTCCTGGCTTGGTGGCTGGTGGCTGCTGTGAGATGAGCATGCTGAGACAGTGAACTTTGCCGCACTTTTTTTTTGGTCAATCATGGGGCTTGAATTCTGGGTCTGGGTGCTGTCCCTGAGATCTTCATCTCAAGTCTACCACCTTACCCCTTTGAGCCACAGCCCCACTTCCAGTTTTCTGGTGGTTAATTAGAGATGTGTCTCATGGACTTTTGTGCCCAGGCTGGCTTTGAACTGCGATCCTCAGATCTCAGCCTCTGGAGTAGCTGAAATGACAGGCGTAAACCACCGTGCCTGGCATCCACATATGTTTGCCAAGGTACTCTGGCTTGCGACAGGTCCAAAAGCAGCAAGCAGTCCACTAAGACAAGTCTACTAAGGTATTACTTCTAAAGTAAGGAAGGAGGAAAGGAGATAACAGAAACCTTTGATTCAGCCTGTCATCTAATATTTTGGAAATCATAACAATGAGAACCACCCCAATTCTAAAAATGTCTGAGAAAGGCTGCTGTGTTATGGATTACTTAAAAAAAAAAAACAACTGAACTACTTTGGATCTGTTGACACCTTGACACTGGAAGGTCAAGTGGAAAAGGCCTGAGCAAGGATTTGTCAAATACTGTGTTTGGGTTCATCTCATTAAACAACTTTAAGTTTACTCTACAATAAATAGGACACAACACAGACTCTCTTAGCTTTGCATGGACAGAGGTTCTATCAGGAAGTAAAGAGATAAGACGGTGACAAAGACTCCAGGGCCATTCACACATTCTTCCCAGTTGTACACAGGAGTCATTAGCTTAATAATCACTGTGAAGCGGTTTCTAAACTTAGACATGGTACAAGAAAAGTTTCTAAGAACATTTAGGAGTTATTTGTGTAAAAAATTAATTTCCTATATTCTTGACTTTTTTTTGCCAGTCCTGGGGACTGAATTTAGGGACTGAGCACTGTCCTTGGGCTTTCCTCAAAGCTAGTGCTCTACAACTTGAGCCACAGCACCCCTTCTGGCTTTTGTATGTATTTGGTAATGAGGAATCGAACCCAGGTCTTCATGCATGCTAGGCAAGCACTCTACCACTAGGCCAAACTCCTGGCCCCTATTCTTGCTTTTTCTATTAAACAAACCAAATGTCATTAGCAAAAAGAAACAAGAAATGAAGAACTGTGCCCTTACAGAGTGGGACTCCTGAAATAAGATGTGTGTATTCTGATTGCTGGCCATCAAATAATGATAAAACATTAAAGCAGCTGGTATATGATTAAAAAAAAACATTTAGGCAGCCTGGTGCCAGTGGCTCACGCCTGTAATCCTAGCTACTCAGAAAGCTGAGATCTGAGGATCATGGTTCAAAGCCAACCTGAGTATAAAAGTCCATGAGATTCTTATCTCCAATTAACCTCCAGAAAACTGGAAGTGGTGCTGTGGCTCAAATGGTAGAGGGCTAGCCTTGAGCTGTAGAGCTCAGGTACAGTGCCCCAACCCAGAGTTCAAGCCCCATGATTGACAAAAAAGGAAAATGTGCAAAGGGATAGTAAATGAACTAAAAGATTAAGGAGGAAAGAGGTCTGATTGGAAGGTATGAGCGCATGGAGGATCTGTATGGCTAAAGCAACTGTAGACTTATTTGATTACTCATGACCTGCAGAAATCCAGTAAACAGAAGGAGCACATTAACAACACTTCACCAATAAGAATTATAGGGTTTAGAGAAGTGAAAGGAACAGAGTTATGCAAGTGTCAAATAATAGACTATTTCTTCTGCTAGAGGTTGATTTCCACTGCTATTCAACCTCTGGAATTCAGTATAGTAAATTCACCACCCTCAACACAGCAATACTTACAAGAAGACGAGTAGGCAGAATAAAATAAGATTAGAGAAACGGATGAAAACCTTAACCAGAAATACTTCCTTGCCCCCCCGCCCCCAAAAAAATCCAAGGTGTAGTATTTGAATAAGGTAGAAATGAGACAGAACAAAAAGTAAATCTAGAGTAACAGGACGCCTGGTTGAGT
This sequence comes from Megascapheus bottae, assembly GCF_031878675.1. Lineage (NCBI taxonomy): Eukaryota > Metazoa > Chordata > Mammalia > Rodentia > Geomyidae > Megascapheus > Megascapheus bottae. The sequence goes on from NC_143514.1 coordinate 5,523,566, forward strand.
ACCAAAGAATAAAGGGAAGACACAATCCAGATCGCAAAGTCCATGAAGGAAAAATTGGCCCACTTTTACAATTTTACACAGAGCTGGTCACTCATGTCTAAAAGCTGTGGCAGATTCTTCACAGAGCTGTATGCCTTTGCACCAGTTCTCAGAAACAGTCTGAATTTTCTCTTTTTGAAGATTATCAGAGCCAACATGCTTCCTTTAAAATACTGGGAAAATAGGATTCTCTGTCAGTAGATAGATTTTTGGAACCATGAAGTTATTTGAAGTAAGTTCATTTAGAACAAATTCATTGCATCCCACGAGTGACCAAGTTAGTGGCTCCACGGGCACAGAGAACTTCTGTGGCTTGTCTCTTGGTTTGATGGCATCAATACAAGCTTCGGGTGAAGACCCCTCGATGGGGATTGGGGATCCCCCTTCTTTCCACAGCCACCAATCGCCGGGGAAATTTTCTCAACGGGGGTGGAGGTTTTGTGATCCCCTTCATTGGAGTGAATAATTGAAAGTAGAGAATGATGTGTTAGTACTTCTTTGAAGGATGTAATTAGGTAATATCATGCAAGAAGAAAACTGTCATAAAGTTAATAAAATGCAAATGAGAAAGTACTGCAGCACTGCTCATCTGCATCATCTCATTGACCGAATTCAAGATGAAACAATAAGAGATAAACCAAACAGTTTCAAATAGCCATCGGAACTACGCAGAGCCCTGTCCTCTGGCCACAAATCAAATCAGGAGCGGCTCTGCCTGAAGGATCGTTCTTGCCGTACTTATGACTGAAATGGGAAGAAGGATTAAAAAGTGGCATGCGGAATGGATTAAAGAAATGGTTTAATTATTACAGTAGTTCTCAAATTTTTCTAACTCATGAACTGTTTGAGAACATTTGAAGCGACAGCCCATCCACTCTGGAATTTTCCTTTCAAGAAAAATATTTCTAGCTAGAGACGGTGGCCCATATGTATAATCTTAACTGCTCAAGGGACTCCGATCTGAGGATTGTGGTTCAATGTCAGCTAGAGCAAGAAAGTCCATGAGACTCAGCTCCCATTGACTACCAACAAGCTGGAAGTGGAGCTTTGCCTCAAGTGGTAGAGTGCTAGCAGAAAAGCCCTGAGTCAGCGCTTAGACCCTGAGTTCAGGCCCCGGGACTGGCACAAAAAAGGAAGGGAGAAAGGGAGGGAGGAAGAAAGGAAGAAAGGAAGGAAGGAAGAAAGGAAGGAAGGAAGGAGAAGGGAAGCGAAGGGAAGGAGGAAGGAAAGGGGGAAGGGAGGGAGGAAGGAAAGAAATAGAAAAATATATTTGAGGATCATTGACAACTGCCTTTCTTTTTTTCCCCCCCATAGATTTATAACAGGTATAAGGTTTAAAAGAATGGTTAGCTTAGATGGAACACCAGAAAAGTACAAACAGAAAGAGATGGACACCAGTGGAAAGAAAAAAAAAAAAGAACACCATAGTACATCTCAAATCTCTGAAAGAAACAATGTGAAGTGGTTGTAGTCAGAAGAAACTTGGAATAGGCAAAAAAAAAAAAGCCTTGTGCTCTGGGGCCAGAAGTTCCCTTCTTTCCACTTTGTTTGTTTGTTTTGTTTTTGGATCCCATGGTGGTTTCTTCCTCTACATCTATGCACACAAAGCATTCACAGCTTAAAGTACTCCTGGACCTTCCCATGGTACCCAAATGAAGCAGGCCCCGTGCCAGCCTCATGGGTCGACAAATGAAGAAACATCTCCCTCAGCTGTCTCCTCTACAGACCCAGGAAATTCAGCCTTGAGCCCACAGCAACCCAGGAGATTCTCTGAGCACCCAGCTCTCCAGGGGAGCCCAGAGACTGCAACCCCGCTGCCCAGATGCCCCAGGCAAGTGCAGCCTAGAGCTCCCCTGAGCCATTGTGGGAGCCTGTGTGCTGTGCGCGCTGCTGAGCACAGGAAGGAGTTCCAGTAAGAGTCAAACCATTCCAGGGACTGAGCAGGGCGAAGAGGCAATCTCATCTTTGAGAACTAGAAATGTAGGCAGCTACTTCCCCCAACCCCACAGCCCTGCCCCTCCTTTTACTCTCTCTTCCTTTCCCTCCTTTATTTCACTGGTATCTTATTCTACCACCTATGTCTCTGTTATAACTTCACTGTCTCTGCAGTTCTCTGATGTTTACCATACCCCTCACCACCTACTTTACACACACACACACACACACACACACACACACACACACACACACACGTAGTAAGAGCTCTTATCAAGCTCTGCCCCCCCCTTCATACTCTTCAGCTCTTTTCTCTCACTAATATTCCTAGCATTCTTATGGTACCATATAAAGACCCTAGACCTCTGCAAAACAGAACAAGATTGGCTGTGTCGACATGGATACCAAGTATGTCTTATAATCAGGAAAAATCAGTACGGAGTTTCCATGAGTAAATCTAACAGAGTGAAGAGTCACCCTCGATTAAGGGAGGAAACCAGAATATCAACCTAGTTAACCTTCTCCTCCCCCCTCACTCCCCTCCTCCAGACCATCCTGTTAGAATAGGAAGACTAACCCAAAGGAAAATCTTCAGATGACTAAAGGCTCTGTATACTGAGACTCTTCAAATGAGTACATCTCAATCCAAACCCAGAAATTTTGAGAAAGAGGAGTAAATTGGATCCTTGGGTAGTTCTATTTTTGGTTTATATGAGAAATCTTCATACTGACTTCCCAAATCTTGAAAAGGAGAAGCCCATTCAGATGCAAGAGTTATTTAGAACACCCAACAGACCAGATCAGAATAGAATCTTTCCATGACTATTATCGATCAAACAGTAACGCAGAAAGCAGGAAAAATATACTGAATGCTGAGAGGAGAAAAGAAAAGAATCCTACACAGGTAAGTCAATCATAATAACCTCAAATGTGTATGTGTATGTGTGTGTGTGTGTGTGTGTGTGTGTGTGTGTGTGTGTGTGTGTGTTGTAGAGCTTGAACTCAGAGCCTGTGCTTTTTCTAAGCTTCAAAGCAAGCACTTTACCATTTGAGCCACAGCTTCACTCTGGCTTTTTTTTTTTTTTATAATCAATTAGAAATAAGAGTCTCATGAGCTTTTCTGCTTGGGCTGCATTCAAACTGAGGTCCTTAGATATCAGCCTCCTGAGTAGCTCGGATTACAACTCTGAGCCACTGGCACTAGGAAAAACTTGATTTCTTTCTTTCTTTTTATTTTTTTTGCCAGTCCTGGATCTTGAACTCAGGCACTGGGCACTGTCCTTGGACTTTCTCAAGGCTAGAGTTCTACCACTTGAGCCACAGCACCACTTCCAGAGGCTTTTTCTATGTATGTGGTACCAAAGAATTGAACCTGGGTCTTTTTTTGTTTTTGCCAGTCTGGGCTTTTGCTCAGGGCCTGAGCACTGTCCTTGGACTTTCTCAAGGCTAGAGCTCTACCACTTGAGCCTCAACACCACTTCCAGCTTTTTTCTATGTATGTGGTACCGAGGAATCGAACCCGGGTCTTCGTGCATAATAGGCAAGCACTTTAACCACTAGGCCAAACTCCCGGCCCTGAACCTAGGTCCTCGTGCATGCTAGGCAAGCACTCTACCACTAGGCCAAACTACAGCTCAATAACTTGATTTCTTAACAGAAACCTTAAAAGCAAGAAAGGCTTAGAACATTATTTTTCAAGTCCTGAAAGTCAACAATTGTCAACTCTATCCCCCAAACTCCTAGAGTGGATTAACACTTTCAACAAGGTAGCAGAATAGAAAAATCTACAAACAAACTAGTAGCTTTTCTGTATACCAACAAAGTACAGATGGAGAAGAAAATTCAGTGGTGTAATTCCATCTTCAATAGCTTCAAAAATATTCAGAAGTAAATCTGATCAAGGAGATAAAGATAGCTCCATGATATAACCCATTTGAGCAAGTAACAAAATAAATGTCAGAAAGGCATAAATAAATGCCATATTTGAGGGTAGCGAAGGCAAAGGGGGAAGAGGCAGTAAATGGAGAGAGGAATGCTGGGTAAATACAACCTGATTTTCCATGTGCATATGTGGGAATGGACCCAGAAAACTTGAAGGGAAAAATGAGGATAAGATAGAGGAGGAGAAAGATGGAAGGGGAGGGATTGGTCAAAATGCATTGCATGCATAAATGAATATGCTATGTTGAGACCCCTTTGTACAACTATTTGAAGATAAACATAAAAAATAATACCCAGTCCAGAAACAAGGACATATAAATCCACTAGCACAACGATGTTCATTGCAGCACTATTTACCATAGCAAAGATATGGAACCAACCCAGATGTCCCTCACTTGATGAGTGGATCAACAAGATGTGGTATTTATACATAATGGAATTCTATGTTGCTGTCAGAAAGAACGTAGAATTTTGTCTCATGGACTTTGCTGCTTGGCCTACTTCAGTTATACATTTAGAGACCCAGTTTTTCCAATTTGCTAACAAGGCTCTCTTTTCTCCAATTTATTTATTTATTTTGGCCAAAACTCACGTGTCTGCAACAGATTGTACTTATGGTGGCTCACACATCTAAGCCGAGCTACTTCAGGAGGCTGAAGACTGAGAATCATGGTTTGAAGTCATGGTTGAAGAAAGGCTCTCATCGCCCATTAAATTGCTAAAAAGCTGGAAGTAGAGCCGTGGCTCAAAGTGATAAACCATTTGCCTTAAATGAAAAAGCTCAGGGATGGCCCCCAGGCCCTCTGGGCCTTTTGACAAATTCTGACTTGTGTTGTCATTGATGATTTTTTTAAATTTACTGTTATTACAAAGGTGATGTATGGAGGGGCTCATCAATGATTTTGAAATATATTCAACTCCTGTAATTAAGGTGTCTTCTGAAGGGGCACCGGAAATATTTCTTCTCTTTGTTTGCCTCCAGGCCCTGCAGCTTATTTGTTTATTTGTTTATTTTATTTTATTTTTTGCCAGTCCTGGGCTTGAGCTCAGGGCCTGAGCACTGTCCTTGGACTTTCTCAAGGTTAGAGCTCTACCACTTGAGCCTCAGCACCACTTCCGGCTTTTTTCTATGTATGTGGTACCAAGGAATCGAACCCTGGTCTTCGTGCATACTAAGCAAAGCACTCTACCACTAGGCCAAACTCCCGGCCCCAGCTTATTTATTATTTATTTATTTTAGTTTTTAATATTCAGTTTTAGTTGTTATTATAAAGGGGAAATACAGAATGTTTGGTGTTACATAAGTCAGGTAATGAATACATTTCTTCTTGGACAATGTCACTCCTTCCCTAGCTCTGTCCCATCCCCACCCACAAGTTGTACAACTCATTTTCAACATAAAGTCTACTGAGTACCACTGCCACATTTGTTCACTCTTTGTTCCCCATAGTTATGCTCCCAAAGACAGATAAATCAACAGACAAAAAAAAAAAAAAAAGGAAACAACAAAGAATAAAACCTTGGAATACTTTTTAAGCAACAACGCTAGAACCTCTAGGTGACGCTACACTTTCCTCCTGGAATGTGCACTTTTCTACATTCCTGTCTATGCACAGTGCATGCTAGGCAAGCACTTTACCACTGAGCCACATTCCCAGCTCCCAGGAGACTTGTCTCTATCGGGAAACCAGAAGTGATGCTGTGGCTCAAAGTGTAAAGTACTAGCCTTAAGGGAAAAAGCTCAGGGACACTGCATAGGCCCTGAGTTCAAGCCCCCTTGAGGAGAGAAAGAGATTAAAAAAAAAAAAAGATTGAAGCTACACCTTCTATCTTTTATGTTATACAAAAAATTGATCCAAGGGTGCGAGAGTGTGGCCTAGTGGTAGAGTGCTTGCCTAGCATGCACAAAGACCGGGTTCAATTCCTTGGTACCACACACATAGAAAAAAAGCCATAAGTGGTGTTGTGGGTCAAGTGGTAGAGCTCTAGCCCTGAGAAAGCTCAAGGACAGTGCTCAGGCCCTGAGCTCAAGCCCAGGAATGGCAAAACAGACAAACAAACAAACAAACAAACAAAAATTGATCCAAAACGAATCAATTCTAAATGTCAGTTTAGAAATGAAAGTTTGAAACTACTAGAAGGAAACCAATAAGACATTTGAAGATATAGTCAAGGGTAATGCCTTTCTGAATATGACTCCAATTATTCAAGAAACAGGAGCAAACATTGAGAAATGGGTTTGCTTAAAATTTTATTTTGTTTTAGTTTATTATTTTATGCCAGTATTGGGGCTTAAATTCAGAGTCTGGGCACTGTCCTTCAGCTTTTTAGTTTAGGGCTAGTTGTCAAATATTGAGCCATTGTTCCACGTCTGGCTTTTTTGGTTAATTTGAGATAAAAGTCTCACAGCCTCTGCCTGAGCTGTCTTTGAGCCACCATCTTCAGAGCTCAGCCTCCTGAGTAGCTCAGTTTACAGGAGTGAGCCACAGTGCCTGGCTTGGTAGTGTATAAAATTTTAAACCTCTGTACAGCAAAGGAAACAATGATCAGAATCAAGAAACAGCTTACAGAATGAGAGAAATCTTTGCCAGTCACTCATTGTATAAAAGGATTAATATTCAGAATATTTAAACAACTCTAAAATGTAAACATTCAAAGAATAATCCAATTCTTAAATGGCCACATGAATTAAGCAGTTGGCTAACAACTACATGAAGAGATGTTCACATCCTTAGTCATAAAGGAAATGCAAAATCAAAACCACACTGGAATTCCATTTCACCCTAGACAGAATGACAGTTACCATGGAAACAAACCAACAAATACTGGCAGAGATGTGGTGAGGGAATGGAAGAGACACCCTTCTACATGGTTGATGGTGATGCCAATTAGTGCAACCACTATAGAAACCAGTACGATTGTTCCTGGAAAGATACAAATAGATTTACCAGCACAGCACTCTTGGGTGGAGGTCCAAAGAACTTAATTGAGGGTGTGAAGAGATGGCTACACAGCTATAGCAGTCATCATAGCCAAAATATGGAATCTGTCTATCAACCAATGAGTAAAAAAGAAAAGTTGGGTGCTGATGGCTCACATCTGTCATACTAGCTACTTGGGAGGCTGAGGTCGGAGGATTGTGGTTTGGAGCTAACCTGGGCGGGAAAGGCTGTGAGACTCTTTTTTTCTTTTTATGGGTCATGGGGCTTGAACTAGGAGGCCTGGGCGCTGTCTCTGAGCTCTTCAGCTCAAGACTATCACCCTGTCCTTGAGCCAAGCCCCACTTCTCATTTTCTAGAGGTTAATTGGAGATAAGAGTCTCAGGTCCTTTTGTGCCCGGGCTGGCTTTGAACCTTGATCCTCAGGTCTCAGCCTCCTGAGTAGCAGGTGTGAGCCACTGCACTCAGCTGTAAGACTCTTATCTCCAATTAACCAGCTGAAAATTGGAAATGGAGCTGTGGCTCAAGTGGTAGAGCACTAGCCTTGAGCAAAAGTAGCTTAGGGATAGTGCCCAGGCCCTGAGTTCAAGAAATAAAGGAAGGCAGGCAAGCAGGTCGGCAGGCAAGCTGGAAGGAAGGAAGGAAGGAAGCAAGGGCAGGCAGGCAGGCAGGCAGGCAGTGTGGTCTATTTACACAATGCAGTATTATTCAGCCATGAAATGAAGAAAGTGGAATGGTTGTTAGTAGGAAAATGAATGGAACTGAGAGAGCATTATGTTCACCATCATAAACCAAACTGAGAAAGACAAATATCGCACGTTCATTACCATATGTGGAAGCTAGACCTAATGAAGAAAAGAATGACATGAATGCACGATGGAAAACTGTGTAGGACCAGAACTGTTGGGAAGAGAGAATGAGAGGAGAGAGCTTAGGAGGATGAAAATGATCAAGGCCTTATACACATGTATGGTACTGGCATATATGGAGAGCCCAGTGAAACCTCTTGGTATAATGAATCAATGCCCCTTTTAAAAGGGAGGGGCTGGGGAGGCTCTCCAAAGAGAAGCAAGCTTCCTCAGGGCGAGCAGCGATGGGGTGGTCTCAAGGGGAGTGCAGGGAAAGTTCTTGGAGGCAAAGATGAGGAGGATTGCCTAGTTAGCTGAAAATCATCTTTAGCTCCAACAATCAGTAAAACAAGTGAGACCAGCCCAAGCTTCAACATGAACTCATAGGCAGACGTCCTTGCAGACAGACATTGTGCTTCTAGATGCTATTGCCTTGTGGCTGGTGGGGTCGATTTCTTCCTTTCTCTCTGCACCAGATCCCCTCCTCCATTGCCTCCTGGCTTTTATTGTAGTTTAAAAATAGGGTTTGTCACATGTGACTCCATTTTGATCCTATTTCCCCCCAGGAAACAGTGAGTGGGATTCTTGGCAATTTACACTGATTTCAGTTCATATTACTAATTGGCACTGGAAACAACTAACTTGTTGGTAAAAAGAAAAATTCTGAGATGTTCTAAATTTAATTGCAAAGGCCATAGGATGTGGGAGAAACAATCAATTGTTTGGAAGAAATCCTAAAAAAAAAAAAAAAAAAAAAAAAGACTCACAGGGCACCAGTGGCTTACGCCTATAATCCTAGCTATTCAGGAGGCTAAGATATGAGAATCCTGGTTCAAAGCCAGCCTGAGCAGGCAAGCTTATGAAACTCTTATGTCTAATTAACAGATGGAAGTGGAGCTGTGACTCAAATGATAGAAGGCTAACCTTGAATAAAAACCTAAGGGACAGCACCCAGACCCTGAGTTCAAGACCTAGGACTGGCACAAAATGAATGAATGAATGAATGAATGAATGAGGCCTTCAAAGTGATTGATGGCTCTGTATTGATTTGCATCTCAAAAATCCAGTCAGGCCATCCTCAATGATGTTATGTTAACCTACCCCCGATGCAAAGGACCAAATGAGGGAAACCTATAGAATTACACACAAAACGACTTAGCTTGGGAGATAAGAGTTGGGTAAATTTGTCTGCCTTGGCTGGCTTTGAACAACAATCCTCAGATCTCAGCCTCCTCAGATTACAGGTGTGAGCCAGTGCCCAGCTTCAATAGCCACTGCTGAAGCATGTAAGGAAGTTGGTCTCTGTGCTTAGCTCACCTTGAGCTTTGCAGCTCAACAACAGAAGTCACAGACAGAATTTGTGCTTGCTTGTTTGAGTTTGGACCAAGGCACAAAACAAGTCTGTCATTTTTGCCCCATCAGGTGGGTACCTACACTGAGGCCCGCCAAGCCGTTATCTATCTGTATTTGGAGAATCACTGTCCCAGAGACTTGACCTCAGCTCTGACTCTAGGAGGAAGAAGTACCTGGGAGTCCAGAGCAGGGACCAGGACAACAGGACATGCTGGGTGTGTGGAGGCACTTGTTTCTGCAGGAAGCCATCAGGTTTGGGAGTCAGATGCTAGCTAGGTGTGGGTGGCAGCTGGTGACGGCTACTGCACTCATTCTTCATAGAGAAAGTGGAGGGAACATGGGCTCTCATCAGCTTTGGCTGGTGGCCGGGCTGCCCCGGCAGGCTGCGCCCTCCTGCAGCCTCCCCTACCGCTGCCGTCTGGGGCACACAGCTGGTGGTCTGTTCTGAGAAATCCACGTTGCCCTTATCAAACTACGTGAGGATCACAAGGGGTGGAAATGACAGAGAAGTCATTCTACTGCACAGCTTTGTTATCCTCCACTTTCTCTAACAGGCAACTCCAGTTGTCAAGGTACAGACTATACGTGTGTATACAGGACACACATGATTATATAATATCCTAACATAATTTATATATACTATATAAACATACATATTTATATAATATATAATGCAACTATGTTCTATTGCATTTTATGTAATAAACACTTATATTTATATAATGTAAACAAATATTTATATATTATATAATTATATTGTGTTGTATACTATATAGTAAATATATAACATATGATATGTGTTAGGTCCACCTGAAGAAATGACTTCTTCCCTTGGCTCTCTCTCCCCCTACACCCTGGAAATCCCCACCCAGCACCTGTAACCCTGGAAACTGGCATGCCTGGGGGCAGTGGGAGGTCCCCACTGAGGCATTTCCCCATCCTCTGAGATCACATCCACTTCTGCTGTGGCTATATAATCTCTCCCCTACATAATCTCTCACTTCCCGCCCTAAGCTCTCTTGCTCGCCCAACTCCATCTTGGGCGGCAGGCAGGCACCTGCTCTTTCCTCATGCAATAAACCCTCTTCTCCTGAACTGTGTGGAGTTCCCTTTTGGCAGACCTTACAATAAGCAGCTTTTATATATAAATTATATAGCGTATAAATATATAGATATACGTGCAATATGACATATACATAGAATATAAAATACAACAAAACTATTATAAACATATAACTTGTATTTATACAATATATAATATTTAGATATATTTAATACAGATATTGTTTATAACATGTACATTTATTAAAACATTATTCACACATTTATGCTTACATATTTACAATGTAACTATATTGAATACTTGCATATTCAAACACATATGTATGCTTTACATATTTATATGCTTTAATAAATACATTTACATGTCATTTATATATTTATATATTTGTGTTATTAATATAATTTAAATCATACATGCTTACACAGTTATATTTACATATCTATAAGAAATATACCTACATATACTATTTACATACTCACTTATTTATATATTTATATACCTATATACTCACACATGTGTGTTTAATATTAAACGAATTATTTCCATGTGTACATATTACTATTATCCATATATTGACATAGTTAGGTGAAATATAATATATAGGTTATATATTCTATATACTGTATATTTGTAAGTATGTTATGTATTTGAATATAAATATGTTATATATTTATACAATATATACTATAGATATAGATTATATAAGATTACATATATACTTTATATTAAACATATGTACACTCATATGCACATTCTATGCATAAGATACAGGTACAGTATATATAGTGTGTACAACATATCCAGTACATTAAAATCTTATGTACAGTTGGGTTATCATCACTTTTCTTGGCATCAAAAGGAACATAAATATCCTGGAATCTCAGTTACATATTTCTCTGGGGGATAGATTCCCAACAATCACAGATATTCACAGCAGAACTGAAAAACAGCAGTACCCCCCCAAAAAGACCATAAAACACCCCTCTAGCAACCACCACCCTTGAGCACTGCCAAAGAAAGATGCCCAAAGATGACAGGAAAGGGAGGACTCTGCTGGCAGCAAGGGAACCGCCAGACACACATGGCAGCTGGCAGCATAGCAGCAAGCCAGGAGCCAGAAACGTGCATGCAGGGCACGACTATGGTAAAACGTAGAGCAAGGCAGGCATTACTCAAAAGGCCACTCTTCCTCACAGACCTCAAAAGAGGTCACTGGGACGCTGGGCACGGGTGGCTCCCGCTGGCAGTCTTACCTATTCAGGCCACAGTTTGAAGTCAGCCAGGAGACTCTTATCTCCACTGAATCAGCAAAAAGCCCAAAGTGGAGGTGTGGCTGAAGCAGTAGAGAACCCACCTTGTGGGAAAAAAAAGCCAAGTGAGAATGCAAGACCATGAGTTCAAGCTCCAGTACCAACCCTAATATTGTACTGAAAAGACTGTCTTCTAGAAAGAACTTCTAAGGAATTACTTCGTATTAACAAGAGTTGGACCTAGTTTTCCAGCTGGATTTCACTGCCCCGTGGGCTGGGTCTGACTGGCGCTTCCAAGACTGCATACAGCCTCCTCTGCAGAGGGGAGTAAGACAGGTCACCACTTCTCTGGAAATGAGGGCTTCATTTCAGAGACACTTTCAGTAGATTTCTGCTGGAGGGGTGAGCAAGTTTCCTTCCCATTCTAGATCTCTTGTGATGGCTGGGAATCGTAGTTTTTGTACTCTCTAACCTATGCCAAGCCAGGAAGAACTTCCAACGTTGCCTTCTGCATATCAGCCTGAAAATACTGTCCTCATCTGATAGTGTTTTGTGAAGGCTTAGACAGAGACCCTTGGAAAATATTTATACTGTGGTAAAATATATACAACAGAAATAAAATTTATGTTTTTTTGTGGTACTGCAATTTTGCTGGGAGCCGAGTAACGCCATGTCTAACTTTGAGCTACATCATTGGTATTGTGAATCACTTTCTGCTGAGAGGCAGGGCAACACGCAAGAGGCAAGGGGCAAGAGACAAGGCAAGGCACAAGAGGCAGGGCGCAAGACTTGATTACCATTGGTTACAAATGTGTTATGGCTTTATCACTCTCTGCTGGGACCTAGAGTGAGGGCATATTAGCTGGAGGGACTTCCTCAAGAAATTGGGGTTAGAATTCCTGACTTGACGGGTCTTCCTGACGTGTCTGTTTGTCCTCCAGGAAAGGAGAGCTAGGTGCGGGTGGTCAGTGGGCGCTCTTCTCTCTCAGCTCATCCTGCCTTAGGTATGTTTTCCGTATTCCTCCTGCTGGTCAAGAGGGAGCAGGGAAGAAAGACCCTGACATTCTGGCACCCAACGTGGGGCACAAAAAGAGTGCTTATCATGAAACCGTCAGCAAGTTGAGCCAAGCGAGAGATACATGGAGGAGGGACTGAAGGACCAGGGAAACCTGAAGGGAAAAATGCAGGCTGAAGTTGCTCACAGGGAAAAAGAAAAAGACAGGGAGGAAGATAAGGAGAAAGAGAGGGACAAAGAAAAAGAAAAAGAAAAACCAGAAACGAAGAAAACACAAGAAGAGAAGAAAGCTAAGGCTAAAGAAAAGACTGGAGAGAAGATTATGAAAAAAGTGAAAGGTGGTAAACAGGAGAAAGGGAAGCAACTACCTGCAAAAGTCAAAGAAGTAATGAAAACTCCTCAAAGACTGAAAAAGCAAAGAAACCTGTAAGGAAAATACAAACTAAAGTTGCTCACAAAGGAAAAGAAAAACACATAAAGAAAGCAAAAGATAAAGAAAAAGAAAAACCTATAAAGAAAGCAACTCACAAGGAGAAAATTGAGAAAAAAGAAAAACCTAAAAAGCTAAGGAGAAAGAAGACAAGGAAGCTGCATGATCAGAAAGGTAAACACAGCAGAAGCAGCCAGGTGTTCTAACAGTATGCTGGGCAGGACACAGAGAGACTCAAAGTAAAACAGATGAAAAAGGCCAAAATCAGACTAAAAGACTTGCGCAGTGATCATTCCCAGTCCGCCTCCGAAGCGGTGTTGCGGCAGGCAGCGCATTTCACTTCTGCACGGTAGGAAAATACTGAGGAGCCTCGGGGAAGTCTCTGGCCAGAGCAGTAAGGGTGAGGCAATAATGGGTTCAGAAAAGAACTGGAAAAGGGGGGTTCAGAAAAGAACTGGAATAAGGAGTTCAGAAAAGAACCAGAAAATAGGTTCAGAAAAGAACTGGAATAATGGGTTCAGAAAAGAACCGGAATAAGGGGTTCAGAAGCTTCCAAGAACTGGATGGTTAGACTCATAAAAGATTTACTTAAAGCAAATGGTACTGCAGTAAAAGAAGCCATGGTTGAGGCTTATGTGGATACAATAGCGAAAGAACTGAACGGCCAATATTAATTTTGCACGCTTTAAGATCTTTGAGTATGAATGTGTGTGTGAGTGGGTGTGAGTGAACATGTTCAAGGTTAAATTGTCAGCTTGCTATGTAAAAGAATGGATGAATTTATACTTGAAACACAAAGGCAATTGGGTAAATCTAAGTCTAAGCGATGTGGCAACTTCTACGGGAGTGCTTGCTTTCGTCCAAACAAATAGTTAAAGAACAGGTGGAAAGAAACACAGAGACGCTTGGAGAAATACTTGAGAGAGACTCAAGTAAGCAGAAAGAGGAAGAATTAAGTGGTAGTGATTTAGAAAGCCTGTGTTCGGGTGCAGAATTGCAAGACAGAGAGCCACCGCCCATAAGTTGAATGTTTCCAATGTCTCAAAGGATTATTGCGTTATTTTAAAGAGGAACTGGTTAAAATGATTTTTCTAAAGATTCTGAAACCTGCATTTAAAAAACCTGGTATTGTAATGCATAGAGCTGTTTACATTGTAAACATTGTATCCTGTTTAGCCCAGAGGCATTAGGGAATTTGGAATTTATTTCCTTGAGTTAAAGTTTGGAGACAAGTATCAGAAAAGCTTTTTAAGGTCTCTAGCTATAGAAACAACGCCCCTGAGTCAGCTTGAGGAAGTTATAGAAGATGGATCTTCACCCATCAACCCCCTTATAATAAAGGGACCAGAGTCATTTTTGGAAGGTGGGGTAGGATAAATTAGAGACACTGGAGACAGTAGTAACAGATGTGAAAGAAGGGCAGGGGATAGTACAGCGTGCACATCAGAGGGGGGATTAGAAGACTCCCAAGGAAAATAATACAAATAATACTACAGGCGTGTGCTGCCGTGGAAACAGGTGCATCCCCTCAGGTCTGGCTTGCTCAAATGGACGGCTGATAGTCAAAGACGGGAAAGTCGCAGCTGTTAGCCTATCAACCTAAGACAGGAGCCAAGTAAAAAGAAGGACTTGGTGATCCCATGATGGGTAAGAAAACTAATGAGATTGGAGACACCTAAGACAGGCACAGTCGATCTGATATGATGGTAGCCCCACATATCCTAGGTTTTTCTTTTTTCTAAAATAAAGATGGGGGAGATGCTGGGAGCCAAGTAACGCTATGTTTAACTTTGAGCTACATCATCAGTATTGTGAATCACTTTCTGCTGAGAGGCAGGGCAACACGCAAGAGGCAAGGGGCAAGAGACAAGGCAAGGCACAAGAGGCAGGGCACAAGACTTGATTACCATTGGTTACAGATGTGTTATTGTTTATCACTCTCTGCTGGGACCTACAGTGAGGGCATATTAACTGGAGGGACTTCCTCAAGAAATTGGGGTTAGAATTCCTGCCTTGACGGGTCTCCCTGACATGTCTGTTTGTCCTCCAGGGAAGGAGGACTGGGTGTGGGTGGTCAGTGGGCCCTCTCCTCTCTTGGCTCCTCCTGGTCGGGGCATGTTCTCCCTATCCCTCCTGCTGGTCTAGAGGGAGCGGGGATGAAAGACCCCGACAGGATTTGAACTCGGGACCTGTGCTTGCTAGGTAGACATTGTACCTCTTAAGGCATACCTCCAGCCCTTTTTTTTGCCTTAGTTATCTTTTGGATAGGGTCTCTGTCTCTTTTTTATGGTGTTTGTGATAATTCCCTTCCTCTTCTTTTGTGCCTCCCCCTCTTTCTAATGGAATTTGAATTCAGAAGCAGCTGTCTATTTGAGCATCTCTGTCAGCCCTTTTGGGTTGGTTATATTTTGAGACAAGGACTTGCTTTATGCCTCAAGTTCCCCCAATCTCTGCCTCCTAAGAAACCTGGGATTACAGGCATGAGCCACCATACCCACTTTGTCCTCTTCTCCTGATGAATTGTTTCTTTCATAGTAGCATGTGGCTTTCTTTGTCTCTTCTGACTGATTCATCATGGTTAGAAGTCTGTTTCATCAGACTTTCTACTTGCTTTCCAGGTCCATTTGGAATTTTTTTTCCCAAAGACAGCTGATGTCTGTCTTTGTCAGTGAGATGGTATGTATGTATGTATGTATGTATGTATGTATTTATTTATTTATTGGTCCCTTGTGGGGCTTGAACTCTGGGCCTGGGCACTGTCCCTGAGCTCTTCAGCTCAAGGCTAAAGCTTTACTGCTTTGAGCCACAGCACCACTTTGGCTTTTTCTGAGTAGTTGGTTGGAGATGAGAGTCTCCCCCAAACAGCCAGAGTCCCTTGTCCACGTCTGTGCTTCTAGCACTATGGAGGAACCCTTCTTTGTGTTCTGGGCTCTGTGGATTGTTGAAAGTTTATACTACTGTGGGCTAGTGATGCCACGTGCTCCACGTGCCTCTTGGCTGGACCCCTGTGAGGATGATCAGGAGCAGACAGGACAGAATTCTGCAGCCCTGATGGAGAACGGAGGAGCCTGTGTGCTGGGTTCAGCCCCTGCAGACTCCGGGGGCAGTGGACGGCCTATGGGAGGGGAGCAGCAGTGCAAATGACACACACTCTGCATGTCAGCACATGCATCCCCGAATCAAGTTCCTGGGAACACTCAGGGCTTTGGTCCTCGCTGGACACTGACTGCCCAGCTGAAGGAAAGGGCTGTGGGGTTGGGTGATCCAGAGCATGGGCCCCGGCCCGTCCCTCAGCAGGCAGCACAGGCAGCCTGGAGCCTGAGCCTGGATCCTAAGCCAGCCATGGCTTCAGCATCTTCTTTCTGCTCTACCCGCCTGCAAGCAAGAGGACTCCCTCCAGGCCAGGTGTGGTGTGGTCTCCAATTCTGACTGTACCCTACACTGCTGGTGTTGGGGACCGACTGTGGGGTCAATGACCTTGGACCTGACCTTGGACCTACACAACTGTATACACAAGGAAGTAACTCTTATCATGATGACTTTAAGCAATGTCAATCAGTTCTTATCATGATGACTTTAAGCAATGTCAATCAGTTCTTATCATGAGGACTTTAAGCAATGTCAATCAGTTCTTATCATGATGACTTTAAGCAATGTCAATCAGTTCTTATCATGATGACTTTAAGCAATGTTAATCCTTTCTCAATTATCCTATATGTGATTTGTTTACTATTTTGTATGAATGTAGCCTCTGGCAGTTCCCTAGTTTTAAGAAGAGTATTTAAGGTCGGAACTTAAAATAAACGACACAGTCTTAGGCAGCAGTCTGGAGCTCACAGACTTCTTGGACCACTGACTTGGGCTGTAGTCCTCCCGAACTCCATCTGTTTGTCTCTCTTCTATTTTTTCCTAGTCCTTGCCCCTATTTCAGGAATCCCAATCCACGAACCCTGGTTTGCTGCCGGCTGGCCCCGGCAACTGGCGCCCGAACAGGGACCCTGAAAATCTGGGACGAAGGCGGAGGACCCCGCTGTGGAAGAAAATGATGCCCGCTGGCTGCCTGAACGCTATGTTCGGATTGTGGAGAGTGACAGTGGTCATCCAAGCAGCGACCCACTGGACCTTCACCCCCAACCCTCCAGTAATGCATCCAGTAATGCGGAAAAGATCTGAATTCATGTTTTTGTGTTAAGTGTAAAAGTCTCTGTTTCTTTGTCTTGTTCATGTTACATATTTTTTCTTGTCCAGTTTTGTCTTTGAAATTGGTACCAGTTTTAAATATGGATCCTTATGTTTTTTCTAAAGTTTTGTTTTGAACCTGGTTCTCACCTGCAAGAGTAAAATTGGCAAAGCTCTCTTGACACAAACTTCCGGAAAATGAATGGCCAATATTAATTTTGTGCACTTTAAAATCTTTGAGTATGAATGTGTGTGAATGAGTGAGTGAACATGTTCAAGGTTTAATCAAGAAAATCATTTAGGTTTGAATTATTGCATTGTTTTAAAGAGGGGGGAGAATGGAATGTTAGATAAAAAAAAATGAACTTGATGCTTGTATGACAACTCTTAAGTCCCATTTAGAAGGTCGAATCAGTAGATTGGAGAGAGAACTCCGAGAGCATCAAGGGAGGCACTTAGAGCCGAAAAAAGAGCCTCAAGAACCTACTAGTAAGGTCCCAGAACAGCAGAGACAGATCACGTTGAAAACTACTGCAGCTTCTGAAGAATGAGGAATTGCCAGCACTTCAGATCCACCAACAGCCAATATCAAGCCAACTGCTGTTGTTTCTACTCCAAGTAAAGTGACAACTGAAGCTATGGTTGGGAACAAATCAACACCTATGGCCAGTAGCCGTCCAATGGTCACATCTGCAACAGTCACCAATCGAACAACTCCGCAGATCTAAGCCCCAGATGGATGAATCCCCCCCCCCCCCCCCCCGAGAGGAATCGCAGTCAAGGATGGGATAAGAGGGGACGCTCTCTGACCAACCTAAGACAGGGCCTTCAGCTTGATCTGAAGAAGTTCCCCATGACGGGTAAGGCAGAGTCAGCGATCCACCCAACCTAAGACAAGCAAGTCGCATCTTTTAAAAGAAAGACGGGGGAGATGTTGGGGACCGACTGTGGGGTCAATGACCTTGGACCTGACCTTGGACCTACACAACTGTATACACAAGGAAGTAACTCTTATCATGATGACTTTAAGCAATGTCAATCAGTTCTTATCATGATGACTTTAAGCAATGTCAATCAGTTCTTATCATGATGACTTTAAGCTATGTCAATCAGTTCTTATCATGATGACTTTAAGCAATGTTAATCCTTTCTCAATTATCCTATATGTGATTTGTTTACTATTTTGTATGAATGTAGCCTCTGGCAGTTCCCTAGTTTTAAGAAGAGTATTTAAGGTCGGAACTTAAAATAAACGACACAGTCTTAGGCAGCAGTCTGGAGCTCACAGACTTCTTGGACCGCTGACTTGGGCTGTAGTCCTCCCGAACTCCATCTGTTTGTCTCTCTTCTATTTTTTCCTAGTCCTTGCCCCTATTTCAGGAATCCCAATCCACGAACCCTGGTTTGCTGCCGGCTGGCTCCGGCATGCTGGTGCCATGGTTCACATCTTGTTCTCCTTGTTAGGGCTATTTCTTTATCATTTGTTGTTGTTATGTACGTGCACAAAGGGGTTACAATTCCCTAAGTCAGGTTTTGAGTACACGGCTTCTTCGTGTCATCTTTTTCCCCTTTCCTGTCCCTACCTTCAAGTTACATATTTCTAGTCCTCTGCATCTCCTTCATCCTCTCTTGTGGCTATCTCCCAATCAGACTCCACAATGGAGGCGCAGAAGCCTCCCTGAGCTGTGAGTGTTTCCAGAGTCCCAACAGCACATCCCTTCTTAAGGTGGCACCCCACTGCTGCAGTAAAGGGACTGACAGGATAGCTTTCTTCACTGAGTCTGGCTTTCCACATTAGAGCGGTCACTGCCTCACAAATCTGTACACTGGGTTTAAGGCTTACAGAAGGCATAGGCTTATCTTGTAGCTACAAATGGCTGTCTGTCACCAGAGCCACCTATTTTACCTTGTGACAATGTCTTTAGCATCTCTTCACCTGCCTAGGAAAGCCCAAACAACTCCAAACTCTTGTTTTTTTCCTTGTTGCCTCAGTTTCTCTTTTGCTGCAAGCCTGTTCTCTCTTTTGTGATTCCTGATGTGTGTTCTCTCCCTCCCTCTCTCCCTCCCTCTCTTTCTCTCTCAGAACATCCTGTGTCACTTTACTCTGCTCATTCATAAAGTCCTCTATCTTGCCCTGCCTCAAAAATCAGCTTTTGTTTGCATGTTGTGTAGTGTGTGTGTGTGTGTGTGTGTGTGTGTGTGTGTGTGTGTGTGTGCTGGTACTGGGGCTTGAAGTCAAGAGCCAGGGCACTCTACCTGAGCTTTTTCAATCATGACTAATACTTTATTACTTGAGTGATCTCTACTTCCAGCTTTTTGCTGGTTAATTGGAGATAGGAGTCTTTTAGACTTATCTAACCACTGGCTTTGAACCAAGATCCTCGATCTCAGCCTCCTGAGTAGCTAGGATAACAAGCATGAGTCTCTGGTAACTGGCTAAGAGTTTTAAGGTTTTTTTTCTCTTCTTTTCTTCTTTGCCTGTCCGGGAGCTTGAAAATTGTGCCTGGGCTCCTTTTGCTCAAGGCTAGTGTTCTACCGCCTGAGCCACAGTGCCCCTTCCAGCTTTTTCCTGTGGTTAATGGGAGATAAGAGTCTCACAGACTTTCCTGCTCAGGTTGGCTCTGAAGCGTGATCCTCAGACCTCAGCCTCCTGACTTGTGAGGCTCACAGACACCAGCCATCGGCATCTGGCTGAAGGTTTTAAACTATGTATTAGATTATCAAGGCTTAGGATAAAATTATGCTGACCTTTGCATTTCCACTGTGACTTGTGGATGGGATCTACGATGGGATAAAAATACAAAATAAGCTGTGCAGGTCTTCATCATACTGGAGGAAAAATGGAGGAAGAGAAAGACTGGATGAGGGAAGCTGGCCTCTCTTACGATCTTGGTCTAAGACCTGTGCTGACATGTCTGCAAAATCAGGCTGTGTCCCTTCCCTGCCTGACTCAGGAAGCCTACACACTAATCAGTAGCAATTAAAAGTTTCACTGGGCACTATTAAAAGTTTCAAAGTCAATGAGCTGGAGTCGCAGTAGCAAATGAGTGGCAGTGGGGGTTGTTAAATTGTTAAATAGTCACTGTTTGCAAGACACATCAGCCGTAGGAGTGTGCAAATTAAAAGATTTCTCCTGCGACACCGAGTCACTATGAAACTCATTTAATCACATCCCTAAATAATTAGAAGCTCGGTGCATTCATTAAGAACCAAAAATAAGTGCTTGCTCCATGTACAGGTAAATGACAACGGGGACGTGCAAAAGTTGTTTTCTAGTTCAGGCTCAGGCAAAAAAAAAAGTGTCATTTTTATGGGTGGGAGAAAAAAATTCCCTGTAATAATTTTGTGATTATGCACTCGTTAGGAATCACAAGAGAACTCAAGAAGCCCAGAGCTCTCATAAAGTATCCTGCTATTTCCATCTCCTCCTCAATAGTTTTATGGCAAAACTAACATAATGAGACTCAGTACTCTCTAGGCTTTCTATCTGGGTTCACAGTGACACTGTACATACTAAGGTGAAAATGAAACTTGTACCAAGATATAAGGTGACTGGTGATCTGTACAACTGACACTGGCCAGATTTTCAAAGAAGTGGAGAATAATGAGGACAGAAAAGGAAAGGAAATGTGTCCCTTATAGCCATTCTTTCATAAGAAGGGACAGTTAGCCTAACAGTGTCACTTGGTTGGGAGGCTATGACACACTGATTTCCAAGCTGTCTTGACCACAGCTTCAGGTTGAGTAGAAGCAGGAAGAGGAGACTCATTCTTGTTACAGATGCAAAAGCAGGTCGGCATGGTGGCTTACCTGTGAGCCATTCAGGAGGCTGAGATCTGAAGATCATAGGTTAGAAGTCAAAGCCAGCCCAGGCAAGAAAGCCAGTCTCCATTTAATTACCTAAATGCTGGAAGTGAAATTGTGGCTCAAGGGTAGCATTTAAGTGGCAGAATGCTACCTTTGAGCAAAAAAGAAAAGCTCAGGAATAGTGCTCAAGCCCTGTGTTCAAGGACCAATATAGAAAGAAAAGAAAAGATTTTCAGAGCTTTTATTATGTACCAGACTATTCCTATATTTTATTACTTCTTCTTTTCTTTCTTTCCTTTATTGCCTTCTTTCCCTTCCCTTTCTTTTTTTCCCTTCCCTTTCTTTTCTTCCTCCCTCCCTCCCCCCCCTCTCTCTCCTTCCCTCCTTTCCTTTCATCCTTCCTTCCTTTTCCAGGGCCTATGCACTGTCCCTAGACTTTTTTGCTCAAGCTAATACTCTACCAATTGAGCCACAGCACCACTTTCAGCTTCTGGGTGGTTAATTGGAAGATGAGGACCAAGGGCTTCACAGCCCAGGCTGGCTTTCAAAAGGCAATCCTCAGATCTCAGCCTCCTGAGGAGCTAGAAATACAGGCACAGTTTGACCAATTTAAATCTGATTTCTCTTGGAAAGAGGTTTCTGCTTGAGCCTGTGAGATGGCAAGACTGGGGGAAAGCTGAGTGGGGCAAGAGGGCTTTGACTTGCTTCTAGAGGTCAACTCTGCTTTATATCTGAAGCCAGCACGGCCCATCCGACAGGTCCACTTGCTGACTTTGGCACCCGTGAGCTCCTTTGGGGAATATGGCAGCTGTGTTATGGCTTACGACTGAGCTTTACTTTCATGCAGTCTGAGAAAGCAATATTTTAAAATGTCAAGATAAGAATCGACTGAGCATAAACAATGAAACAGGCATGACTGTGCCTACTAATGAATTTTGAAAACGTCCACTCATACTAAATCTTCAATTTAGGACTTCTTATAGAATAATAAAAATGCTTCACTTTCCATCATGCTTCAGTTTCACAGAGAAGTACTTTTTTTGTGGTGGACTTGAACTTGGCCTCACCCTCTCCCTTAGCTTTTTCTCTCAATGCCAGCACCCTCATTTGAGCCACACCTCCACTTCTAGCTTTAGTCTACCAGATTTGTCTGTCTGGGATCAGCCTTAAACCTCGATCCTCAGAGCTCAGCCTGCTGGGTAGCTAGGATTACAGGCGTGAACCACTGTGCCTGGCTCATAAGCATTCCTGTTCAAGCATTGGCACATTGTTTGTGCAAGGAGTGTTGATGATCCCCAGGTGTGTCTGAGGTCTACCTACATCATGTATTTCCTTCACCAACATCACACCCAGGATAATACCTCCAGCCTGTTTCCTTTACTTCTTGCCAGGCCACTGAGCTTCTGGGAATTAGCCCCAGCCCCGCTCCCAGGGTCCACTCTGTGCACGCTTTTCCCTCCTCTGTTGGGCTCTCACTGCTGTCGGTCTCTTTACCAGCCTATCACTGAGTGGCTGATATGTTCTTTAGGAAATCTATTCTAATTTGTTTCCAGATGCCTTAAAAGCCTCTTCTCCCTCTATCCCTCCTTCCCCAGGCCCACACTCTCCTTAGCAGAGGGTGAACTGAACCCTGCCTTCAAGTGATATTCTCCCTGGTTCCCACCAGAGAGACCCGGTTTCCATGGTAACTACTGCCATGCTTCGGTTCATTTCCTCAGAAACCCCAACTAAGAGATGGTTGAATTGGCTGGCACGTGCGCGCGTGACCGTGTGTGTGTGTGTGTGTGTGTGTGTGTGTGTGTGTGTAGGGTAATTTCCAGAAACTTTAGGTACTGGGAGCAGAAATCTTTGAAAAAACCATTTTTTTTCTTTTTTTGGTATTATAAGGGTGATGTACAGAGAGATTACTGGCTACGTAAGTCCCGTCAATAGTATATTTCCTTCTGGACGTCACCCCTCCCCTAGCTCTCTTCCAGTTTTTCCCTCCCACATGGTGTCTAGTTCATTTTCCACACGGTGTCTATGTCTAGTGGATACCACGGCTGTATTTGTTCATCCTTTCGGGAGCTGAAATCCTAATGATAGCTCTAAGTTTAAATGACCAGAAGAAAGGTGATCCATAAGCATAAAGAAGAAAAGTCTAGAAACTGAAACCTGTCCAGATAGCTGCTGTGGGGCTTACGGATCCCACGAACACAACAGGCAACAGAGATGACCGTATTTTGGTTAGGGTTATTTACAGGCACTGTTAGCTCATGCCCATAACCCTAACTACTCACAAGGCTGAGCTCTACAGATCATGGTTCAGTCAGCTCAGGCAGAAGTCTGTTGCATTAAGCTATGATTAACCACCTCCCTGCCTCCTCAAAAAAAAAAAAGAGAAAAGAAAAAAAAAGCTAGAAGTAGAGCTGTGGCTCAAGTGGTAGAGTGCCAGACTTGAGCAGAAAAGCCAAGTATGAACACAAGGCCCTGAGTTCAAGCCCAGGTACTGGAATAACATCAAAAATTAAAAATAACTGAAAGCAACAGTACATAGAAATGAGAACCCAGAGAAGAGGGAAACAAATGCTAGAAGCTAATTCCCTTATAACTTCACAAGCTTTTGTCTAGGCTTGCCAAAAGATCTTCGCATGGTTATGGGTTTAATAGTTTTTATTTTTTAAGACAGTCTGAGCTAGAGCTCTATTCTTCCTTTATCCCAGAAGGCAGCAGGCAGTCACTCGTCTCCTCTCCTCATCCCTTAAGCGTACATGACTTAATTTCTTTTTTTTTCTCATTAAATTAGAATAAAAAAAATCTCTTTATTAGTTTCCTCAAAGGAGTTTTGGGAAGATAAAGGAAACCATTAAGTCTTAAGAGTGTCATAAACCTTGGGGACACACATGGCCCTCAAATACTAGAGATGATAGCTAATGATACCATTTTTTAAAATGTCTTTCATTATTTTGTCTTGTCTTGAAATCCCATAAAAGTGTTAACAGAAATGAGTTTGGGAATTTTACTAAATTAAAAATGTGTAAAGAAGAAGGAAAAGGGATGATGGCTTCCTCAATCTTCATTATTGTTCACTCCAAATGCCAGGAAAATTAAAATAGTCATCCATTGGCACATTTGAAGGCATTTATATACTAGAAGTCATGGCTGAGTAAACCAGAAGTCAGTAATCAGTATCTTAAGTTTCTCATTGCCAATACTGCCCAAAATATCTTCCTAGGACTCCACCCATGAGAGTTAGGGTCATTAACATTGCTAATGTGGGCATGGTGGCTCATGCCTGTAATCTTAGCTACTCAGGAGGCTGAGATCGGAGGATCTCAAGTTCAAAAGGCCAGCCCAGATGGACAAATCCAAGAGACTTTTATCTTCAATTAACCAGCACAAAACCAGAGCGGTGGCATGGCTCAAGTAGTACAGTGCTAGCCTTGAATAGAAAAATCCAAAGTAAGATCACAGGCTGTGAGTTCAAGCCTCGGTACCCACACAAGGGAAAAAAATGCTAGAAGCTCTTTAGAAGTCTGGCCTATGGCTGGGCACTGGTGGTTCCAGTCCTAGCTACCCAGAAGGCTGAGATCTGAGACCGGCCATATGAAGATAGCCCAGGCAAGTCTGTGAGACTCTTATCTCTAATTAACCACCCCAAAACTGGAAGTGGAGTTGTGACTCAAAAAGTGTTAGAGCGCTATCCTTGAGCACAAAAGCTCAGGGACAGTGTCCAGGCACTGAGTTCAAGCCCCAAGACCGACCAAAAAAAAAAAGTCTGACCTACTGTCTAATAAGACATGTAGGCTATCATGGTAAAGTGGAAGGGGCTGGGTACCAATTCCTTTGATGACAAGAAACCAAGAGAGCACAGAGGGGTGCTTTGTCTTAAGACATTTAAAAGGCAGATTGGAAATGACAGCTAGACTCAAGTTTGGTTCAGCCCAGAGAATACTGTCACTTCATTCACTGACACCAAAATATTTGCCTGCATCTACAACAATTATTTTTCCCCCTTAGTTCAGCCTTAGAGATAACACTAACGGTTAGCGGTGATGGAAGTGAGAGCCAAGCTTAATCACCATAATTGACAATTAAGTTGGGTAACAACACAGAGACAGGTGATTTCACACAAGGCTAATGAAAATGGGCTATTAAAATCCACACACGTTTGGCAGTTATGAGCTCCTGGAGCCATTTGCTTTGAAATGTGCACATTTCACAGGCGGCTGCCTGCCAACAAGACAACTCTAAGCAGGACCAAGAAAGAGGAAGCGAGAGCTGCCTGCAAATGTCATTTCTTTTTAGTGGCTTGCCGAATGCTTCGTGACTGATAGCTTAAAGCTGAAGAAATGCAAAGTTCACAGCTCTAGAGAATGACACCCCGTTTTCCTCCTGAACCACGATGGGATGGCTGAGGTCAAGGAAACACATGCAGAACAGAGGGAGGGAAGCTCAGGAACCAGTACTGGACTGCATTGACAGAGGGTCAGATTTCCTGTACACCTGAAGGCACTTGACGAGTGGCACAAAAAATGGAAGTGGCAATGAATCTCTGCTTTCTAAGGAAGACAGATCAGTTAAACGAGTTCAGGATTTTAAAGCAGTTGCCCTAAAGTGCTGGTGGTCCATGCCTGTAATCCCAGCCACCAGGAGGCTGGGATCTGAGAATCATGGATCGTGGCTTGGGGCCAGCCAGGGTAGATAACTGTGTAGGACCCTTATCTTCTATTAACTACCAAAAAGAGCCTGAAGTGGGGCTATGGCTCCAATGGAAGAGTGCCAGCCTTGAGCAAAACAGCTTAGGGACAGCACCCAGTTCCCTCCCCACCTCCAAATTAGGAGAAAAATGAAAGGAATCATGAATCTGAAGTATAAGATCTTCAGTACAGAGGCTAAATTGCTGAAATGGGTGGGGGTGGAGGAATGGAGGGAGTCCAGCAGAACCATACAAGCCGAGGGCTAAAGGGATTGGAATACCTTCCTCATCAAGCCCCACCCTGGGGCTGCTGAAGAGACTCACACACTTGAGTGTTGTAAACATTTGAGACTTCATATACCAGTGTGAACGGCTACCACTTACCTGATTCTCCTTGAAGGTTCTTGGTCTTCTCCAGGGTCTCTATTACAAGTCCTTTGGATACAGGCTAAACTGGATTTGGTCAGTGGGAAAAGATCTTCCATTTTCTCTGATTTCACACCGACAGTCTCTAAGGCTAGGCTACTATGGCCTGAGGCTAGCAGTGGGAGGGGGAAAAAAGGGCAGACACTCTGCATGTCTGAATCAGCTGGGCGCTGGTGGCTCACACTTGTTAATCCTAGCTACTTGGTAGGCTGAGATTTGAGGATCATATTTGAAGCTAGCTAGGGCAGGAAAATCCATGAGACTGATCTCCGATGGATCAGCAAAATACAAGAAGTGGAGCTGTGGCTTAAGGGGTAGAGTGCTAGTCTTGAGCAAAAAAGTCAAGCAAGAGTGCAAGGACCTGAGTTCAAACTACCAGCACAAAAATAATGTTACTTCGGAAGGCATGATTCAACCTGAAGGGGATCCTCTTCTGTTCTATTGGTTTTCTCATCTCCTTAATCCAGGCCACCTCTCCACTGAAGAAATCACTTTTATTTAGGAAGCTGAGATCTGAACCACGGTTCAAAGCCAGCCTGCAGGAAAGTTCATGAGATTATCACCAACAGACCAGAAAAAAGCTGGAAGGGAAGATGTGGCTCAAGTGGTAGAGTGCCAACCTTGATCAAAAAGAAGCTAAAGGACAATACCTAGGTCCTGAGTTCAAGTTGCTGGCACCTAAGTTCAGTACACATGAACACACACACACACACACACACACATGCATACACACTTAGCCTATTCAAGGGTAAGAAAACTAGAAATAGGGGAAAGAAAGCACCAAAACTAGTTGAGATAGAAAATTTATTATTACACCAAGTTATGTGAAGCCAAGCAGTACATTCCTGTATTACAGGTACAGATCAGAGTCACCCACCCAGGAAGACAAATGACAACCCAGAAAATGGACAATCCCAGAGGCCAACCTGGTCCCAGGTTCCTCTTGGAGTCCTCCATGGCAGTCACTCTGGGGATGGGGTGGTGGAGCCCCAGGTTGGCCTTTAGGGCAGCAAACGGGTGGAGGAGGAAGTGGAGGATGGGGAATGGATGCCAGCAATCCTGCTTCTAGGAAAATAGTATCTGATAAAGGTGGTCAAGGAAGCATGGTCTCCACTTTAAACCACTGTTTTTCTCTCTGAGTGACTGTGCAATTCACTCCTAAACCTGTAGAATCCCTGGATTTCTTTCCTGTGTACCACACATACTTCCAGTGCTTTTAAGACTCGTGGCTATTTCTGTTGTCTGCTGCCCCAAACTCTTCACCTTCTGCCTCTGTTGTGGAAGCATACAACACATGACAACATGACTGCTCTACTATCTTCTATAGTAATTCAAGGGTTTGCTGGTTTTTTGTTTTGGGGTATGTGTGTGTGTGTGGTCCCGAGGTCTGAACTCAGGACTCACATTTGCTAAACACATCCAGTTGAGCCATGCTCCCATTCGTTGTTACTTTAATTTCAGATGAGGTCTCAAGGTTTTGCACTCTTGTTGAGCTTCATTTGCTCAATGCTGGTGCTCTACCACTTGAGCCATAACTCCACTTCTGGTCTTTTGTTGGTTAATTGGAGATAAGAGACAGATGGCTTTTCCGGCCTAGGCTGGCTTTGAACCATGATCCACAGGTATCAGCTTTCTGAGGAGCTAGGATTACAGGTATGAGGCACTAGTGCCACGGCTTCTTAGTTTGTATCTGGAAACACAGGACGGGACCAGGCCTTAGACTGAACAGCAGTCCCGGGAGACAAAGCCCATTTTTCTTCTTGGGCTGGGTGAAGGAACTATGAAGATCACTAAAGGATACATGTACGTTGGGATGCCTTTGGCAGCCAAGTACTTCCGAATAAGACGCTCGGTCCCATACCAATTGAAACCCTTGGTGGCATGTCCGATGCGCGGAAGATGAACACTTGCTGTGAAAAAGGAGAGACGAAATCATGGCATCTTTATTCCTCAAAAGCTTTTGGATGGGCCAGGAGTTTGGCCTAGTGGTAGAGTGCTTGCCTAGCATGCATGAAAACCCGGGTTTGATTCCTCAGTACCACATACATAGGAAAAAAAAAAGCCCGATGGACGAAAAATAATATACACAGGAGCCAGGGACTGGAGCTCACACCTACAATCCTAGCTACTTAGGAGGCTGAAATCCAAGGATTACAGTTCAAAGCCAGCCTGGGTAGCGAAGTCCATGTGACTCTTATCTTCAATAAACCACTCAAAAAGCCAGAAGTGGAGCTGTGGCTCAATTGGTAGAGCATCAACTATGAGCACAAAATCCAAAATCATGACAAAATACCTAGTGGATAGATGTGATCTCCAAGTGTTGGAGTTACAAAGGATTCCCAAAGGAATCATGTCGACAGCTACACACCTTGGTTCTCACTTCACCCAACAAGTCAGGGGGGCGTAGACTCCCACAAGAGACACCCGCATCTACACTGAAATGCCTCCCTCTCAACACAGATGGAAGAGCTCACCTTTCTTTTTCTTTGCTGCTACATAGATCTTCTTCAGGCCTGCTTCTAAGGCTGCCATCCGAATGCCAGAGAGGGTGTTGGCACGATCTCGGTGTTGAGCCACAATCAAGGCCAACTAGGAAGAACAACCATAAAAGCAGCCATGAATAAGAAACTGCCATGGTGGCTCGGGAGTTTGGCCTAGTGGTAGAGTGCATGAAGCCCTGGATGTGATTCCTCGTTATCACATATACAGGAATAAGCTGGAAGTGGTGCTATGGTTCAAGTGGTAGAGAGTTAGCCTTGAACCTCTAAGGACAGTCCCCAGGCTCCGAGTTTAAGCCCCAGGACTGCCAAAAGAAAAAGAAAAGAAAAAAAAGAAACAGCCACAGTCAACCAACTGACCTGCCCGTGGAAGGGAGATAGCTTTGTGGGGCCCTTGGAACATGATTCCATCTCATCCCAATGTTCCGCACAGATAACAATGCCCTATTAAATGTATGATTTTGTACCCCTTTATAACTGCACTATCTTATTTAGTGGTCACTCTCTGAATAAACTTTTCTTTTTCACTCAATATAGGTTAAACATCTAAGTCAAAAAGCCAGATGCTAGAGGCTCACACCTGTAATCGTAGCTATTCATGAGGCTGGGATCTGAATGATCGCAGTCCAAAGCCACTCAAGGTGGGAAGAAAAAGGCTGTTGCTCTCCTTCTCCAATTCATCACTGAAGAGCCAGACTGAAGCCACAGCTCAAGTGATGGTCAGCTGTGAGCAGAAATGAAAGTGAGGGTGCAAGGCCTTGAGTTCAAGCCCTGGTACCAACACATGCAGCGCATGCATATGCATACACACACACACACACACACACACACACACACACACACACACACACACACACACTATCTAAATCTCTCAGGCTAAGAATTCCAATACAAGCCAGGCACTGGTGGCCCACACCTACAATCCTAGCTACTTGAAGTCTAGTATCTGTAGGATCATTGTAAGAAGGATGACCAGACAGAAAATCATCTGTCTGTCTGTCTGTCTGTCTATCTATCTATCTATCTATCTATCTATCTATCTATCTATCTATCTATCTATCTATCCAGGGGTGTATCTATCTATCTATCTATCTATCTAGGGGTGTATCTATCTATCTATCTATCTATCTATCTATCTATCTATCTATCTATCTATCTATCTATCTATCTAGGGGTGTATCTATCTATCTATCTATCTATCTATCTATCTATCTATCTATCTATCTATCTATCTATCTATGGGTGTATCTATCTATCTATCTATCTATCTATCTATCTATCTATCTAGGGGTGTATCTATCTATCTATCTATCTATCTATCATCTATCTAGGGGTGTATCTATCTATCTATCTATCTATCTATCTATCTATCTATCTATCTATCTATCCATCCACCCACCCACCTATCTATCTATCTATCTATCTATCTATCTATCTATCTATCTATCTATCTATCTATCTATCTATCTATCTATCTAGGGGTGTGTGTGCCAATACTGGGTCTTGAACTCAGAATCTGTCCTCTTGCTCAGTTGTTTTTCCACTCAAGGCCGACCCTCTACCACTTAAACCACAGCTTCACTTACATCTTTTTGCTAGTTAACTGGAGATAAAAAGTCTCATGGATTTTCCCGCCCTGGCTAGCTTTGAACCATGATCCTGAGTAGCTAAAATTCCACCATGAACTTTTTTTTTGTCCATGGTGGGACTTGAACTCTGGGCCTGGGCACTGTTCCTGAGCTCGTCAGCTCAAGGCTGACCCCCTTACCCCTTGAGTCACAGCGCCACTTCCAGTTTTCTGGTGGTTAACTGGAGATAAAAGTCTCATGGACTTTCCTGCCCAGGCTGGCTTTGAACCATGATCCT
This sequence comes from Megascapheus bottae, assembly GCF_031878675.1. NCBI lineage: Eukaryota > Metazoa > Chordata > Mammalia > Rodentia > Geomyidae > Megascapheus > Megascapheus bottae. The sequence continues at coordinate 5,553,833 of NC_143514.1, forward strand.
CAGATCTCAGCCTCCTGGCTAGTGCCCAGCCTCCACCACGAACTTTTAAGAAGAGAAAACTTGGTCGCATGGGAAGAAGCAGGGATGCTCATGAGCAGAGTGTGTGATCACATTACAGGAGGCCACCCACAAACAAGGAAAGGCTGAAAGAAAGCCCTGACCAGGGTCTATGGGCCGTAGCACTGTGGGAAATACATCCAAACACTGTAGCACCATATCACGACAGCCCTGCCACATGACCCCACCGCAGGCCAGAGGCCAGACAGCTTTATAACAAGTTCATATGAGCCTAACTTTCATCTTTCATTCTGACTATTCTGTGTGTGTGTGTGTGTGTGTGTGTGTGTGTTTGACTTACCAAATCCTGCCCCTTGTCTCTTGATTCTTTATCATCAATGGGAAATAAAAGGACACCCCCCAAACACAAATCTGAGGAGAGAAAAAAAAACAAAACAAATCACAAAAACAACCAAAAGAACATTACATTCCCAAGGTCTATGGCACAGGGTCTACTCTGAATACGTCTGGGCTGCCCAGCTGTGTACGCTTTGCTGGGCCCTCCTGCAGAAAGGAGGCCTGCTCTAACTTCCACGTCCCACAAGCCCAAGTCTACACAGACAGCAGACCACCCCTCACAGCCAAAGGGTCCCAAAGCTGTGTGACTGACCTTGGTTCAAAGCCAGTGGTCTTTTCCTGTTCTTATCCTCATTTCAGCATCTCATACTAAAGACTACTTTGCTAAGTGAGTGAGTGTGTGTGTGTGTGTGTATGTGTGTGTGTGTGTGGCCCTGGGGCTTGGACTTAGGGCCTGGTGCTATCCCTTAGCTTTTTTACTCAAGACCATGCTCTACTACTTAAGCCACAGCTCCACTTCTGGCTTTTTTTTTTGGCCAGACTTGGGGCATGGACTCAGGGTCTGGGTGATGTCCCAGAGCCTCTTTGTGCTCAAGGCTAGCACTGTACCACTTGGGCCAAAGTACCATTTCCAGCCTTTTCAGAATAGTTTATTGGAGATAAGAGTCTCATGGACTTTCCTGCCCAAGTTGACTTTGACCTGCAAATCCTATCTCATAGCTAGGATTACAGATGTGAGCACCAGTTCCTGGTTCATTAATGATGTTTTGCATTTAAACCCAGATTTCACTTCCACACACATGCCTTATTGTATATGTGCAAATACTTCAACAGCCTCCTCCTCATCTGAAATAATTCTGGTCCCATACATTTTTTGAAAAAGGCTATTCAACTTTTACCTCAAAACACTATGTCTTCAAGCAACTCAGTCTTGCCTTTGTTCCTCTAAGGAAATATTTTCTACTTTGTTCCCTGCCCTCTTGTTTTACAGGCTGTTAACACTGGATTAGATCTCTCTCCTCTGCTTTTCCAGCTGCTGAGTCAGCTCCAGATCTGGGCTGAGTGTATCCACCCTTGTGAAGGTGCCAATCAAACAGCACTAAAAATCCATCAGAAAAATCCAGAGGGCCCCATATGATCATGATGATAATGTTACCTCTTGTATGTTGTGCTTTCTGCATGCCAGCGGGGTGACTTTCCATTCTTCTGTGCCAAGGGATGCTATTTGCTCAGTATTACAACCTCCCCTGGCTCCTGACTTCTGTCGCAGGTTAAGTTAAACCTGGTTTAACTTAACACACCCTCCCATCTCTCAGCACCTGGCCCCATCTACTGATCTACATGTAGCACCTCAATAGTGGGGTAAGGGGGACTGGGAATGTGGCTTGTCTAGCATGCATGAAGTGCTGGGCTTGATTCCTCAGTATCACATAAACAGAAAAAGCCAGAAGTGGCGCTGTGGCTCAAGTGGTAGAGTGTTAATCCTGAGCAAAAGAATCTCAGAGACAGTGCCCAGGCCCTGAGTTCAAGCCCCAGACTGGCAAAAAACAAAACAACAACAAAAAAAATTCAATAGTGCGCATGGTTTCTCTCCATAGGTTTGAGGCCTTCATGAGATTCTCCCTAAGGAAGAGGGGCTGAGCTGGAAGCAATGAGATAATCTTTGTTCTAAGACCTGAAGACAGATGTCACGAGTGACATTTTTCAGAACACATGCGCACTCAGGAGCCCCATTATAATTCCATCAAGGTAGGTGGAAAAATATCACTCGCCAATCACAGATGAGGAAACAGTCAGAGGGAAAGGGACCATCTCTAAATGACATCACAAGCTAACTGATGACAGAACTCAGGCCCTAAGCAGCTCTTCTGACTCCTTACCCATCTAGTATTATGTGAAGTGTCCTTTCCTCACTATTCCATCTTGCCTCTTTACCTTGCATTTTCCCAGCCAACTCGTATTGTTTTCGTGGCTCAGCTGATCTTGCTTCCAGGGCTGTGAATAAACCACCTCGGCCCCAACGGCCAGAGTCATCTGACAGAGGAAAAGAGAAAATTTTCATTTACAGAAAGTCCAGTTGAATTGTCAACTAGAATACAAAACAGGCACACCCAATAGGCTAGAGAAAAGGGATCTGATCCAGAAATTTTCTATTTGGATTTCCCAAATACACTGAGGACTTCTAGGAGACACAACTAACCATCCTACCAGGTCAGCATCTCCAATATGTGTCTGTGACTTCCAGGAGGCAAGTGAAAAAGAAAGGGCAGGAGCAGAACCTCCTCCCTTAGTCCCTTGAATTCCGATGACACATACTATAAGGACTGTCAGGCATTGCTGTATAAGCAAGGGTGACAGCAGTGAAAAAAACACAGCCCATTTCTGCCCAGGGCAGCTTCTTTTCTGATGCAAAGCTATGGGCAAATCAAAACACATGCTAATACGACAGGTGGTGATCTAGAGTGACAAAGGAAGTAGAGTAGGAAGAGGAGGGAGAACAGCACAGAGGTGGAGACTGTTTTGTGAGTGTTGATCAGGAAGCCAGGAGCTGAAAGCTCAGATCTTGTCATTCTGGCTACTCAGGAGGCTGAGATCTGAAGATTATGATTTGGAGCCAGCCCAGGAAGAAAGTCTGTGACACTCATCTCCAGTGAACCAGCGAAAAGCTGGAAGTGGAGGTGTAGCTCAAGAGGTAGAAGAGCAAGTCTTGGGCAAAAAAGAAAAAAAAGCCAAGGAGAATGCAAGGCCCTGACTTCAAGCCCCAGTATAAGTGCATGCGCGTGCGCGCACACACACACGTGCACACACACACACACACACACACACACACACACCACACACACACACACACACACACACACACAGTGCAGAAGATGAAGCAGGCATATTCCATTAGATGGCTAACGAAGTTGAGGCTCAAGAGAGATTGGGTGGAAGGAAAAAGAGTCAAGTCTGTGTCTTGATTCTGAACCCTGCTTTTCTGGAATCACTACACTTACGTGGCCATTTTCCATGTCCTCCCCACTTCTTGGTGCCATCCAGGCTCCAGGCCCTGTCACCTACCTACGCAGTGCACGATAAGAGCGTCTTCTGGCCCGGCCTGCGGGTGGGTAACATCTCCACTGACATACTTGATGGAGGTGGAGTCCAGGTCTCCATCATCCAGGTCAGAAGAGTCCTCTTCGGCCTCATCCTCAAGCTCCTCTGCCTCACTGTCCTCCGAAGGCAGGCACGAAGACTGGTAGCTGTTGGACTCCCACCAGGCCATCCTTCAGGAGGCCAAAGAGAAGAAGGGAATCAGCTAGCCCTGAAACATTCTGCGCTGCCAGTTACAAACAATATGGCCATGTGGAAAGACAACGAGAAACTTGCCTGGATTGAAGTTTTCCACTCATTTGTAAATAAGTCACTGATAAGCTCACTGCCTCCTGACTACACTTCAATAATTAGCAGCCAACAAATGTCTCTGATTCTAAGAAAATGACTACAAGGGACTGTTCAAATAAATGACTTCTTGTCAGCTACAATAAAACCTTCCAAATTTCTTATTTCCTCTGGTGGCTCATGCCTGTAATCCTAGCTACTCAGGATCTGAGATCTAAGGATCATAGTTCAAACTCATCCAAGGCAGAAAAGTCACTGTGAAACTCTTACCTCCAATTAACCACCAGAAAACCAGAAGTAGAGCTGTGGCTTAAAGTGGTAGAATGCTAACCTTGAGAGAAAAAGCTCAGGGACAGAGCCCAGGTCCTGAGTTTAAGCCCCATGACTGTCAAAAGCAAACAACCAAAAAATTATTTCAACAGAATACATATCTCTGCACTCAGGGTGTCTCACTGAAGCAGATGAAATGTTCATCTTTCGCATATGTTCTGATATGAATAGTTACAGCTAGTTTTGATGAACATTTTCTGTGCTGTGCACCTGTGAGCTCTGCACTTTCGTTTGGCTTTTTTACTCACAGCTGGTGCTCTACTGTTTGTCCTATCTCCATTTCCCATTCTTCGCTGATTAACTGGAGATGACTATCATGGACTGGACTGGGGAGTTTGGCCTAGTGGTTAAAGTGCTTGCCTAGCATGCATAAAGACCTGGGTTCAATTCCTTGGTACCACATACATAGGAAAAGCCAGAAGTGGTGCTGAGGCTCAAGTGGTAAGCTCTAGCCTTGAGAAAGCCTGAGGACAGTGCTCAGGCCCTGAGTTCAAACCCCAGGACTGGCAAAAAAAAAGAAAGAAAAAAAGAAAAAGAAGATCATGGACTTTTCTGCCCAAGCTGGCTTCAAACCATGATTCTCAGATCTCAGCCTCCTCAGTAGGTAGGATGACATGTGTGAGCCACCGACAAATACTACATTTTCTAGTTTTTGAATGTGACATTCAGCTATAGAGTCCAGCTATGCAACAGTGACCCCTTAACAAACCATGACCCTCAGCTTGGTCGTAGGATGCGTACTTTTTCTTATGCTCAGCTTCTTCCTTTGCCTGCCTCCTCTCCTCTATCTGTCTCTTTCTCTTGGCTGCTGCTGCTTCTCTTTTCTTCCGTCTCTCCTCCAGTTCTTCTGGGCTCAGAACTCGCTTCCTCTTGGGAGTCCCCTCCACAAGACCGGGAATTAGAACCTGAAGGAGAGCAAGGGCTGTAGGTTGGAACGTCAGGCACTATGATCATTACTCAGCCATGTAGAGAACAACATGCTGGGTGCTGTCTCTGTATTACCCACATGGTTCGAATTACTGTTACGCAGTAAGATCACAGGGATGGTGACCACCGTGACAGGCTCTATCCTTTCCACTTGCTTCATGGGAATGAGATACTTCTGCACAGGACTTGTTTTCCCCCCTAGACTGAAAGTATATCTTGCACCATGGTATTTTCATGGTATATTCAAATCTTTTCTACAAATGTATCGCACAATTCCTTTTCAAACAAAGATTTCTGTTGGGCGCTGGTGGCTCATGCCTGGAATCCTAGGAGGCTGAGATCTGAGGATCATGGTTCAAAGACAGCTTCAGCAGAAAAATCTGACACCTCTATCTTCAATGAAGCGGCAAAAGGCCCAAGTGGTGGAGCGTCAGCTGTGAGAGAAAAAGCCTGAGTATTTCCTCACACACAAAAAAGCAAAATGATGCATCATCTTGATTATCTTAATGATAGCTAAAATTTAGTGAGCACATATTAAGCAGCCAACATTGAACATTACTTGTCATTTATGACATAAGGTCACAATGGTCAACAGTGGGTGTTATGATCCTCTGGGGTGGCTTAGAAAAGAAGGGCCGCAGATGCCTGCAGCAGCAGTGAAGGATACAGTATATGCACCTTGCTCTCTTTTCTTTTTGTCAGCTCTAGAGCTTGAGATCTGGGACTGAAAGCTATCCCTGAGCTTTTTTACTCAAGGCTAGTCCTCAACCACTTTGGGGCACCGCTCTACTTCCAGTTTTCTGGTGGTTCATTGGAGATAAGTCTCACAGACTTTCCTGCCTGGACTGGTTTTCAACTGCAATCCCCAAATCTCAGCTTCCCGAGTAGCTAGGTCTATAGGCATAAGCCACCAGCACCTAGCTTGCCTGCTTTTATACTAGTTCTGGGTCTTGCATTTAGGACCCCATGCTTTCCCTTAGATTTTCTGTTCAAGACTGAGTTCTTCTTGAGCCACAGCAATAGTTATGGCTTTTTGGTGGTTAAATGGATAACAGTCTCTAATATTTGTCTGCCTAGCTGGCTTTGAACCCTGAACCTTAAATCTCAGTCTCCTCAATAGCTAGGATAACAAGCATGAACCACTAGCACCCAGCTTTGTTAGTGTTTTATTATGAGAATATTTTACACGGCTCTGGGATCCAGTTAATTTGTTGCAGTCAATAGTTACTCATTTCTCAACAAATCACCCTAAGAGAATAAAATGATCCTAGCTTCATTTTTTTTTCTTTTACTATGACAGTTTGGAAGAATTTATACTATTACATTAAATTAATAGTTCTTACACAGCCTTTCTTTCGGAGTGACCGTCCCTCTTGACTCATTTTCTCCAAAAGAGTTTTCTGAAGAGTTACCAGCTGCTCAAATGACTTTTTGTCTTCTTTACTGGGCTCTTTAGAATAATCTTTACCTTCAAATAAGTACATATGGTTTTCTAAGAACATAAAACACAAAGAGAGAGAGAAATGTTAAAACAATGAGAAACCAGCTGGGTGCTGGCAGCTAACTAGGAGCTGGTGGCTCACACCTGTAATCCTTCCTAGCTACACAGGAGACTGAGAACTGAGGATCATGATGCGAAGCCAGCCCAGGCATACAAACTTGGGAGGATCTATGTCCAATTACAGCAAAAACAAAGTAAAGAAAAAAGCTTATTTTCTATTCAAAGCTGTGAGTATTAAGGTGACTAGGTTGCCACCATGTTTTGAACAGGCTGAAAGCAGCTTGTGATGAAATGGCTTCCTTTCCCATCATGCTCTGGTATGCACAGAAATCCATATTTCTGCAAGAACAGGACTTGGTCCACATACAACATGGGGCTCTCTCTCTCTGGCTATTCTTCATCATTGATCTCAATGACCTTAGCATTCCCCCATACAATCTCTACTTTTTTGATCAAACACATCTTTTCCCCATTCCTATATAGTAAAAGGTACAAATGGGAGATGGAGAAGAAAAAAAAAGTGTCACCACCAAAATAATCTCTTAAATACAGTTTTTCTGTTTGTTGTGTGTGCATGTGTGTGTGTGTGTGTGTGTGTGTGTGTGTGTGTGTGTGTGTATGTGTTGGTCCTAGGGCTTAAACTCAGGGACTGAACACGGTCCCTTAGCTTTTTCCCTCAAAGCTGGCATCTACCACCTGAGCCATACTTCCATGTCCAGATTTTTTGGTGGATAATCATAGATGAGAAGTCTCACAGACTTTTCTGCCTGGGCTGACTTTAAACCTCAGACATCGGATCTCAGCCTCCTGTACAGGTAAGATTATAGGTATGAGCCACCAGCTCTTGGGGCTGGAGCTCAGAGCCTGAACACTGTCCCTTGGGGCTTTCTCAAGGCTAGCCCTCTACCACTTGAGCCACAGCACCACTTCCAGCTTTTTCTATGTATGTGGTACTGAGGAACCGACTCTGGGTCTTTGTGCATGCTAGGCAAGCACTCTACCACTAGGCCACGCTCCATGCCCTTGTAATGTAATCTTTTTTTTTTTTTTTTTTTTTTTTTTTGCTTGAGCTCAGGGCCTGAGCACTGTGCTTGGACTTTCTCAAGGCTAGAGCTCTACCACTTGAGCCTCAGCACCACTTCTGGCTTTTTTTTTCTACGTATGTGGTACTGAGGAATCGAATCCGGGTCTTTGTGCATGCTAGGCAAGCTCTCTACCACTAGGCCAAACTCTTCGCCCTTGTAATGTAATCTTAAACAATGTGTTCACCCCTATCATCTCGCCTGACTTTTGTAATCAGGTAAGAAGGCAAAGCAGGTATTACTAGCACCGTTTTGTAGACAAGGATACAGAGGCTCTGTGAAGCTAGGTCATCTGCCAAGACTGTGAATCAAGTGAAAACCAGCCAAGACCAGCAACCACAGATAGGTAAGAGAACGAGTGGAAACTGAAGTGTATTTAATAACACATGTTAACAAATAATGTATTTCCCCAGCTTTATGAAATTAGCTGTAAGTATGTTTTCCCTGGGGAAAATGAAAGCAAAACATTTTCATTCTCAAGAGATCAACTGCTCCACACTTGTACCCAATCTAGCCAGCTGTAATTCTAATTGGCATTTGCTAATTAAATCAGCAGGGGGCTTGCAATGAGGCTCTCTATCAACAAGTGAGAGAAAAAAAATAAGGAGCCAGGAAATGTCATATATGATCAACGGACATAGCTGCAGACTGCATGAAATTTTCAACTCAAAAATGCAAGGTTTGTTTGGTTGTTTTTTTTTTGTTTTAAGATAAAGCAATCCTGCTTTTGATTTACTTTTGACAGAGGCTGTTTCAATTTCTACTCTTTCATATTCATTCATGAAATGCTCACTGTGTTCTCCATCTTAATTTTGTAGCCATGAGGAGGCTGAAGCCCACAGGAACATCTTCCACTCAGGAAGCCAGACTCGCCCCTCACAGCCAGCATCCTACAGTGTTCAATGTCCACATGTAGAGGTGTGCCCAGGGAACTTGGGGGACGGGTGGGGTGGAGAGAGATGGGGAGAAGGATGGAATGGGTGACAAGGATCAAGATGACCTGTACTCAGAAACTTGACAGGTTGACTTGAAACTCCTGTGTACAACTACCTAAAGATAATGTCTCAAAAATATTTCAAAAAGAAAACATTACAAATTTTAATTCAACTGAGGGGTTTTTGGTCTGAAGAAAAATATAGCTGGGCGCTGGTGGCTCACACCTACAATCCTAGCTAGTCAAGAGGCTGAGATCTGAGCATCATGGTTCAAAAAATGGGCCAGAAGGAAAGTCCTTGAGACTCTTATCTCCAATCAACCATGAGAAAGCCAGAAGTGGAGCTGTGGCTCAAAGTTGTAAAGTGCTAGCCTTGAGCAAAAGAACTCAGAGACAGCACCAGGTGCTGAATTCAAGCTCCACGACTCATAATGAATCTATGCACAGGGAAAAATGGGATATAAGCTTTGATATTTAAGGAGATCAAATGTAACAAAAAAAATGAGCATATATATCCATTTCTTCCCTAACCTGAAATCCCTCAATGACAGTGAAGACATTCTGAAACAGAAACCAGGCATTGGTGATTCACTCCTGAAATTAATCCTAGCTACTCAGGAGGCTGACATCTGAAGACTGGGGTTCAATGGCCAGCCTGGGGCAAAAACGTCCATTAGACTCTTATTTCCAATTCACTACCAAAAAGCCAAAGTGGAGCTGTGGCCCAAGTGGTAGAGCACCAGCCTTCGGTAGAAAAGCCAAGTTAGGGTGCTAGACTCAAGTTCAAGCACTGGTCTCAGCACATGCACACACTTACACACATACACAGTTTGCACAAGTTGGCAACAGGGAAGGAAGTGATTTCTGAGAGCAGGATGTTCCAGGGGCCCCGTACCCTAGTTCAGGCCTACGTTATGTCATTTGCTGTCTGTTCCGACTCACTTCCTTCCTCTGGCTCTCTGTCCTCTCCTCCTTCAGCAGGCAGGGCGTCAGGGACCCACTGGCCATCCCTGGTTTCTCCCAGGATGCACTCCAGGTCTGTGTCATCCATAGTGCTCCCCTCAGAGGACAGCAGTTTATCCAAGCCGAACTTGAGAATCTCACTTAACTTCAGTGGAGGAAACAAGAGTCCAGTTAGTTCTGAAGAAAGCAAGTACCAGTGCTCAGTGGCTGAAAGAGCCCAGGCACGTTCCTTCCCCAGCCAGCCGGCCTTTCCCTTACTGAATCAAGATGGCACCAATCAGACTGTTCGATCATTGCACGATGGGTAAACAGAGGTGATAAACAACCAGAGTTGTGGCCTTTGACAAGTCTCCATAACAACATAACACTAATTTATAGGCCTCCATTTTTTTTTTGTAAGAACAAAAGCAATTAAGAATAACAACCCTTCCTGGCCTTCCCAGAAGCCTTAGTCAGAGACTCTGTCCTAGCTTTTTCACTGCTAAACTTCATAGAATGAAAAGTCTCCTCCAAGTACTCGATCTCCAGATAAGCCAACTCCTTCCCTTTGGCAATCTGTTCTTCCCTGCTTCCTCCCCATCCCAATCCCTTCTTTTGTGCTGGTTGTGGGGCTTGAACTCTGGGTCTGGTCACTGTCCCCAAGCTAGCTCAAAGCTAGTACTCTAGCACTTGAGCCACACCTCTACTTCCAGCTTTTTGGTGATTCATTGGAGATAAGAGCTTCACAGACTTTCCTGCCGGGCTGGCTGTGAACCGTAATCCCCATTCTCAGCCTCCTGAGTCGCTGGGATGACAGGCGTGAGCCACTGTCACAGCTCCCGGCTGTGTCCTACCTGGAGATCCGCATCAGCTGCTTTCTGGGTTCCTAGAGTCAAATGGCCTCCTTCTGTGACCTTGTTGGTGAGCTGCAGTTTGGAGGCTGCCTTCCTGTAGACGATTTCTTCCACAGTGTCCCGGCCGATCAGCCGAATAACTTTAACAGACCTGCAGAGAAGTCAATGACAATGATGAAATGAGCGCCTACAAATGGGGGGAACGAGCCAGGTAAGTGTATGTAAAAGGAAGCAAAACCACGCACCCATGCCTATCCAGGGGACAATTAAAAGAACAGGTGCTAGTGGCTCCCACCTGCAATCCTAGCTCCTCAGGAGAATGAACTCTGAGCATCTCCCTTGGAGTCTGCCCATGCTCGAAAGTCCATGAAACACTTATCTCCACCTAACCAGCAAAAAGTCAGAAGTAGTGGTGGGGTTCAAGTGGAAAAGTACCAGCCTGGAGCCAAAAAGCTACACAAGAGCAGGAGGCAATAAAGTCACACCCATCTTTTGGACAATATTTCATGACCCCTCAGCACCACCCCTGCTTTTTTTTGGCGGGGAGGAGTGCCTGTACTAGGGTATGAACTTAAGGTCTTGTGCTTTCACTTGGCTTTTCCCCTTAAGACTGGTATTCTACCATTTGAGCCTGCCTCCACTTCCAATTTTTTGCTGTTTAATTGAAGTCTTGGAGATGTGTCTGCCAGGGCTGGCTTGCAACCTGGATCTTCAGATCTCAGCCTCCTGAGGCAAGCCACACCCATGCCTGGCTCACTCACTTGTCTTGGCCAATCCGGTGAGCCCTGGCAGCCGCCTGCAAGTCATTGTGAGGGTTAAAGTCGCTGTCCACAAAAACCACGGTATCGGCCGCTGTTAAGTTCATGCCCACGCCACCTGGAAGCAAAGGATAAAGGAATACACCGTGGTGCACAGGTGAGGAACTGGAAGAGAGGCACAGGCGGGGCTACCCTGAAGAATCACAATCAGTCGAGCTGAGTGCCTTCACACAGGAGGCATCCTGCCCTAACTCCAGAGCCTGGAAGTGGTGACGTGTGACCTCACACTGCCTGGCCTGGGGAAAAAGAACTATTAAATCTTAACAGAAGGAAGGAGGACTTGCAAATGAGTGCTGAGAAACTTGAAATCTCTTTTGCTTGAAAACTTTAGTTGGATTTTGCTAGATCAGCTTGCAAAAAATAAATAAACCGAAGCCAACTGCTGGTAGTTCACACCTGTAATCATAGCTACTCACGAAGCTGAGATCTGAGGACCAGCAAAGATGGCAATAAACTCTGTGGGACTCTAATTAACCAGCAAAAAGCTGGAGAGATTGTGGTTCAAGTGGTATAGCACCAGCCTCAAGCAATAAAGCCAAGCAACAGTGCAAGTCTCTTAAGTTCAAGCTCCGGTACTGGCACAAAAAATAAATAACATGCTCTTTCAGAAAACAGAAACAAATGTAAGAGACTTGCTGGGTCATTCATAACACAAGAGCATTTGATCACACTTGCAAACTACAGTTAGGCAATCAGATCAACTACCTCCTTCTGACATACTGTCTTTTGTGCTAGTACTGGGATTTGAACTCAGGGCCTCACATCCTTGCTTGGCTTTTTTACTCAAGGTGTGAGCTCTATGCTTGAGCCACATCTACTCTTCTAGCTTTTTGCTGTTTAACTGGAGATAAAGGCTGGCTTCAAAGTTCCTGTGATTTGAGCCTCAGAGTAGCTAGGATTACAGGCATGAACCACCAGCATCTGACATTGATGATTTTTCTCCTTTTTTTTTTTTGGCCAGTCCTGGGGCCTAAACTCAGGGCCTGAGTACTGTCCTTGGGCTTTCTCAAGGCTAGAGCTCTAGCACTTGAGCCACAGCACTACTTCTGTTTTTTTCTATGTATGTGGTACCCAGGTCTTCGTGCATGCTAGGCAGTCATTCTACCACTAGGCCAAATTCCCAGCCCAAACACTGATGATTTTTATCAATAAGTTCTAGTCAGCTGTTTGGGAAAGATTCTTAAGTGATTACTGCCACCTAGTGGCAATAGGAGTCACTCACAGAAAAACACTTGAACGTTGAGGGGGAAACCTGCTAAATAGGAAAATGTGCAAAATTACAGCGAAAAAAGGACAGCAAACAGTCCAGTTCAACTGGCTTTGAACAGTGAGCCTCAGCTTCCTGAGGAGTTAGGATCAGAGATGCAAGCACCTGACCTCGTTGCTCTCTTATCCCTTTTGTGCTCCTCATCTATTCCACAAGGATTTAAGAGAGATGATAGACAGACAGATAATGAAACTAAGACTATAAGTCCAAATGTAACTTCTGGTCTGCTGGATCTAAGCTCTCTGTCTCTCCAGATTGACTTCAGCTTCCCTGCTTGTACATGGCACTGTACATAGTAAAACACCACCAATGCAATGCATGTGCTTTGAGATGCACATCACATGGGGACACGTGATTCTTCTACATGGCTGGTGGTTTCATTAGATGTAAGTAAGATGTCGGTAAAATGTGGACAACATGCCTGCAAAGTATTCTTGGCAGGAAGAGCAACCAGCAAAAATCCCACTTAGATTCATGGTTGGGAAGGGGTGTGTCAACAAAGATGGCACAAAATCCCAGGAGTCCTCCAGGACATTGTTTGGCCAGTGGTGAAAAGAGACCAGACTTCCTGCCAACTCCGTGCCTTAAAATGTACTTCTCCCATGAGACTAGACTCAATGGATTGATAAAGAAAACACTATCATGCCAAAACTCTGGAAAATGGACAAACTATAGTAATGACCCCCAGTCCCCTCCTTTTTTGGCACTTATTAGTTAGCAGACTTGTAAGTTCCTGTCGTCTCACCTTGAAGAGGCTTACAGGAAGATGCGTGGACGGTGGGTAAAGGGACTGCCTGTAGCCTACCTGCTCTGGTGCTCAGGAGAAAAGTGAACACGGGCTGCTGTCCGAAGTTCTTAATGGCCAGGTGTCTCTCTTCTCCTCTCACTGAGCCGTCCACACGCTCATAGCTATAGCCTTTAGACAAAGGAGCGGGGTTAGAAAATAAAACAATAAAACAGAGAAGTTTTAACTCTTTCCAAGAACACTTGGGGGAATTAAAAAAAAAAGTCCAAAACCAAACACGCCATCAACAAGCATGTGTCTACTTTAAATAAACCCTATGCAAAAGACCTAAATTGAGAGGGGAAGCTCATTTTACAAGTGCGCTCAGGGGGGTTGGTTTTGTTTTTGTCTTTTAAATTACACGCAGTTAGCCACTGGCACTGATGCAAGGAATACTTGCCTGCCACTGTCCCCGGTCCCTTGACTGTTCATATGCTTTCTGTGCTTGTACTGAGGCTAGAACCCAGGGCCTCCTGCTCTCACTGGGCTTTTTCATTCAGGGCCGGTCCTCTACCACTTGTGCCACACCCCCCACTCCCAACTTTTTGGTAGTTAAGAGTCTCTCAGGTTTGTCTGACTAAGCTATCTTCAAACCAATCCTCAGATCTCAGTCTCCTGAATATCTAGGACTACAATCATGAATCACCAGCAACCGACAGAGTTTATGTGTGTGTTCCTCTGCTAGGTGTCCCATTCTCACTTGGCTTTCTTGATCTTGGCTGATGTTCTACCACTTGAACCATGCCTCCAGTCTGACATTTTGCTGGTTTGTTGAAGACTTTTCTGCCCAGGTTAGCTTTGAACCTTGATCCTCAGATCTCAGTCTTCAGAGTAGCTGGCATTACAGGCATGTTCCACCACTTCAGACTCATCTATTTAGTTCTGAACAGGATTCATGAGCCGCTTTCTTTTGTAAAATTCTTACCCACCCCATATTACTCTTCATAGATTGTCTAAAAGATGGTTTAGCAAATGAGTGGCTAAGGGGAGTTACCTCTGTAATCCATATAGTCTTGGAGAATATCTAACATCTGGGTCATCTGAGAGAAAAGCAAAACCCGGTGGCCCCTGGAAAGAAAGAAAAAAAAGTAGGAATTCTTTCAACATGTGATCATTTAACTTGTACATCCCAAAAGTTGGAAAATATTGCCAATTCTGAAGTGTTAGGTGCCTGAGGCCACCTCTGGTGTGGTGGTGTAAAATCCTTGAGAGTTTTCCTAACTGCGGTTTTTCCCTCTGGTAGACTAGCAAGACCATGGTACAAGCTCAGATCACCAAACATTAAACATGTTTGGGGGATATTTTGTAGTGATGCCAGTAGTAGAGCTTGAGCTCAGGACCTGGACACTCTTGCTTGGCTTTTTCTCTCAAGGCTGGTCCTCCACCACTTGAGCCACATCTCCACTTCTATTTTTTTTTTTTTTTTGCTGGTTAATTGGAAATAAGTCTCGTAAACTTTTCTGCCTCGGCTAGCTTTGAATGTTGATCCTCAGATCGTAGCCTCCTGGGTAGCTAGAATTACAGGCATAAGCCTCCAGTGTTTGGCTACACCTGGTCTTTGGGGGCCCAACTCAAATTTCTGGGAAAGAGACCCCCAAGTTTCCCTTGCATGTAAATCAATCCCCAAAGGCTAACATAAAGGATGTTTTGAGAGTCTTTATGCTGATTCACTGCAAGCTGCCAGCAGTCAACTACAAAAGACACCATCCGTGTGAAGCCAAATGATACGGCTGGAGCACTCCAGTTAACCAGCTAGCCAAGGTAAGCAGGGCATGGCCAGTGCTGGACCAGGGCCCAAGTCCTGTGTAAATTCAAGAAAAGAACAGGGTGATCATGGAAAGTGGGGAGAAAAGAGGTCAAGAAGGTAGAACTTTAGTCAGGCTCTTGAAAAAGGAAAAACCCAAATCAATCCCAAGAAATCATTAACTAGACCTGGTGTCAGTGACTTTGGCCTATAATCCTAGACTCTAAGGAGGCTGAGATCTGAGGATCCCAGTTTGAAGCCAGCCAGGCCAGAGAAATCCAAGAGACACTTATCTCCAATTAACCAGAAAAAAGCCACAACTTCAGATATGGCTCAAATGATAAAGCCCCAGCCTTGAGTGAAAAAGCCAAGTAAGAATGTGAGGCCCTGAGCTCAAGCCCTAGAACAAAAAAAGACCAAAGAGCAAACCACAGAAAAAGAAATTATTAAGTTCCTCATGACTCAGGTCTGGATAGTCACTAGCTCAGAAACCTACTGCTGACCTGGAATACAGGAATGCAAGGAGCTTGTCCAGTAGGTGAAGCTTCCCGCTAGCTTCAATCAGGTGGTCTCCAATTTCAAAAGGCTCTGGTTCCACACCTGGGGAAGAGAACCCATTGCTCAATAACGTACCATATGTCAGGCCAGATTCCTCAAGTAGGAAAGCCACCAGCCACCAGGCGCTAGTGGATCACATGTATAATCCCAGCTACTCAGGAGGCTGAGATGTGAGGAACCAGGTTCAAAGCCAGGCCAGGGAAATAAATCTATGAGACTCTTGTCTCCTATTAATCACCAAAAAGCTAGAAGTGGAGCTGTGGTTCAAGTGGTAGAGTGGGAACTTTGGGCAAAAAAGCTCAGAGAGAATGAGCAGACCAGAGTTCAAACTCCAGAAGGGGGGCACACATGCACACACACGCACAGACTGAAACATACACACTCCCACACATGCCAATATTCAGGCTGTAACAGCATCCATATCTCTTTCTGATGCCCACTGTTGATCTAGGCTCTTTTGTTGGAGGCATTTGGTAACTGTTTGCATAAATATCTCAATGCTGCTTGACACCAACCACAGAGCTTAACCAAACAGAGCCTAATAAACAGCAATCTAAAGAACAAACCCAATCCAAGCTCATTCTTCAGGAAATTGAGGCACAACGAGACGCTAGCAGCCAAGAAGTTCAGAACTGAAATTATGAGCTTCTCATTCTAAGTCCAAGGGGCTGGTGTGAGGATGCACCCTTGTAATTCCAGCTACGTGGGAGTTGGAGACAGGAAGATCTTGCCTGAAGACAAGTTTGGACAAACATTGACACTCTATCTCAACAAAACAAAACAAAGCCAATAGGCTGGGGCGATGGTCGTTCCACCTATAATTCTAACCATTCAGGAGGCTGAGATCTAACGACTGCAGTTTGAAGCCAGCTCAGTCAAGAAAGTCTATGAGATGCTTTATCTCCAATGAACTACTCAGCAAAAGCTGGAAGCGGAGCTGGGGTTCAAGTGGTAGAGTACTAGCCTTGAGCAAAAGCTTAAGGACTGTCAAGAAGCTTAACCAAACAAAAATAGAAAGCCAGGGCATTTGCCTGGGCTTCTGGTCCAAGGTCAGCCTGGGCAAAAGCACAAGACCTTATCTGAAAAACAACTAAAGCAAAGGGGGTTGACGTATGACTCCCAAAGTGGCCTAGCAAGTGTGAGACCCTGCAAAAACGAAACAAAGCAATAAAAAAGAATTGAGAAGTAGAATTAGAAACAGGTGCCAGTGGCTCACGCCTGTAATCCTAGCTATTCAGGAGGCTGAGATTTGAGGATCACAGTTCAAAGTCAGATGGAACAGGTAAGTCTGTGAGATTCTTATTTTTAACTATCCAGCAAAAAGCTAGAAGTAGAAATATGGCTCAAGAAACTCCCCCCTGCATCCCTCTCCCCAAGTCATGGAGCTTGAACTTAGGGCCTGGGTGCTGTCTCTGAGCTCTATTTGCTCAAGTCTAGTGCTCTACCACTTTGAGCCACAGGTCCTCTCCTGCTTTTGTGACGGTTAAACGGAGGCAAGAGTCTCAAGGATTTTCCTGCCACGGTTGCCTTCATGATCCTCAGATCTCAGCCTTCTGAGTAGCTAGAATTACAGGCATGAGCCACACCAATGCCCAGCTCTAGCAACTCTTTTGAAGAATTTCAAAATACTTTTGACCACAGAACTTTCTCAACGATGGTGCAGAACAGGGCACCACTCACCATCAAACAAGTACGGGTGATCCACACACTTTCGAAGCTGGGACAGGATGTTCTGGAGTCTCACTTTCTTTGCCGTCTCATTTTCAAATGCATCTGCCAATTTAAACAGAGAGAAGACAGATAAGTAAAGGTAGATAAACAAACCTACCCATAACTGACAACCAAGTCTCAGGAATTTTCAGAACACTTGGCCACTGACCAGAGCTAGTGGTCACCCTTATAATCCTAGCTACACAGGAGACAGATCAGAGGATCATGTTTTGAAGCCAGCCTAGGCAGGAAAGTCTCTTGTGACTCTTACCTCCAATTAACCAGCAAAAAGGCACAAGTGGAAATGTGGTTCAAGTGGAAGTACCAACCTTGAATAAAAAAAGCTAAGGGACAGTGCCCAAGTTCTGAGTTCCAGCTCTAGTATCAGCCCATATACAAAATTGTTTTAATAATGGCCAATGTCAATGGTTAACGCCTGTAACCCAAGCTATTCAGGAGGCCGAGATCTAAGAATTGTGGTTCAAAGCCAGCCCAGGCAGGAAAGTCTGTGAGACTCCAGTTAATTACCAAAAGGCCAGAAGCAGCACTCAAGTGGTAGAGGGCTAGCCTTGAGCAAAACCAAAGCTCAGGGACAACGCCCAGGCCCTGAGCTCAAGCCCCAGGACTGCCTGCCCTTCAAAAATAGAAGGATGAGTGCCTTCTGCTTACCCAGGTCTTTCATCAAAATGGCCTTGTAGTATTTCTTCTGCAGGGCTGACAGGCCATGGTAAATCACTACTTCTGTCTTCCTTGGAAGGTCGGCAGCAACCTCGGCTTTCACTCGCCTCAGCAGAAATGGCTGCAGGAGTTTGTATAGCTCACTCGCTGTGTAAGAAAAACACAAGGATCATGAGGCAAATGTAGGGAACATACAGCAATTTATTATTTAGTTAGCTTCTCATTTTCACACTCATTCTGCAGGCTGGATCAGTAGAGTGATTTTTCACAGTACTCATGTACATGCTAGTCACCTCCCTGTAACGCGAACCCAAGTTGTAAAAGCGTTAGAAGAAAGGAAAGGAAGGAAGGGAAGAGAGAATGAGGATGAGGGAGGGAAGGAGGGAAGAAGGGAAGGAAGAGAGGGAAAGGAGGAAGAGTGAACAACTGGAGATCTAGCACCTGCCCTGTCTCTCTTTGTTCTATCAGTAACTCTTACACATCAGGGCAGTTTCTCTGCTGAGACCCTTCTGCAGATGATTTGTAGAAAAGAAACTTGCAGCTGGGCCCTGGTGGCTCACACCTGTAATCCCTGCTACTCAGGAAGCTGAGATCTGAGAATTGCAGTTCAAAGCCAGCCTAGGCAGGAAAGTCTGTAAGACTCTTTATCTCCAGTGAACCACCAGAAAACCAGAAGTGGAGCTGTAGCTCCAAGTGGTAGAAAAAGAGCTCAGGCATAGCAACCAGGCCCTGAGTTCAAGTCCAGTGACTAACAAAAAGAAAAAGAAGGAAACTTGCCTGATGTGGACTCTTTCTGAATGTCCTGGTAACGTTGAACAAAATCTTCCACCTGCTCTCTGGAAAAGAGATCAGGCTCCACAAAACTGAGAAGGGAGTAGAGTTCTGAGAGGCTGTTCTGGATAGGTGTTCCAGTCAATAGGAGCCTGAAGACCACTGAGAACTCAAGGGCAAAAATTAAAAAAATGAGATGTCTCTGACATGGGTGAGCAAGATTGAGAGACCCAACAAAAACCCAACTCAGGATGGCATGGAATGACCATGGAACATGAAATCAGAAGACTCAGGTTCAAGTTGCCAGCTAGCCTTCCCCTTACCCCCTCCCCCCCCAATGCTGGTACTGGGGCTTGGACTCAGGGCTGGAGCTTCCCTGAGTTTTTACATTCAAGGATGGCATCGACCACTTGAGCCTCCCCTCCAATTCCACTTTTCACTAGTTAATTGGAGATGAGAGTCTCATGGACTTTTCCACCTGGGCTGGCCCTCAAACTATGATCCTTAAATCTCCCCCTGAACAGCTAGGATTACAGGCACGAGCCGCCAGGACCTGGCCATGCTCTGTCTAATGGCTTCAAAGTTAAGAAGGGGACAGCAGTCTGGTGAAGGTGGCCCTACTGTAAGGAAGGAAGGATGTTCAATTTGTGAACCTGGGTGTGTTCATATGGTATTCAATATGGTTACTGCCATGTGAAGATTCAAACTGTTAAGGACCAACGAAGCACCTAAGACACAGGCATGCACACCTGGCATTTGAGATGCCAACCCTACAGCCTCAGACTTTCCACAACAAGCAAGAAGGGCCAGACTATAAGAACACCTTTTTGTGAAACTTTATGAGACATTAGGACTTTCTGTAGCTGCTGGATATTGTGTCATGCACAGCCCCAAATGGAGTGATTGCTTACAATTCTGAGAAAGAAATAAGACCGATAAGAATAAGAAGCTTCCTATTAGTAATTAAATACTCATTAGTCAGTATAAAAATTTAGTCAGAAATAAAAATGCAGGAAAAATAGCCAGGTACTAGTGGCTTATACCTAGCTACACAGGAGGCTGAGATCTGAGGATCACAGTATGAAGACAACCTAGGCACCACCAAAAAGCCAGAAGTGGAGGTGTGACTCAAGTGGCAGAGTGCTAGCCTTGATTGAAAAAGCCAAGCAATGGTGTAAGGCTCTGAGCTCAAGCCCCAGTATTGGCACACACACACAAAAAAAGTGGAGGTATATAAAAACCAAGTCAAGGGGCTGGGAATTTGGCCTACTGGTAAGAGTGGTAAGACCCAGGTTCGATTCCTTGGTACCACATAAATAGAAAAAAGCTGAAGTGCTGCTGTGGCTCAAGTGGTAGGACTCTAGCCTTGAGAAAGCCCAAGGGCAGTGCTCAGGCCCTGAGTTCAGTCCCCATGACTGGGAAACAAACAAATAAACTAGTCAAGCCAGGCACTGGTGGTTCACACCTATAAACCTAGCTATTCAGGAGTCTGAAATCTGAGGATTGCAGTCCGAAGTCAATCCAGGCAGAAAAGTTTAGGAAATTCTTTCTTTCTTTTTTTAATAGTAGTAATTCTTTTTTTTCCATATATTTTTATTGTAATTATTAGAAGGGTTACATTATATTCACCAGATAGAAGGTGCATTACTTCACAAACATTGATACCCTTTCTCATGTCTTGGTCCCCACTCCCGCCTCTCATCTTATTTTCCCCCCTTCCCTATTCTATTTCAAATAACCAAATAAGCATATATACAGTATATCAGATAACAAGGTAAAGTACTATAACAATATGAGATAACCAAGGGATAGCAAAAGTGATGAGATAACATAGTACATTAAGGACAACAATCATTCATTATATGGCTTTTGTTTCCATATCCTCTATTGTAAATCTCTGCTAGGAGAGCCCAAGGTTTCTACTGATTATGACGAATGAAGGAAACCATTGAGCCTACGTTCCTTTGAGTCTGGCTTACTTCACTTAGAAAAAAATCTAAGTCTTTCCATTTCCTTACAAATGGGGCGATGTCGTTCTTTCTGATGGCAGCATAGAATTCCATTGTGTATAAATACCACATCTTGTTGATCCACTCATCAAGTGAGGGACATCTGGGTTGGTTCCATATCTTTGCTATGGTAAATAGTGCTGCAATGAACATTGTTGTGCTAGTGGATTTAGTATGTCCTTGTTTTTAGACGATTGGGTAAATGCCAAGTAGTGGAATTGCTGGGTTATAGGGGAGTTCTATGTTTAGTCTTTTGAGGAATTGCCATTCTGCTTTCCACAGTGATTGAACAAGTCTGCACTCCCACCAACAGTGTAGTAGTGATACCTCCTGGCCACATCCCCTCCAGCATCTGTTGTTATTAGATTTCTTGATCATGGCCATTCTAACTGGAGTGAGGTGGAATCTTAAGAATTGTTTTTATTTGCCTTTCTTTCTTTCTTTCTTTCTTTCTTTCTTTCTTTCTTTCTTTCTTTCTTTCTTTTCCTTCCTTCCTTCCTTCCTTCCTTCCTTCCTTCCTTCTTTTCTCTTCTTTTTTGCCAGTCCTGGGCTTGAACTCAGGGCCTGAGCACTGTCCTTGGACTTTCTCAAGGGTAGAGCTCTACCACTTGAGCCTCAGCACCATTTCCGGCTTTTTTCTATGTATATGGTACTGAGGAATTGAACCCAGGTCTTGGTGCATGCTAGGCAAGCACTCTACCACTAGGTCAAACTCCCAGCCCCTTGATTAAGCATCAAAAAAAGCTGGAAGTGGAGCTGTGTGAGTCAAGTGGTAGAGTGCTAGACTTAAGCAAAAAAGCTTAGGGAAGTCGGGTGTGGTAGCTCACGCCTGTAATTGTAGCTACTCAGGAGGCTGAGATCTGAGGATCAAGGTTCAAAGCCTACCCTGTCACAAAAGGACCTGGGATTCTTATCTTCAATTAACCTCTAGAAAATGGGAAGTGGGGCTTGGCTCAAGGGTAGGGCAGTAGCCTTGAGCTGAAGAGCTCAGGGACAGCGCCCTGGCGAGTTCAAGCCCAATGACACCCCCCCCCAAAAAAAATTAAGGAAGCTAAGCCTATCCTACAAAGTTACCTCTGTGAGTGTCTTGTGCAGCTGTGAGTTTTGGTTCTTCAGTCTGTGAGCTTCATCCACAACAAGAACACTCCAAGGAAGGCTGGGAGGGAAAAATGACACTTTCAATCGGAAATAAACATAATCATAACTAAAAAAGATTTGAACATTATACATCTTTTGTAAAAAGAGGCAAAACTACAAAACATGCAGAATCCAGCGGGGACCAGTGGTTCACATCTGTAATCCTAGCAATTCAGGAGGCTGAGATCTGAAGATTACAGTTCCAAGCCAGCCCAGGCAGGAAAGCTCGTGAGCCTCTAATCTCCAATTAACCACCAGAACACTGGGCTGGAGGCAAGTGGTTCAAGTGGTGGAGTGCCAGCTCTGAGCAGAAAAAGCTAAAGCATTGTACCTAAGCCTAAAGTTCTAGTCCTAGTAACAACACAAATAGAAAAATTTTGTAGCTTTTAACCACCAACCCTTCCATTTAATCTCAACTTCCAAATCAGCCATTCCAGCTAAGAAATTTAATAGTTCCCCACTGGCCAGATAAAGATGAAGTTCACAGCAATCAAATATATAACAAAGACATAAAACAAGTACATAACCAGAGAGCAAAGAAGAATCTGGAGCATGAGATTTCAGCCTTGCCATACAGGTTCTCAGTGACAATACAGGAGGACAATACAACATAGGAGGAAAGCACAAAGTACCAGTTTCTGAGTTAGCACAACCTACTCACGATTTCAGAAATGCAGCATCTTTCAAGCAAATCTGAAAAATTAAGGACAATTTAAGGATATTAGCAATTCTTTCGTGTGTGTGTGTGTGTGTGTGTGTGTGTGTGTGTGTGTGTGTCTGTCTGTCTGTCTGCTGATCCTGGAGCTTGAACTCAAGGCCTCACTCAAGACTGATGCTCTACCATTTGAGCCATAGCTCCATTTTTGCCTTTTGGCAGGTTAATTGGGCATAAGAGTTTTGTGGACTTTCCTGGCAAGGCTGGCTTCAAATTTCAGTCCTCAGACATCAGCTCCCTGAGTAGCTGGGATCTCAGGTGTGAACCATTGGTGCAGCTCTGGTATTACTTCTGGTAAGTAAGCTAGCTTCCTGTTTCTGTTGGTGAACTTAAATTACAGTATTCGGCCAAGTCTTTCCTGCTCATTAGATAAAATTCTTCGCACTGTCCTTGGGCTTTCTCAAGGCTAGAGCTCTACCACTTGAGCCACAGCACCATTTCTGGCTTTTTCTATGTATGTGGTAATGAAGAATTGAACCTGGATCTTCGGGCATACCAGGCAAGCACTCTACCACTAGGCCAAACTTCTGGCCCTCTCCTCATAATTTTTAAGTAGCCAAGTTTGAAACAGAACTGAGGCACCATTAAGTGAAAAATATTGCTTATACTAACCCAGTCTCAACTTAAAGAACAGGATTGTAAAGCCAGGCACCAGTACCTCATGTCTGTAATCCTAGCTACTCAGGAGGCTGAGATCGGAGGATCCCAGTTCCAAGCCAGCCTGGGCAGGGAAATCTGTAAGAGTCTTATCCTCAATTAACCAGCAAAAAGCTCAAAATGGAGGAGAGGTTCATACCCCAGTACTGACACATACCTCCCCACACAAGATTTTAAATATTATTAGAAAAAAAATTTTAAATGAGGAGAGCTAAATGCCCCCCCAACCCCTACATCCCCATCCACTACCTTCTCCTTATGGGCCAAGAAGCAGCTCCAGGGTCACCATCCTAAGATGCCTGCTAGAGCCACCAGGAAAGAGGGGGAAGGGGGAAAACCTGAGCCTTCTCTTCCCTCTCTGAGAACAAGACACGGACAGACTCTCTTCCCAGAGAATGTGTGTTATTTAAAGTAAAACTCTAAGTTTCTAAGTGCCTGGGTTAGGGTACCTCATAGGTCGTCAACAGCACATGAAAACGTAACTCTTCCTTCAGGCTGCACTGAAGGCGGGCTCTCTCCTCCTTAGCGCCCACGTAGGTGATGCAGGAAAGATCTGGAGCCAATCTAGATCCAAGAAATGGCGGGTGACCCCAAAGACAGGGTACACGTTATCCATAAAGTTACTTTTCACAGAAGTTGTGTAATGCCAAGCTCAGGAGGTCCTGTACACAGAGTCCTGGACTCCCAACTAGAGTAAAATATAAACCCCAGGAAAGGCCCCAAGGCAGCCAATGAGAGGGTGAGGTCTGAGAGGACTCGTGCTTACTCTAAGAGGTGAAGCCTATTTTTCTTATCAGTTATTTCTTCTGTCATTAGAAAAAGAATGGTTCTCCCTCCTCCCCACAAACCACCCAATTTGACAATGCTAGAGACAGAGTTTGAATTCGGACCTTGCACTCACTAGCTAAGTGCTCTACCACTCAAGCTACAACTCCAGCCCTTTCACTTTTGTGTTTTTATTTTGATTTGAGATAGTGTCTTGCTAACTTGCCCAGTCTTCCTGTGGAGCTGAGATTACAGGTCTGCACCACCATACCAGGCTTTGTTTCTCCGTTAGAAAAATTTACTAAACCTGAGTACTGATCTTTAAATTGCCAAATAGTGCCAGGCACAGTGGTACAAACTTATAATTACAACTACTCAGTAGATAGAATGGAGGTTCATGAGTTTTCTAGTTCAGCCTGGGCAAAGTTAGCAAGACTCTATGTCAAAATAATATGCAAACAAAATCATGCTTGGGTTCTGTCCTTTGAGTGAATGAATGAATGAATGAATAAGTGAATGCATGAATGAATACATACATACAGTAACTGCTGAACAGTCATATAATAGACACTGTTCCACCTGTCAGATCCTCAGTGTTACCTATCTTGTATCAGTTCAGAGCCTTCTGGCATAAATAATCTTACTGATTATGATAAGGTAGTTTTATCATATAGTCTACATCATCCAGGAAAACATCATCCATAAAGTTCCAGCTACATCTACTATTTACCTCTCCATCTCTTCCTTCCAATTGTTCAAAACAGACAAGGGACAAAGAATCAGAAATGGTCCTTCATCATTCAACCTTCCTGCCAGATAAAGGAAGAGAGCAATCGTCTGAAAGAGAAGAGGACATCAAAATTCTTTTTGGTTGACTTTTTTTTTGGAGGTAATAGTATGAGGCTTAAACTTTGAGCTTGAGCACTGTGCCTTGGCTTTTTCACTCAAGGCTAGCAACTCTACTCCTTGAGCCACAGCTCCAAGCTCCACTTCAGTTTTGATCACATTTCCCCAGGAGGAACAACCCATGATGTCCTCACTACCAGATTCCTACATGCAGCTTGCTGTGTAAGGAAGTTACACAGTCTCCTGCACATCAGGAGAGCAATCCATTCCTGCCTCAATAAACATGCCACAGCAACTCACAGTGCTCATCCACTTCAGTAATTTGCAAGCAAAGAGGCTCAATATTTACGTAACCTCTCCTTCAATGAAAAATAAAAGTCACGGAGGAAGAGAAATCAAAGGTAGCAATGCAACTCATAAAAACCAGACACACGCTGTTCTGTGACAGTGTAGCAAGAGAAAGTCTCAGTGTCTCTACCAACCATCCTCTTGTTTTCATAGCCTTAACCTGCCTTCAGTGTCCCATGCATCCTTCCCTAACTCCATCAGTCTTCTATCATGGTCTTGAATTGAGGGGATTTTATCATTCCTTCCTCCTGGGAAAAGAGCACTCATATACAGAACATTGGCTTTGGGGTCCTTTCCTTATCACTATTCTTGAATTGTTTTGTGACACTGAAATAGCTCCCCAACTCCATCATTGGATTTCTGAGTCATTCAGATATTAAGCTCCTTTATTGAGGAAAGGAGAATCATTTTCTTGGAGATCAAACATGTGAAACATTCTGTGTGCTGGTTACTCATTCCAAAAATGCTAGCTACTCAGGAGCCTGAGATCTTAGAATTTAAGTTCAAATCCAAAGACAATGAGCCTCTGAGATGCCTGAACAACAATCAAAAAGTAGGAAGAAGACTAAGGACAGTGCTCAGGCTGAGTTCAAGCCCCAGGACTGGCAACCTCCCCCCCCCCAAAAAAAAACAAAGTAAAAGTACAAGCCTGTGTTGAAAATGATCTATATAACTTGTGGGTGGGGGTGGGAGAGAAAAACTGGATGAAAGAGAGGGAGGGGTGACACTGTCCAAATACAAATATACTCTTTACCTGACATATATAACTGTAATTCCCCTATATATCACCTTTATAATCACAATAAATAATGATTCAAAAAAGTGCAAAGCCCTGAGTTCAAGTACTAGCATTCACACACAAACCACAGCCTCAGTAAGGAGATCAAAGTCAATTTGATCTTTGTGCAGATGTGTTTGACTTTACCAAGAGACAGAAAAATACGAGGCCAGGCCTATTAACTATACTTCTAACTTAGGCACATCTTTTGCAGGCTAGACATACTACTCAAACACCCTCAAACTAAAGCCTGGTGGCAGTGGTCTTGTCACTTAGGAGGCTGAGATCTAGAGGATGGAATTCAAAGCCAGCCCAGGCAGAAAATCCCATGAGACTTTTATCTCTAACCACCAAAAAGCAAGCCAACCAAAGGACAACGCCAAGGCCAAGTTCAAGCCCCAGGACCAGCAAAAGAGGAAGGAGAGGAGGAGGGAGAGGAAAAGGGAGAGAGGGGGGGAGATGGGGAGAGAGTGTGTGTGGGGGAGATTGAGAGAGATGGGGAGAGAGAGGGAGAGGGAAAGAAAGGGGGAAGAGGGAGGGAGAGAGGGAGAAGGCAGAGAGAGGGAGGGAGAGAGGGAAGAGGGAAGGAAGGTAGGATATAATCCCTTTTTTTTCTTTTCTTACGATCCAACTTTTGCTTAGAATTAAGCAGGCTGAAGAAAAAGAAGGAAGCAGCCTGAGTGGGACAAGAAGAGACATTTAAACATTTCATTCCTAAAGGTTCTGATTTTTTAAACCTACAGGCATTTCGCATGCTGTTTTCTATACAAACTGTAACTGTTATCTGTTGGAAACAAAGCGTGTTGTAGATAGTAGCAACAGACAGTAAAGAGGTGGCGAGGAGGTACTTTGGTGGGGTGAACAGAGCCATTCCGCAGTCCCATACCTGGCAGGTCTTGCCCAGACCCATCTCATCCCCCAGGATGCAGCCATTGTGGCAGTGGAAGCACTGGGCCAGCCAGTTGACCCCCTCCAGTTGGTACGGGCGGAGGTGAATCCCTAGAAATGAGAGGCACAGCTAGTCAAGGTGCAGGCGGATGCCCGCGTCACCACTAGGGTTTTGTCCCCACACTCCCAGCGTCACTGACCACTCGGATCCACTGCGGGAAAGTTGTAGGCACTCAACAGTTACTGGTTTCCAAGTCACTCAACGCCTCCCACCATCATCCTCACAGCCCTGCAGCTTCCCTTTTCCTTCCCAGAAAATAAGGCAGGCAGGACAAGCTGTCTTATACCTTGTCCCTTTAGACTCTGTGTGAGTGTGTGTGTGAGTGTGTACGTGTGTGCCAGTGTTAGGGAGAGCGTGTGCATGTGCGTGCATGGGAGCGCGCGCATGTGCGTGCATGCGTGTGACAGCGTGCGCGCGCACGCGCCCGGCGGGCTCATCCGTGGCCGGGGCCACAGCGCCCCTTCCGGCCTTGGGGATCCCTGCGCGTGCTTGCGCTCGGGGACGAGCCGCAAAGTGGGAGCGGAGTTGGGGAGTTTCCCAAGCGCAGCGCAGCCCGCGAGGCCCCGCCGCCGCTCCTTCCGCCCGCCCTCTTCCGAGAGGCCTCTTCCAGCCCGCAGCCCCGTGCACTCCCCGGGTCTCTCGACCCGGGATCCCGCCACACTTCTCCTCGCCTGCCCCCGCCCGGATGGGCACTCACCGGCCAAGCCCCATTGGCGCAAGTCCTGCGCCTGCACCCGCGTCCGCATGGTCTCCGACCGGCCCTCGGCCGGCCAAGCCTGAAGGAAGCCCGGCTCGTCGCCCGCCATCCCGGTGCGAGAGGCCACGCCCTGGCCACGCCCCTCGCTAGCCTTGCTCCGTTCGTCCACGCCCATTCACCTCAAAGGCCCCGCCCCTTCGAGGTCCCGGGTCCAATAAGGCTCCGCCCCTGGAAAGGCCACGCCCCTTCAATGTCCCCACTCTCCTGTCTTTTCCGGAGCCCCCGCTAGGGGAGTTTCTCTGCTCGGATGGGCGGCGGGCATATTTAGGAATCCCTGTAGGGCTGGTGCTGCAAAGGACGTTTTCTTCCTATAACAAGCCGTTAAATGGGTTGTTTTCCTAAATGCACTGATGGTTTTGTTGAATGCACTGGGTTTTCCCAGTTGGTGTTTTCTGATAGCTTTGAACACTTGATGCCACTCTTTAAGGCCCTCTGCCTCCTCCTGTGACTACTCCTGTGAGTAGGTTTGGCTTCTGGTCTCCTAGGTGTGACCTGTTTCTTTTGCTCCAGATCTGCTAAACGGATCTGTTAAAGCAACCATATAAGCTACCTGATACTGAAATCCAAGAGTTTCATAACTTCAAATACACATCAGAGATAGGATCCTAGCTACAAGATTAGTCGATTGCTGATTTATTATGCGTATTATTTATTATTACCTGGAATTTAAAATATAGCTAAAAATATGGTATACACAGGGGAAGATTCCTACTTAACTAACTTAGAGCAACTAATTTACAGTTTCACAAAGTTCTAGGAAGTTCTATGTCAGCTTCCTTGAACATAGGGGTAATTTATAAGAGGCAGACAAAAAGGACAAATAAGCAAATGCAAACATAATATTCAGTGTTCACACACGAAACTGGATCCAGGCAACTTGAGAGGTTGCGTGAGACAGGGAGAGATGGGAGAGTGACGGAAGGGTACCACTGACCAAGAGGCATTGAACTCTTAAATTGGCGTGTTGGTTTAAGATAATTATTTTTTTATTGTAATGTATACAGGGGAAGATCATTTTTATTTATGTTTGTCAGTCCTGGGTCTTCAACTTAGAACCTAGGTGCTCTCCCTGTGCTACTTTTTTCTCTAGTGCTCTACCACTTGAATCAAAGTGCCACTTCCAGCTTTTTTGGGTAGTTTATTGGTGATAAGAGTCTCATAAAGACTTTTCTGATTGGGCTGGCTTTGAACTGCAATCCTCAGATCTCAGCCTTCTAAGTAGTTAGGATTACAGGTGTGAGCCACCAACACTTGGCTCAGATAATGTTTTTTTTTTAAATTAAAAGTAAAATTCAGGCCCAGATTTCAAGTTCCACAACTAATCCCTTCCCCACCCCCCCAAAAAAAATAAAACTAAGAAAAGTAGCTGAGGGACTTCAAGTGTACAAATAAAGTAACAAAAAACTTTTTCTTGGAACACTGGTGGCTCATGCCTTAATCCTAGCCACTCAGGAGGCTGAGCACTGAGGATTAAGGTTCAAAGCCAACTGGGCAGAAAGGTCCATGTGATTCTGAAATACCCAACTTGAGCCCTAATGAAATACTTAGCCCTCCTCTGGCCCCAGATTTACAGCAAAGGGTCATGCAGAGTTTTATGATAAGGGAAAAATTTGGAGACTAAATACACCTGCAGAACAAACTGTTAACCTGTGATGTCCTATTTTACACGCTATCTAGCTCTGTCACTTTTTTTTAAATTAAGAGATACCTGCTGCCATCTCCTTGTTGATATAGCCTTCTCTAGTCAGTACCTAATCTCCCTGTTACAAACTAAACATACGTAAAAAGGTCAATTTCGGCCTTTAAAAACCTCACTTCACTTCCCTCAGAGCCAAGGGATCTTTGCTGGGATAGCTCCTCTTGATCACTCTTGGCTTCAATAAAAGACCTTCAAAGTGTTTAGTGTGTGGTGTTATGCTCGAGTTCAGGAAGCCTTGTTCCAAAAGACCATCAGAGACCATCACCAATGTAAAAGCAAAGGAGTCTTTATTTCAAGCTCGAGCTTGGGTCACCCACATACACTGTCGCAGCCAGTGATGCTGAGAGGCCTGGAGCCCAGGGGTTCAGCACCTTTTATACATTTTTGGGGGGAGGCAGGACCTGAGCATACATCATAGTACTTTGAACTGGTTGGGACACCGCTAGGGTGACTCAAGAGGATGCGTGCTAAACTTGAGGGTTTGTGGTCTAGATAATGATTACCAGACTCCAGGAAGGGCTGTTCTGGTATTGTAGAGATGAGTGCCATCTGTGGTTCTGGGAATAGTTTTGCACTAGGCTTTTTCCTAGTATTAGGGCAAAAGTGGGTGAAGGGTTACAGCACAACATAGAATCTTCAACAACAAGGCAGTGAAGCCGGTTACAGAAGCAGAACTAGCAGTTCGTTAGTGACTACAAAATGGTGGTTACAATTTTTAGTTTCTCAGTGGTCTTCCTCTGTTTCGGTTCACTCAGGTGAGCTGAACTCTATTTTTTTTTTTTTTTTGCCAGTCCTGTGCTTGGGCTCAGGGCCTGAGCACTGTCTCTGTATTTTTCTCAAGGTTAGGGCTCTACCACTTGAGCCACAGCACCACTTCTGGCTTTTTGCTACGTATGTGGTACCTAGGAGTCGAGAGGAGTCGAACCTGGTCTTCGTGCATGCTAGGCAAGCACTCTACCACTAAGCCAAACTCCTGGCCCAGGTGAGCTGAACTCTTATCTCCAATTAACTACCAAAAATCTAGATGTAGAGCAGTGCCTCAAGTGGTACAGTGCCAGCCTTGAGCAGAAAAAGCCAGTGTGAAGCCCTAAGTTCATATCTCAGTACTGGCACGGGAGTGTTGTAGGGAGGACTTTGAATTTGTGGAAAGAGGGAAATTAGTACAGTCTTTACAGAAAATAATGGAAGTTCTTTCAAAAAACTAGAAATAAATCTATCATCAATTTTCCCACTTTTGATAGGTCCAAAATAAAGGAGGTCTGGCCATTGGCCAGGCTGGGTGGCAGCGGGCCTGTGGAGGTGAGAAGAAGCTCAAGGGAGGAGGCCAGCTGGTGGGGTGGAGTGGCCGGAGGTGAGGGTGTGGAGAAGGAGTGGTGAGCAGGATGGGGCTAATGCTAACAACAGTCTGAGGCTGGGAGGATGAAAGGTAGATGGATGGAGCTAGAAGCTGGGTCACCACACCATATGAAACTGTTGAACAGACTAAATCAGATTATCTACCCCATCAGCTACAAAGACAAGTTCTACCAGGATGTGCTGGAGGTTGGTGAGCTAGCAAAGCTTGCCTATTTCAATGAAATCCCTGTCAATGCAGTTACACTCCAGGGAGGATCACTCACAGAAGCACAAGAGACTTTACATCATGACACTAAGATGTCTTGCGCCTTACCAAGACTAAGAATAGGAATAAAAATGTTAAATC
Source organism: Megascapheus bottae (assembly GCF_031878675.1). Taxonomy (NCBI): domain Eukaryota; kingdom Metazoa; phylum Chordata; class Mammalia; order Rodentia; family Geomyidae; genus Megascapheus; species Megascapheus bottae. Next base: position 5,584,833 of record NC_143514.1, read on the forward strand.
ATGTCTTAAACGTGGGTGAAACAGATGGTGCTTTTGACAACACCTATGTGCATATCCAGATCAATAATGAGTCTGCAATCAACTTCAACAGGAGGTTTGGCTTTGAGATGGAGACAAAGAAGAACTAACTACTGTAAGAGTACAGAGCCTGCAGATGCTCTTGTGATTCTGAAAATCCTTAAGAGTCCCTCTGTTTAGAACACAGACATGCACAAGTCGGATCTCTAAACAAATTTCATGTGAACTTTCTTGCACTTGCTTGTTGCCAAATAAAAGAGCCCCATCGCTTGCATCCCCCTCCTTAAGCTTTCTCCCTCACTTTTGATTTTCTTTCTTTTATTCCTCTAAAAGACTAATACTTTCCCAGACTTTTAAAAAAATTCCTATTTGGATTGTTTCAATTCTCTTATTTTTGTGAGGTGGTTAGATTGGAAGTAAAAGGTAGATCTATTTTGTTTCAGTTAATAAGATGAACTATCCCCAAAATGTGACTATCAGAAGATTTGGAAATTTTTAGCTGATTTTATGCCCTGCTTTCATATTGAAGGTCAGAGCCTATAGATGCTGTTGCTCTCAAAATCCTTGTAAGAAATTATATGCCTACTTAGGTTTTTAAAGTATCATTTTCCTCTCTAATGGATGGGACAGTTTAGGGTAGGTAATATCATTGTTCAAGGGCATCTTTACACAGTCGTGGGACTAGAGGCGGGAGGTACTTTGGGTGTGCAGCTGGTCACGGAAGGACACGGTGTAGGCAGGGTGGAGTTTAGGTCTGGGTGGAGAGAAGGGAAGCATACCTATCTAGGAGAAACTGGCAGGAGCCCCAAGGAGAGCTTCTCCTTGCTTTGTGATGGGCAGGGTAGAGCTCAGGTCTGAGTGAAGAGTGTGCTGCTGATGCAGCAGAGAGCTAGCAATACATGTGGAGGGACTAGAATAGAGACAGACTGTCAAGCCCCCCTGTGTTGTTTAATAGGTACAGTTACCAGGCCGGGAGTATGGGCAGAAGTGGTTTCTCCTGCAGCTACTTCCTCCTGTAAAAGGGCAAAGTAGTCAGGGGTCCCTGGTTGACTATTGGACCCAGTACTTTTCTAGGATTATTTGGTTAAGGGTTTGATTGGTGAAGATCCTTATCTTTCTCACAAGAATATCTAGCAGAAATTCAAGTGGGCAAGATAATTAGTAAAAGGAAAGCAAACATTGCTGCTGCTGTCCCCAGAGAAGCATAAACCAGGGACTAATCCATCCAAATAGGTTCCATCCTCCTTTATCCTGTTGGATCTTTTCTACAAGCTCTCTAAGATGTTTGGTTTTCTCTCATATGGTGTAGCTGTTATTGATCGGATTAAAACAGCACCCCTGGTGGTGTAGTAAGAGTAAATGATCAGTAGCAGTGCGATTGTCCAGAATGGAGTGTTTATGTTCTTGCTGTTCTTGGTTTAACAGTGTGATGGCAAAGAAGGTATAGTTACTGGGTATTTTTTTGCGGGGGGGGGGCATTTGGCCACTATATATATATATATTATATATAATATATATATTATATATAATATATATATATATATAGGCTCCAACTACCAGTCCTAGTATCCCAGCCAGAGAAAAAGTGAGAATATTTTTTTAAAATTTTTTATTGTAATTAATAAAAGGGCTACATGATATTTGCCAGATAGAAGGTGCATTAATTCACATACATTGATACCCTTTCACATGTCTTGGTATCCATTACCCTCCCCCCCACCCCCCCACCCGTCTTGGTTTTCCCCCCTTCCCTATCAAATTTCAAATAACCAAATACAAATAAATTCAATATATCAGATAACAAAGTGAGATACTGTAACAATATGAGATAACCAAGGGACAGCAAAGGAGATGAGATCTAACATAGTACATTAAGGACAACAATCATTCATTATATGTAACCACATATTGTAATGTATGTGGTCCTGTAATGATTCCAGGGAGGACCATTCATGTTGTATTACACAAGTGCTTAGGAGAAACAAGCAATAAATTATAGTCTGGCACAGTATGTACAGCCATGGTAAGACATTCCCTTGTAGAAAGCCTAAGAAGAGTGAGAAGGAGATGTAGAAGATAGTATCCCAGACTCACCCATATCTGATGAGATGGAAGTCGGCATGGTGTGGCTGCCATTCCTAGATCCACCTGGGTGAAAAACAAATGATCACTAAACCAGAGTTGACTGAGGCACTCTTTTTAAGAATAACATAGCTATGCTGCTGTATTTCTATTGGAGCATATTCCGATTTTGTGTGTGGGGGGGTCATGGGGCTTGAACTCTGGCCTGGGCGCTGTCCCTGAGGTCTTCAGCTCAAGGCTACCACCCTACCCTTGAGCCAAGTCCCACTTCCTGTTTTCTAGTGATTAACTGGAGCAAAAGAGTCTCAGGTCCTTTTGTGCATAGGCTGGCTCTGAACCTTGATCCTCAGATCTCAGCCTCCTGAGTAGCTAGAATGACAGCTGCATATCCCACATTTGCTTATATTCTTGTGCCGATAATACTGAGTTAAAGAATTTGTAATAAGAACAATGAATGGTTAAACAAATTGTTTCTGTTCTTGCAGAGGTTAGAAGTATAAAGTGTTAATAATGTAGATATCAGTATGCGCTCCTGTACTGACAATTCTAGTTTGTGCTAGACCATTTTCTGGCTTGTAGGGAATCTTTAAAAAGTTGATATCTTTTTTGTAAGATGTATTTTTTTCATTGTTGCATTGCTAGTATTTATAAGCTTTCAGATTGACAGTAGTGATGGTTCAAGAAATGTCTCATTAGGCCCGGGAGTTTGGCCTAGTGGTAGAGTGCTTGCCTAGCATGCATGAAGACCTGGGTTCAATTCCTCAGTACCACATACATAGAAAAAAAAAGCCAGAAGTGGTGCCAAGGCTCAAGTGGTAGAGCTCTAGCCTTGAGAAAGTCCAAGGATAGGGCTCAAGCCCTGAGCTCAAGCCCAGGTCTGGCAAAAAATAAAAAAAAAGAGAGAGAGAAAGCCCAAGGACAGTGCTCAGCCTGGGACTGGAGAGAGAGAGAGAGAGAGAGAGAGAGAGAGAGAGAGAGAGAGAGAGAGAGAGAGAGAGGACTCATTAGACTTTGAAATAAAAAGCTTAGAAGACAAATTAGTATTAAGTACCTTTACCTTTATGAATCAGCTTGCTCTTGCCAAGAAAAAGAATAGGCCTATGGGCCTATGAATTTACGAGTAAGCCAGTGAACCCCTAATGATCAAAAGTGATTGAGGGAACACACTTGCTTGACTTACAGAAAACATAATTATTGTGAAGAAAGCAACCTTCATCTTCTTTTTTTTTCAAGTCCTAGGGCTTGAACTCAGGGCCTGGGTGCTGTACTTGAGCTTCTTTTGCTCAAGGCTAGTGTTCTACCAACTCTACCACTTGAGCCACAGCACCGTTTCTGACTTATTTTGTGTATGTGGTACCAAGGAATCAAACCCAGGGCATGCTAGGTAAGCACTCTGCCACTAGGCCATATTCCTGGCCCCTGAAATTAACCTTCTTGTATGTAAACTTCAAGATATCAAAATTGATTTTGATATATAAATGAGTTTTCTGAGATGATACTGCCTCTATTTCTAGCACCTTTTCACCTGGACTGTCTATACAGTCTTGTGAATGTAGTCCTAAGGGTGGTTATTGAAAACCCACATTGCTGGGCTGGGAATATGGCTTCGTGGTAAAGTGTTTGTCTAGCATGCATGAAGCCCTGAGTTCTATTCCTTAGTACCACATAAACAGAAAAAACCAGAAGTGGTGCTATGGCTCAAGTGGTAGAGCATTAGCCTTGAGCACAGATAGACTCAGAGACAGGGCCCAGGCCTTGAGTTCAAGCCCCAGAACTGGCTCGAAAAAAAAAAAAAAGAAAAGAAAAGAAAACCAAATAGCTGCCTCATGAAATTAAACCCACATTAGCAAGGCACAGTGGCTCACCCCTATAATCCTAGCTATTCAGAAGGCTGAGATCTGAGGATCGGGGTTCAAAGCCAGCCCGGGGAACTAAAGTCCGTGAGACTCTTAACTCCAATTAACCACCAGAAAACTGGAAGTGCTATTGTGGCTCAGGGTAGAGTGGTAGCCTTGAACTGAAGAGCTCAGGGACAGAGCCCAGGCCCAGAGTTCAAGCCTCATGACTGACAAAAAAGAAAAGAAAAGAAAGAAATTAAATACATGTTATATAAAGAGGGGGAAACCATTAAAGTTTGAATTGATTTTTTTTTAAAACAAAGTAGGTCAGTATATCAAAGAGACACTTTCACGTATTTGGCAGTTCTGTTCACAATGACAGGTGTGGGTCTCTATCAGTGACTGACTGTATTAAAAAAATGTGACATGTAGAGAGAGAGAGAGAGAGAGAAAGGAAGGAAGGGAGGGAGGGAGAGAAGGAAGGAAGGAAGAAAGAAGGAAGATGAGCTCTAGTGGCTCATGCTTATAATCCTAGCTACTCAGGAGGCTGAGATCTGAGGATCATGGTTCAAAGCCAGACCAGGCACGAAAGTCCAAGAGATTTTTATGTCCAATTAACCACTGGAAAACTGGAAGTGACGCTATGGTTCAGAGTGGTAGAGTGATAGCCTTGAGCTGAATAGCACAGGCACAACGCTCAGGCCCAGAGTTCAAGACCCATGACTGACAAAACCAAAACCAAACAAAAAAGAGGAAGGAAGGAAGGAAGGAAGGAAAGAGAGAGGAAGGAAGGAAGGAAGGAAGGAAGGAAGGAAGGAAGGAGACAAAAAAAATGTGTGGTGGTAGCTTGGACTTGAGCCCTTATTCTCCTGCTTAGCTTTCTCTTGTCCAGACTGGCAGGCACTCTACACTTGAACCACAGCTCCACTTCCAGCATTTTGCTGGTCAATTGGAGGTAAGAGTCCCACAAACTTTTCTCTTGGGCTGCTTTAAGCCACAGTCATCAGATCTCAGCCTCCTGAACAGATGTGAGCCACCCCACCGGTGTGTGTGGGGGGGGGGTGTGGGTGTGTGTGGGGGGGGGAGTGTGGGTGTGTGTGGGTGGGTGTGTCTTTGAGGTAATCTTATTGTCTAGCCCATCCTGACTATGAGTCTATGAGCCTAATGAGTAAGCCACAGGGCCCGCAGTGCTGGGAGAGTAAGGCAAGACTGGGTGAAGCTGTGGAATGAGGGGATTGCATGGTCTCACCAAGCAGCAAGCTGAGAGGAGAGTTTAACGAATTGTGGAGGCAGGGAGAGCAGTGATGGGAATCTGAAATCTCAAAATGTGAAGCCCCTCCATCTCACCCCACCCAGGCCTGAATTCCCTTAGGTAGGCCGCACCTGACTGAACCGAGACTTGCTCAGAGGGTTTCCAAAACAGGCTCTCAGAACTAGGCCTGCATAAATCACTTCAGGCCGAAACCACAAACTTGAAAAGCCCATCCCGAAATTTTTTGTACTCTCCGTCCACCCTCATCCAGACCCTACTTAAGTCCCTCCCCCTTGGCCCCCAGCATGCCTTGGGCCTCCTGACTCTCCTCAGTCACTGTGGCGTCCCTCTTCAGCCTCATTAAAGTTGATCTGGTCTGTTCAGATCATTTTCTGCTCTTTCATGACTCTAATACTTATAATTCTAATATGTGACAGTTTCCTACTAACAGGTCACTGCATGTCCCCCTTGCTGAAAAGGGACACAGTGGTCAGAGCTGGGTAGGCTTGCCCTAGGAACCACAATGGAGGCCTAACTCCTGTAGAGCCAGATGACTCCAGGCTTTAGCTCCCATCCTCTGCCCTGTCTGATGACTGGCAATATCCTTTGGAAACTTGACTTTGGGGAACAAGGCCATGTCCTATTGCCAGATTGTGATGGGACATCTTGTAGGGCCACATCATGGGGTAAAAGCAGCCCACATGCAGTGGATGGCATGGACTACTCCTTGGGAGAAGAGCAAAGATATAATCTTATAGGCCAAGCACTGGGGCTCACACCTGTAATCCTAGCTACTCAAGAGATTGAGATCTAAGTTAAAAACCAACCCAGAAAGAAAAACCCATGAGATTCTCATACCCAATTAGCCAGCAAAAAAAAAAAAATCCCCCTCAACTGGTAGTAAGTACAGCAACCTTGAGCAAAAAAGCTAAGCAAGAACATGAGGCCTTATGTTCAAGTTCAGGTACTATTACAGGAAGAAAGAGGGGCAGGAAAGGAAGGGAAAGAAAGAAAGAAAGAAGGAGGGCTGAAAGTGTGGCCTAGTGATAGAGTGCTTGCCTAGCATGCATGAAGCCCTGGGTTCAATTGCTTGGTACCACATACACAGAAGAGCCTAAAGTGGTTGTTGTGGGCTCAAGTGGCAGAGTACTAGTCTTGAGAAAGCCCAAGGACAGTGCCTAGGCCCCGAGTTTAAGCCCCAGGACTGGCAAAGGAAAAGAAAAGAAGAAAAAAGGAAGGAAGGAAAAAAGGAAAGAAGGAAAAGAAAGAAAAAGGGCAGAAGGAAGAAAAGAATGGAAAAAGGAGGGAAGGAAGGAAAAGAAAAAAGGAGGCAGGGAGAAAAAAGAGAGTTAGAGATTACCCCTGGCAGACTGGGACTTCTTAGACACTAAAATTGTTGAATTCATCAATCCTAGAATTTAAATTTATTTATTTATTGCCAGCCCTGGGGCTCAGGCCCACTTGCTTGGGCTTTCTCAAGGCTCAAGCTCTACCACTTGAGCCACAGCACCACTTCCAGCTTTCTCTATGTATGTGGTACCGAGAAATCAAACACAGGGCTTCATGCATGCTAGGCAAGCACTCTGACACTAGGCTACACTTCCAGTTCCTTATTTATTTTGAATTTTAAAATTTATTTTTGTGCCAGAACTGGAACTTGCACAAGGGACCTGAGCACTATTCCTTAGCTTGTTCACTCAAGGCTGGAGCTCAATTTCTTGAGCTACAGTTCCCAGTTTTGCTGGCTCATTGGAAAAAAGTCTCATGGATTTTCCTGCCTACGCTGGTACCATATTGGGATCCTGACATCTCCGCCTCCTGAGTAGTTAGGATTACAGGCATGAGCCTCTGTCACCCAGCTTGGAGCCCTCAATCTGAGCCAGTGCATGAAATCCTGTATCCATTGCTTTGGCAGCTCTATGAAATTTTATAGTCACACGTTTGAAGTCACAGTGTAGAAACGGATATTGTGAATTTTAACTTCTCCTGGGACTGTATGAGAGAAAGCCCTTTTGTAAAATATCATCTTTACCAGGGGCTGGTGGCACATGCCTGTAATCCAAGCTACTCAGGAGTCTGAATCTGAGGATCACAGTTCAAGGCCAGCCCAGGCAGCAAAGTATATGACTCCTATCTCCAATGGACTACCAAAAAACCAGAAGTGGAGGCGTGGCTCAAGTGGTAGACCACCAACTCGAGCAAGCCCTATTACTGGCATTTTAATTTTTTATTCTTTAAAAAGCACTTTTATTTTGTTGAAATAATCAGCATGTATTTTGGCCTCTTAAAATAAACTTTTAGGCTTCCCTAAGTAGGCTTAGAGTGTGAGGGGCTGAAAATTCCTGGCAGGGCTGCAGATCTAATTGACCCAAGACCTCCAGCAGTGCAGTGGGGAGGCGGGGGTGAGGAGAGGCAAACTTGCTGTGGGGTGGGGTAGGATTCCTGAGGGGCTCACAGGGGGCAGGGAGGTCTACAGGCATCCTGGGTGACATCTGGGGGGCAGGGTTCTGGGTTTCCTGGGGTTCTTCTGGAGTGAAACACAAACCTGTAGTAAGCTGGACTGTGGGAAGAGTGGGGCAGCTGAAAGGACTCTCGCGGAGCCTGAGGGTCTGGAGAGAGGTGCAGGACATACATTGCTACATTATTTTCCTTATGCAAATTCAGCACCCACAGAAACAGGGAGGGTGCTAAGATGGGCAGGTGCCTCTAGAAGGAATGCTCATTTCTTCACAAGAGCTACTTGACTGAGAGGCAGATCTGAGGTGGAGGACACCCAGACAAGAAGCTCAACTGCATAGACCTTGAGCCCCTGCCTGGGGCCTGCGCCTCTGCCTCAGCCTAAAACCTGCATGCGGACACCCCGAATACTCCCTCATCGGGTGCCCTGGCTTGAGATCCTGTGTTCTTCAGGGAGAGGACTACACCCCAGCTCGGGAAGACCAGGCCATGGCCAAGAAAAGAGTGGCGGTGGTGGGCGCTGGCTCCAGCGGGCTCGCCTGCATCAAGACCTGCCTGGAGGAAGGACTGGAGCCCCTTTGCTTCGAGAGGTCGGAGGACATCGGAGGGCTCTGGAGGTTCCAGGTACAGCCCTGACCCCTCCTGACCCAGCCCAGGACTGGGGACCAGTTCACCTGGGGAGGTGCACTGAGGCTGGAGCTGCTAGAATCCAACCCCAGGGTCTGGCCCAGCCCCCCTCACCTCCCTCCCACCCTCCCTCCCATCCTTTCCTTAAAGTGTTTCTTACTACTTCAGACTATTGATATTAAAATCTTTCTAAAATTTTGTGTTTTCAATGTGTAAAGGTTGCCCCTGGTAAATGAGCTGCAATTATTTGCTCACAATTCCTCCCAGGAAACATTTTTCACATTTAGCTAGCTAGCTAGCTAACAGAGATAGCTATAGATATTATAGATATAGATATAGATATTATCATTAAGGGTCACAGTCAACTTTAGATAAGCCTGTAGCAGGCCTCCTCTTGTCAATTTGGAGGATTGTTAGGCAATATAAAGAAAATCCCACTGCTTGGTTTGCTCTGAGCATTGATTTATCGAAAAGCCCAAAGTTCTTTGTCTTTGGAAGAGGGCAGTGGACATTTGATTATGGTTCCTAGTAATATTGATTTTTGTACCTGGGCGTGTGTGTGGTGTGTGGTGTGTGGTGTGTGGTGTGTGGCATGGTGTGTGGTGTGTGGTGTGTGGTGTGTGGCATGGTGTGTGGTGTGTGGTGTGTGGTGTGTGGTGTGTGGCATGGTGTGTGGTGTGTGGTGTGTGGTGTGTGGTGTGTGGTGTGTGGCATGGTGTGTGGTGTAGGTGTGGACCCGTCTTGAACACAGGGCCTTGGTGCTGTCAGTTAGCTCTACCAACAAGGCTGCTGCTTTCTCTTGCCATTGAGCCACAACTACACTGCCACCATTTTCCTGGTTAATTGGAGACAGCAGGCTCTGGGCTTTATCGGCCCTGAATGGATTTGAACCGAGATCCTCACATCTGAGCCTCCTGAGTAGTTGGAACTACAGCTGTGAGCCACTGGCTCCTGACACCAAAATTCTGTCTTTGAAATGTAGCTGATACCTAGTGCAGAGAACACAAGGCTGCTCAAAGCTTGTGTCTGTCAAGTACAGGGAGTGAGACCATGGAGAATCATTGAACCTCACGTCCACTGGGTCTCCTCTTTAAGAAGAGTCTGCAGGCACGGGAGGCTCATATCCTCATCTTAGCTGAGCCTCAGGAGGGCTGTGAGTGTCTTATCTCCTCTGAACGACCCAAAGGAAATCAGAACGGCAAGTTCTGGCTTTTTAATCTTCATTATTGTTTGCTAAAGTCTAGTTTGGCAACATTTCTGATTTCTACCTTTGGAACAGGATTTCACCACCTTCTGACCTATTTCTTTGAAAACCAATGCAGATTCATCATAAGACACTGCTTTCCCCTGAGGCTGGTCACTTCTGTGCTGGCTCCTGTTCCATTCCAGGTCAAGTGTGTGCCAGCACACAGTAGGCTACCGCTGCATTCATTACAGGAATCCCTGAGAACAGAATGAACTGAGTGACTGCTAAAAGACCTGTAGAGCTACAGAACTTCAAATGTTTACTTTCCACAAGTCCACAATGGGAGAAGCTGAGGTGTTAGGAAAATTCACTGTGAGCTGGGCATCGCGCCTCATGCCTGTAATCCTAACAGCCCAGGAAGCTGAGATCTGAAGATCTTCATTTGAAGCCAGCTAGGTAAGGAAGGTGCAAGAGAATCTTTCCTTCAATTAATGCCCCCAGAAGCGGTTAGTGAACCTCAAGCCACAGTCTTCAGTGCAAAAAGCTCAAGGACACACACAGGCCTTGAGATCAAACCCAAGTTCTCTCACACACATAAACACGGTAAAAAATGTAATCCCACTCAGTGCATTACCTATACAATAACAATAAAAATATCTATAATACAAAACTCAAATAAAACAAAATACATCCTAAATCTAATTGAACAGAAAGGGACTAAATGGGTAGAGGATGAGGGAAAGCACAAGTCCAGGGAGATGTATGTGTGTGCCCATGTGTGTGCATGTATATGTGTGTGTGCGTGTGTGCGTGTGTGTGCGTGTGTGTGTGTTTGTGTTCTCATATACAAGTTGTTGGCTTGACATTTCATTTAGAAAGCTCCACCAAATGTGTACCCACGAGTTAGAGATGATGAAGTGACTTCTCCAGTTGACCGGATGCTTCTTGTTACTGCAGGAAGGCGCTGAGCAGGGCAGGGCGAGTATTTACAAGTCCGTGGTGATCAACACCTCCAAGGAGATGATGTGCTTCAGTGACTTCCCCATCCCAGACCACTTCCCCAACTTCATGCACCACTCCCAAGTCCTGGAGTACTTCCGGATGTATGCCAAAGAATTTGACCTTCTCAAGTACATCCGGTTCAAGGTCAGCTGGAGAATTGTGTGGGCATCTGTGCTCCTGAAGGGATGTGTCAAATGAACACTGCCCTGCCACTGGCCAGGGCTCCTGTGGAGAATCTGATTGACTACCCAACCTGTATCTCTCCTATGCAGGCCAGGCTTCTATTCTTTGTCCTCTCTGTGTCTGAAAAAGGATCAGGAAGCTCTTTCAGAGAGTCTGTGTGCAGATATAGATAGTCTCCTGCTGGAAGAGTTCCGTTGCATTCCATTTTGCTATTAATGAAATGGATGAGTGGAACCGATGGGAAGAGGAACTTTAACATCTCCTGCTTCTACAGCTTGGCCCCAGTGACTTAGCTCTCTCCTGCTTCCTGACCAGGGTTCACTATGTTCTTGAGTGTGATTGCCACAGTAATCTGGTGTAGTTCTTGGGAAATTACTGGGTCCTGGTATACCTAGGCAAGGGAAGACTCCTTGGGGGTGAGAAGACATCAGTGGGCGTGGGGATGGCATGGAATGTGACAAAGGTTTCCTTGGGTTCTCAGTGCCTTGGGGTCTAGACAGGAGAACTAGCGGTTTGCCCTTTTCCTGGCAGCACAGTTCATTAGCAGGCCAGCTAAGGTACTTAGTCTGCCTCATGGAAGTTTTCTCACTGAATGTCAGTGCTGAGTTGACTCTCTTCAGGAATTATAAAATGGACTGTCTGTGTGTGTGTGTGGGGGGCCTGGGGTGTAGAGACGGTGGTGACAACAGCCTTCTGCACATGTAACCGGAAGTGGTGGCCTTGCAGGGCTGGGGACCAGTGTATAGGCTGGGGTAGCAGTGTCCCATGACTGTCACTTTTCAGACAGCCGTGTGCAGTGTGAAGAAGCAGCCTGATTTCTCTGTGTCAGGCCAGTGGGAGGTGGTCACGGAGTGTGAAGGGACAACGCAGGTGGATGTCTTCGATGGAGTGATGGTTTGCACAGGGCACCACAGCAATGCTCACCTGCCCCTGCACAGCTTTCCTGGTGAGTGACCTGTCCAGGAGGGAAGGCTCCACACCACATGTGGACCTGACCATTGACAAGTGGACAGGTTGTGGTCATTCTCGACTTCATGGGCAAAAGGCTCAGCCTTCCTCCAACCCATGATGTTAGCTTGATTGATTTCCTGGAGCTTCCACTGGAGGTGAAGTCAGGGCCTCCAGGGCTCTCTTGGCTTTCTTGCCACTTGAGCCATGGCTCGAGTCTGGGTTTTTGGTGGTTAATTAGACATAACAGTTGTTAGCTTCATGTGCCCAGTGTCAATTCCAGCTCAGTCTCCTGAGTAGCTAGAATTTCAGGCATGAAATCCTAGCCACCCCCATCTGACTTTGGCTTTAGTGAAAAGAACAGAAAACAAAACTATTGAGCAACACTGGCTTCAATTAAGAAGGTTTCAGCAGTAGAAGAAAATGTCCAGAACTATTCCCTTTCTAGGAGGAAACCAAGAGTTTGAAGCATTGAAGAGTACCAAGGAAAGAAAGGCCATGGAAAATGCCCACTTGAAGATTCCTGGCATCCAGCCTACAGGCCATCTCTCAATATCTGATCTCCCTTCTCTGGTAGGAATTGAAAAATTCCAAGGACAATACTTCCACAGTCAAGACTACAAGGACCCCACAGCGTTCACGGGAAAGAGAGTCGTTGTCATTGGCATTGGGAATTCTGGAGGGGATCTGGCTGTTGAGATCAGCCACACCGCCAAGCAGGTTGGAATCAGTCAATGAATGGCTTTACCCTCACCAAGGAAGGGAAGCAGACCCCCAGAAAAGCATGGCGACCCGCACACAGCCTCCACCCCGACCTCCACCCAGTGTCAGCCACACACAGGGTTTGGCTCCACTGCCTCAGACACTGGTATTGTGTCTGCGCGGAGGTTTCTCTCTATCCTCAGCTGGCCTTCCACTGAAGTTTTCCTTGATAGCTTCAGTCAGCATTTGTGGTCCCCTCAGGCTTTTTGATGTGGAGTGCATGCCATGACTGGGAGAGGAGGCCAGGGTATATTTTCATCATGGTCATCCATGCAGGCCCTGGAAGTGCCACATTGTTCAGTAAATGACAGCACTCAGGTGTCCGCAAAAACTTCCCACTCTTGGATCTGAGGGGAATTTCCTTCTTGCTCTCAAAATGGGAAAAAGAAATGATCTGATCGTTCCAAGAACATGACCACATTGTAGCCAAGCCACTGGCTATGCTGTGTTTGTTCATAGTTAGGTGACACAGGGTGACATTCCTTTCTAGAACAATTTCTATTGCATTCACAGAAGTAATTACATGACACTGCGTCAATTAGCTCTGCAGGTATTGCAGAGAAAGGGATTATATAACATAAAAGAACCAAGGGTTGGAAGCATGACTCATCTGGTAGAATGTTAGCCAGTGGGCCAAAGCACCAAGTAATGATTTTGAATCCCAGGCTCCCACACAACAATACTGAAGAAGAAAAGAAATAACCCTTAGTCCAGGTGGAGGTAGCTCACACCTGCAATCCTAGCTACTCAGGAGGCTGATATCTGAGTATGACAGTTCAAAGTCAGCCTGAGAAGAAAAGTCTGTGAGACTGTTATCTTCAATTAACCACCAGAGAAATTGGAAGTGTCACTGTGGTTCAAAGTAGTAGAGCATAGCCTTGAGTGCAAAAGGTGAGGTACTGAGTCCAGGCCTGGAAGGAAGGAAGGAGGGAAGGAAGGAAGGAAAAAAATATAAATGCATGTGTGATTATTATGCTGGCATGTGCATAGTATGCGTGGAAACCCATGGCACATCCTTCGTCCACATTGCTGGCATGTCTGGGTTGTTGGTGATGAGTGCTAAGGGAACAGCCACTGAGCTCCAAGTACTGCAGATTACCAGAAAGAAAGCAGCCAAAGAGGGTGGAGGTCAGGCTGCCTGTGTGTGAGAGGCCCAGGAAACGCACAGCAGAGCTGTACCCGTGGAGCAGGGAGACCACATCCACACCATGCAGGCCGAGGTGTCAGTTGCCGGTCTCCCTGGTCTCACATGTATGAGAAGTTGTTTATAAATTTCAGTGGACCTATCCATCTCAGTGTATTAAGGGACTCTGCTGTAATTCTTTAGGAATAAGCCTTTTGTGAAGAGAAAATATCCCTTGCATCCATCCAAGATTATATTGAATTTTACAATATTCTATTTTTTTTGCCAGTCCTGGGCTTGAGCTCAGGGCCTGAGCACTGTCCTTGGACTTTCTCAAGGCTAGAGCTCTACCACTTGAGCCTCAGCCCCACTTCTGGCTTTTTTCTATGTATGTGGTACCAAGGAATTGAACCTGGGTCTTGGTGCATGCTAGGCAGGCATTCTACCACTAGGCCAAACTTCCAGCCCTGATTTTTACAATATTCTATTTGTTGTTTTCTCATTAATCCAGAGTTATTAATCTATTCCTTGCTTTAAACAAGACATAGATGGAAACTAAAGTAAGAATGACAGCGGCATTGATCTGGTGCTTCCCATATAATACACTTACTTCTTTTTTTTTTTGCCAGTCCTGGCTTGAATTCAGGACCTGAGTGCTGTCCTTGGGCTTTCTCAAGGCTGCAGTTCTACCACTTAAGCCACAGAACCATGTCTAGCTTTTTATGCATTTGGCACCAAGGAATCGAACCAAGGTCTTTATGCATGCTAGGCAAGCACTCTACCACTAGGCTAAACTCCCGCCTCCCACCCTTTTTTTTCTGTTTTCTTTTTTTAAAAACAACACTAATTGTCACAACAGCCTTTTAATGTAGTATTTTATGTCACTATTTTTTATAACTACAGAATCTTAAAAAAAAAATCTATAGTGCTAGAACTGAGGCTTGAACGCATGGCCTTGCACTCTTACTTGGCTTTTCCACTCAAGCCTGAGGCTCTGCCACTTGAGCCACACATCTACTTCTAGGTGTCTGCTGATTAATTCATACACGGGTCTCATGGACTTTGTTATCTGGACTGCCTTGGAACTGTCATCTTCAGATCTCAGCCTCCTCAGCAACAAGGGTTATGAATATGATTACCAAGGGCTGAGCAGGTCCAACAGTTTTAATGAGTTCCATTAGTGGTGAGTGCTAGGGAGTTTCAGTAGATGGAAAGAAGTTTGTCAGTCTGAAAAGTCATTGGTCCAGAAGGTCTGGATCTCAGGAGCTTAAAGAAGGGAGAGGATTTTTCCGGTAAAAGAGCTTTGAACAGAGATGAAGTTACAGATCATTGGAGACATACTTATTTTCAGGCACGTTTGGCTCATGCTTGTAGTCTGAGCCACTCAGGAGTCTGGGATCTGATGAGCACAGCTTCAAGCCAGCCAGGGCAGGGAAATCCATGAGACTCTTATCTCCTATTAACCACTAGGAAACAAGAAGTAGCTTTGTGGTTCACAGTGGTAAATTGCCAGCCTTGAGCATAAGAACTAAAGGACTGTGCTCAAGCCCTGAGTTCAAACCTCTTGACAGACAAAACAACGACATTTTCTTAGAGAGCAAGGCACCATTCTAACTGTAGGGTTCCTGGTTGGGGAGGAAAATAGCAAGACAATTTTTCAAAGATCATGGAGGCCAGATGAATGAGCTTAGATTTAATCTCAAACAAATGCAAGGTGTTTTCAGAGGACCACGAACTTGAACAACACTTGTTCCCGTGTTCCAGGTCCTCAGCACCCGGAGAGGGGCCTGGATCCTCAGCCGTGTGGGCTTAAATGGATATCCCGTTGATATGCAACTGAACTCTCGAATTTACGTGTTTTTATCAAAGAGAGTTGTCCATCAGTATCAAACTCATTTTTGGAAAGAAGGGTGAATCAACAATTTGACCATGAAATGTTTGGCTTGAAACCTAAACATAGGTAAGTTCTCAGAACAAGAGCAGAGATGATAATGACACAGGATGGTCAATATTACTACTACTGTTCATATTTAAAACCAAAACTGAAAAACTACAGCACCAGGCCTGGGAGCTTATGTATATATTCCCAGCTCCTCAGGATGCTGAGATCAAGAGGAGCAGAATTCAAGCAACCCAAGCAAAATGTTAGCAAAACCCCATCTCAACAGGCAGCTGGGGGTGGTGGCATGAGCCTGTCAGCCAGCTACAGGAAGGCAGAAATAGGTGGATCACCATCCATAGCTGTCCCATGCAAAAGGATTCTGTCTAGAAAAAATAAATACAGCAAAAAGGGCTGCAAAGTGGCTCAAGCAGCACAGCATCTGCCCAGCCCTTAGTTCAAAGGCCTAGTACCTCCAAAAAAAGGCAAAAGAAATCCACAGGACCTGAACTCAGATTCCTACCATGTCAGCCACAGAAAGCTAAGATGTGCTCCTCTCTGGGTTGTGCTTTCAGTCTCCCATCCTCCTGGGCCTCAGTCACTTCCCCATGTGTCAGTTGTTCTGTGCTGTCCAACAAGAACTGGAAAAGTTATAGAGGCATTACTTCATTCATTCACTCATCTCCACACGAGGCCCTGCTGTGAGCTGGGCATTGCACTATGCCTAAACGTGAGAGGAGAGACACCGTACTAGAAACTAGAACTGAGATTAGAAGGAATGCTGATAGCCTAGCCCTGCCAGACTTGTTAATATGCAGGTGAGGCACTGGACTATGGCCTTATCATTCCACACAGTGCTTTGGCTACGTGAAAAAGCAGAAATGGCCACTCTTGAAATAAAACTCATACTTTAGTCCTCTAGTGCCCTCCCTTTCTGTGCCATCCAGAGCCCAGCTTTGACCTTGAGGTTGTGATCTGGGGCATGTGGTATTAAGTCGATGTTTCCCAAATTCTACTGACAGACTGGGGGGGAACCAGTGGCATTTAATCACCTTCACAAAACCAGAATTTTATTGACCTAGTACTCATGTCTATTCTATGTGTGTATATGCCAGTATTGGGGTTTAAACACAGTTTCTCAACCTCTCACTTGGCTTTTATGCTCAAAAATGGTGCTCAGCTACTTGAGCCAGACCTTTGCTTCTGGCTCTTTTTTGTTGTGTATGTGTGCTAGGACTACAGCTTGTACTCAGAGTCTGAGCATTGTTCCTGAGCTTTTGTCTTGAATGTTAGCCCTAATAATTTCTTGCTTTTCCATAATTAATTGGAGGTAAGACTCTCATGAATTTTCATGCTAGCTTTGAATTACAGTGCTCAGATCTTAGCCTCCTGAGTAGCTAAGATTATAGATGTGAGCCCTCAGTCCCTGGCTTGTATCTGGCTTTTTGCTGATTAGTTGGACATAAAAGTATTATAGTCTTTTCTGCTGGGCTGGCTCAACCCATGATCCTCAGACCTCAACCTTTTGACTAGCTAGGATTGATTACAGGCATGCGTCACCGGCACCATCCATGGTACTGATTTCTGTTTTCCTCTTCTCTTCTCTGTCTTCCTCATCTCTTTCTCTTGGTTGCTCATTTTTCCTTCCCTTCATCTTCCTTTCCACTTGCAGAGCTCTGAGTCAGCATCCAACAGTAAACGATGAGCTGCCAAATCGCATCATTTCTGGCTTGGTGAAGGTGAAAGGAAATGTGAAGGAATTCACAGAGACAGCTGCCATATTTGAGGACGGCTCCAGGGAGGATGACATTGATGTTGTCATCTTTGCCACAGGCTACAGTTTTGCCTTTCCCTTTCTTAAAGATGATTCTGTCAAAGTGGTAAACAATAAGGTTTCCCTGAAAGCTGGAAAGAAAGAAAGAAAGAAAGAAAGAAAGAAAGAAAGAAAGAAAGAAAGAAAGAAAGACAGTGACAAACCAGGATAGAGAAATAAAGTTTTTCTTTGTGATTGTTGTTCTTAATGTACTGTGTGAAGTTACATCTTCTCTTTTTTTCCCCCTTTATGGTTTATCTTATATTGTTACTGTATCTGTGTTTGTTACCTGGTATGTTGTATACATGATTCTTTGTTTCTTTGAAATACAGAGGGAAGGGAAAAAAACAGATGATTGGGAGGCAGGAGGGGGGTGGGGAGTAGGAGAAAACATGGGACAGGGTATCAATGTTTTAGAAGTAATGTACCCACTACCTGGTGAATGTAACTCTTACCGCAATAACAAAATGCAATAAATAATTTTAAAAAAATAAGGTTTCCCTGTATAAGAAAGTCTTTCCCCCTCACCTGGAAAAGCCAACTTGTGCAATCATCGGCTTGATCCAGCCCTTGGGAGCCATTATGCCCATTGCAGAGCTCCAAGCTTGCTGGGCTGCTCAAGTGTTTAAAGGTAAGTGGAGGTACAAATGACTACCTCATTACGTGGTGACATGTTTACTTATGCTTGTGTGCTTCCTTGTAACTAGCCAGAGACAGTCTATATGATTGTAATGGTGCTTGGCACAAAATGAGTACTGAATATTTATTTTTAAATGAGATTTAAAATTTAGTAAAAATTGAGATTAATATGTAATATTAACTATTAAGTAAATTTTTGTCTGCCATTGGGCTTGAACTCTAGGCCTGGGTGCTGTCCCTGAGCCCTTCAACTCAAGACTATCACGTTACCACTTAAGCCACAACGCTACTTCCAGTTTTCAGGTGGAATCTCATGGACTTCTGTAACAGGGCTGGCTTTGAACCACAATCCTCAGATCTCAGCCTCTTGAGTAGTTAGGATTACAGGTGTGAGCCCTCCATACCTGGCAACATTAGCGATTTATAGGAACCACTTCTTAATAAATGTATTAACCATTTAAATTATTACGTTTTCATTAATATAGATTAGGATTTATATTAATCAGTTATATTCATGGACATATATCAACATCAGCTGGGGAATTTTTCCTAACAAGGCATGATTTGATCCCATCCCTGGCAATGTGTATTTCCTAAGTTTGAGTAGTTGACAGGATCACAGATAGCCCCGAGCCCAGCACCCAGCTCAGCAAGCTCCTTCTGGGTGTGGAGTTTGGAGTCCTGTGGTTTAGCAGAGGCTTAACAGCATAGTTTTTGGGTGTCTCCAGGAAAGGGAAACCAACAAGGAAGAGATCAAGAATGTTCTAAAACCTAAACAGTCAATTCTTTCACCTCCTCTGAAGGTAATGAGATCTCTATGACCACAGATACTTAGGGAGGGAAGAGATTTTCACTTGGTATTAGTCGCACTTGTTAGGTAAGAGGCATTCTCATTCTAAAACTCAATGTTCCAGAATTCTATGGAATACTACTTAAGAATCAGATGTGTGTAAAGATTTCTACATGACATTGAGCTTACATATGTAGGTATAAGGTTAACTGTAAGGTAATTATTTTATATTTACTGAAATACAATTGGCTGTTTGTCTAGTTTTATCCTTGTCACGAAATTCCTGCTACAAAAATGCCTACATTTGTGTGTCAGTGCTGGAATTTATCTGGCAAAATACAATTTTGACACAATAGGAGTTGCTCTTGATCTTTCTTTTTGAATGAAAAGGTTTAGAGGGGGAGGATTATCTTCCATGGACCTTTAGTTAAGCATGTGATTGATAAAATTAGTTTTATTTCTTTCTCAATGATAAAAAAAAAAAACAAACACTTTGTGTTGGGCCCTGGTGATTTGTGCCTGTAGTCCAGGTTAGTCACGAAGCTGAGATCTGAAGATCTAATTTTGAAAACAATGCAGCCAGAAAAGTCCACAAAAGTCTTATCCACCTTTAACCAATGAAGAGCTGGAAGTGGAGCTGTGGCTCAGGGGTAGAGTGAAAAATCTAAGTGAGGCCATGAATTCAAACCCCAGTACTTCTACGCACACATACAGAGAGAAAATTGGATTTGGGGTCATGTTTGATTTCTACTTTTCAGATTGGATTTGCTTAATTTGTATCCTGTTTCAGTAGTGATAGGGCAAGGTGATCAAATAAACTATAATCTGAGTACAGAAAATTGTCCTGCAATTCTTAGAATTCTCTACAGTGCACTGTTCACTGTTCAAAGAATCATCGTCTTCCCCTCACCCTCCCACCCCCAGGAAATTGTTTATTTCAGAATTTCATTTTTCTCTTTAGGGTTAAAGAAATTCCCCCCCCAAAGTGAAATGATGGCAGATATAGTTAAGACTCAAGAGAAAATGGCAAAAAGGTAAGAAAATTTCTCAGGGGAAATTTCTGTAGCATTACAGGCTGGACACTGGTGGCTCATGTCTGTAATCCTAGCTACTCAGGGGGCTGAGATCTGAGAATCGTCATTCATGAGACCATATTATTGGTATTGTAAGGAAACTCAGTGGTGAGAATCAGAGAAGACACCACTTAAAAGGGCAATTTATGAGTTTTCATTGGAGAGCTGGAGGACTGCTGGTTGACTCATGTCAAAAAGACCAGCATCTCTGAATACAGCTAGCACAGAGCTTACATAGGCTAAAACCAGACAAGAAGTGTGAAATCAGACCCAACCAGTGTAATACATAAGCAAAGAAAACCAGATAAGAACACTTAAACCCAATAGAAAAGCAAACTATCAAGGGAAACTATCAGAGGAAATCAAGCGCCAGTTATTTAGAAAGCATAGACTCAAGATCATTGATAGACTCATTGATAGTTAACCCGCAAAATGTGCAAAAAGGAGATGTGATTCAAATGGCAGAGTGCCAGCCAAGTGAAAGCATAAGGCCTTGAGTTCAAATCCAAGTACTGTATAAGAAAAAAGAAAGGAAGGAAGGAGAGAGAGAGAGAGAGAAGAGAGAGAGAGAGAGAGAGAGAGAGAGAGAGAGAGAGAGAGAAGAGAGAGAGAGAGAGAGAGAGAGAGAGAGAGGTCTGATTATCTCCCCAAACCCCATTCCTTCTCTGTGAGACACATTTCCTTGCCTAAAATGTCCTCATAGCTCTTCAAAGATGAACTTGATCTATGGATTATATCTGCAGAGCCACTTACTCTTGTAGAATAAGGCATCCTCCATCTTCCTTTCAGGATTCCAGATTTCCTGGAAGGGTCTGCTCTCTGGATGTTCCCATCCCTGTCACTGACTCATAGAATAACTCAAGACCTCTTTCCAGAAAACATTTCTGGTCAGCCTTCTGCATGTGGATGCGCTGGGCTGGAGCTTCTATGTTCATGTTAGCCTTCCAGTACTGTAGTCAACACCTGAAAACCTTCTGTGCTCATTTTCTATATTCATGTCTGCCCATCCCTCCACTTTGCTGTGCCCATGACTTTTATTTTATTGGTGTCAGTAGTGGGATTTGAACTCAGAGCCACATGCTCTGGCTTGGCTCTTTCTGATCAAAGCTCTGGTGCTCTACATTTGAGCTACTGCCCCACTTCTACATTTTTTGTGGTTGATTGGAGAGAAGATTCTCACTGACGTTCCTGTTCAGGCTGGCTTTGAACTGGGGTCCTCAGATCTCAGCCTTCTGAGTCAATCACATTGCAGGTGTGGGCCAGCAGTGCTTGACTTTCTTCACCTGACTTGGAATAGCTTCTTTCTTTCTTTCTTTCTTTTTTTTATCTTATCCCAGTAGCACTATGCTAGTTCTATCTTACCCCTAGTCTCTTTATATTTCTACTTAGCAGTCAAACCCCACAGTATTTAACAAAAGCCTTATTCACTCTTCTGTTTCCTCTCTGTTTTATCTTGTGTTGTCCATCATAAGATCCAGAAAATTGGTGACAACTGTCTCCTGTAGTTTCTACAGTTTCTTGTGTAAAATCAAGTCACAAGCTGATACTCAGAGAGCACTGACTGATTGGCTGTTTGTCTGGTTGAATTGTTGGTAGTTCAAGGCCTCTGTCTTCTCTCCTTCAGGTATGTGGAGAGCCAGCGCCACACCCTTCAGGGAGACTACATACATACCATGGAAGAGATCGCTGAGTGTGTGGGTGTCAGGCCCAATCTGTGGTATCTGGTCTTCACTGACCCGAAGCTAGCATTCAAGGTCCTATTTGGACCCTGCACTCCTGCCCAGTACCGTCTCCAGGGTCCTGGAAAGTGGGCTAGAGCTCGAGAAACCATCTTAACCACAGAAGAGCGTGTGCGAAAGCCTCTGATGACCAGAGCAGTGGAAAGGAGTAATTCTTCAGCTTCAGTGATAACCAAGAGCAGGTTCATCCTAGCAGTCGTTCTCGTTGCTGCCCTTGTATATTATTTTTAGATATCCTTCCTTCCCTCTTTCTCTCCCTCCCACCCTCCCTCCCAGCCTGCCTTCCTTCCTTCCTTCCTTCCTCCCTTCCTTCCTTCCTTCCTTCCTTCCTCCCTTCCTTCCTTCCCTCCCTCACTCCCCTCTTTCTTTTTTTTATGCTGGTGCTAGGGCTGGTGCTAGAGTTTGAACTAAGAGCCTGAGTGCTATCCCTTAGCTTTTACACTCAAGACTGATATTCTACCAAATTGGCCTATACTTCTGTCTCTGGGTCTTTGGTGACTAATGGAGATGGACTCTCTCTGATGTGTCTGCATGGACTTGCTTTGAATTGAGATTTTCATATATCCGTCCCCTGAATAGCTTCAAATACTGATGTGAGTCACCAGCATCAATCTCCCAGGTTATCTTTGTCATCTTCTTTTATATGTGCAAGAGTGTTTGACATGTGATTTGTGCTAAATAAACACTGGTATGGTTCATCAAATATTTTAGTGGGGACCCTAAATCAGTGTCTATTAAAAAATGACTGACTTCATGTAACTCTACTGCTGATAGGATTGGCTTTCTAGGAGCAGTGCTATCATATCAATTTTTTAATATTGTAATTAAATGTGTATATTCTTGGAGAAAAGAGAAACAATCGTCTTATAGTACTTGTACATAACTTGATAGGACATGTAGACACTTATGACCTTTAACTTGCTGTTCACTGGTATATACAAGAATTTCTCAGTTTTACTCCTTTTCCCTAAGCAATTCTCTTCACTTTCTTAATAAAGAAACTGCTCTCACCATGCTAGGCTAATGACTAATCTGAATACTTTACCATCTACTACTACATTGGACATCTTTTGTTTGCTGATATTGGGGCGAACTCAAGGCAAGGTCTTATCCTCTCATTTGGCTTTTTGCTTAAGGCGAGCCACAATTTTGCCTTTGGCTTGTTGGTGGTTTATTAGAGAGAAGACTATCACTGGCATTTCTTCCTGGGCTGGGTTTCAAGCTGGATCCTCAGATGTCAGCCTCCTCAGTAGTCAGAATTACAAATACTCAACTCACTACTTGACTTTTTTTTAACCGGCTTAATTTTATTATAATCTCTTTGTTCTCACATCTCAACAAAAAACTTTAAGTTCAGGAAATAAGTAGTTGTCAACTGTTGTAGTGGGGGCTAGACTGTGATTTCTCACCTGTTTTGCCTTAAATAAAGTCTAAGTGACAAGAATCGTACCTTAGAATTGACATTAATTAACTGCAGGACCGTTCTGCTTGTACTGGCTTTTCATGAACGCTGATGAAATGGCAGGTGAAACAAACATCAGGATCTTGCCTTTTGGTCCAGTGTGATTCTGGTCTCTCATCCAATATAGTTTGGCTGTGTTCTTATTTCATGGCGAAGTTAAAGAAGCATGAACTGCCAGGCACACTGAGTCCCAGGAGAAAATGCACTAACGTGCCAGGCAGGGGCATGCTGGCACATCGCTTCAATGCAATGTTTGTGCATTTGGGGATGGCTGTGAATTTCTTAACTACAAGTGAAATCTGAACAAATGAAAGACAATGTTAGAGGAAGAGAAATACAACAGCGGAAAGTAGGTTCTTCCACTCATCCTTCAGTCACTCCCACTGTGTGTCTGTTTCCCCACGTGGGGGCCCAGTGAGTCTGCTGTTCACAGGCATGTCTTCCTGGGCGAGTGGCCCTGATGTGATGCTCAGGGGCCAAGACATGGTGTCTAAAGCTTCCATGGGTGACTGCTCTAGGCCATGGTGAAGGATTTTTCTCTGTTCTTGATGCCTTGGTTCTTGTGTACAGTGTGTAATTTTCAATTACTTTAAGTCTTTCATTCTACGTATAATATGAGAGGCTACAAAACCCTCATTGGTTGGTTCTAATCCAAGGTAAGATGTGAATAGAGTTATGTGTGTGTGTGGGGAGGGAGACGTGCATACTTAGGATCAGACTCTGGGCCTTGCACTTGCCAGGCAAGTGCTCTTCCATGGAGAATCCCTAACCCCATGTTAACACGATATTAAACTCAAAATCACTCACGATACAAAGCCAATGTTATAGATGAGCATACTCTATTATGCAAGTGACACATGTTGCTGTTGCAACTTTATTAAAAGATGATATCCTTTTTCAAGTAAGCTAGGTCTGAATTTTTTAATGTGCTTTTCTAGTGCCATAAAAAAAGTGCTGAAAAGGTGCACTGAAGAATGTATATCCAAGGGACACATGAAGCAGCTGTCAAAGCAGAACTTGTCACAGTTTAATGTGACCTTGTTATTACAATTTTACGCACAGGGGATTCTGCTTTACTAAGAAGCTCTTGGGTGGTGTGAACCACTGGTCAGAATGGCAAGTCCTGGGTGACAGACACAAAGAGTCTGCCAATACCTTAGCAATTTGAGGAGTCAACATCAACCCCTGGCCCTCCCAACCGTAAGGCTGTCTTTGCTCTTTTGCACTTTCTGGGGACTCTAGAGTAACAGGTGGAGTTAGGGGTAGAGCACAGAAGAGACCAGGGAGAAAAGTGGGGGTGCGAGGCTGGAGAGCTCACCAAGGCAGGCCACTCCAGGAGTCAGGGGTCCTAGCTCAGACCTCGCCCCGCCCAGACTCACTGCCTCCACCCTGGCCCCTCCCTGGGTAACCTGGCCCCGCCCTAGCCCCGCCCAGACACTCTATAGGGACCAGGGCCCTGCTCTAGCTCCGCCTATACACTGCAGTCACCCAGGCCCCGCCCTGGTCCCGCCCAGACAAGCTTCAGGCACCCAGCACCCCCCTTTAGCCCCTCACCCTGCTTCCCCAGACACACACACCCACACACACACACACACACACACACATCAGAGTAACAGAACTCAGCCTGTTAAGATAGCTTCCTCCAAGCACAGAAAAGAACATAGTGTGTGTGTGTGTGTGTGTGTGTGTGTGTGTGTGTGTGTGTGTGTGTCCCTGTACTGGGTTCTGAACTCAGCACCTGGACATTGTTCTTTAACTTTTTTTCTGCTCAAGGCTGGAACTCTACCGCCTGTATTTCTTTTCACTGGCTAATTGGGAGAGTCTCACAGATTTTTCTGCCCTGGGCGATTTCAAATCAGAATTCTCAGACCTCAGCCTCCTGCGTGGCTAGGATTACAGGCATGCACCACCACTATCAGACTATTACTGTGTCTTTGTAAAGAAATACGATTCTTCCCCAGATTTTTCTGTTTAGTTTCATATTTCCATTTCTTTTGGGGAAACGTCTGAATACAGAACTGTCGTGCAGGTCCCCTTTATTCTAGATGATGGTCTGTACTTTCTACTTTGTCTTTTAGAGCCCAAAGTAGCCTATTGCCTGTAGTTTCTAAGCTATTTCTCATCATGTCTCAGGTTTTCTGTTAGCATTTGCCCCCAGCCCTCCCTGACTGAGCTGCCTGTAAGAAACTTAAGTGTGGATCATTGTTAAGTTTAGCCAGTATTTCAGAGCAACACTGGGGAGGAAGGGAAGGGGTCTTCCCGACCTTATTCTGAATGGACTAAACCCCAAACCTATAGGGAGTACATTGAGTTTTGAATTACAACCATAGTTGTGTCCTGTTTTTTGGGACATGCTTCTAGCCACCCTGAAAAGAGGTCCATGAAAACTAAGAGATATTTATAATGAAAACAAGGAGATAATGTATCACCAAAGGCAGGGGCCTAGCTTTGGTGAAATCTGTATCCCGATGCTCTTCTATGAAGTCTTACTTCTGGTGGTAGCTTTGTACTCTGTTTTGTATTCACCTGTGCACAGGTAAGGGGCATAGAGGTTATTGCTTCTGCTATCTGTTTTAATTTAGGTGAGTTGTGTGATACCAGGTTCTGCCCAGAACTTCAAGTAAAATGATCCGGCTCATTCTGAATGGCAAAGGACATAGCCAGCAAGATAAATAGAAAG
This sequence comes from Megascapheus bottae, assembly GCF_031878675.1. Classification (NCBI taxonomy): domain Eukaryota; kingdom Metazoa; phylum Chordata; class Mammalia; order Rodentia; family Geomyidae; genus Megascapheus; species Megascapheus bottae. The sequence goes on from NC_143514.1 coordinate 5,610,386, forward strand.
CCCACGGAGTGGGAAAAGAACTTCTTTTGCCATACAACAGACAAGGGTCTTATATCTAAAATATACCTACAGCTCAAGAAATTAAATCTTCCAAAAACAAACCTTCCAAGACACAACCATCCTATTAAAAGGTAGGCTAAAGACTGACAGAGAAACTTCTCTGAAGAAGAAATAAGAATGGCCTATAGACACATGAAGAAATGCTCAACATCTCTGGCCATAAAATAGATGCAAATTAAAACAACTTTGAGATTTCACCTCACCCCAGTTAGAATGGCCATTATCAAGAAATCTAATAACAACGGATGGGGGCGGGGATGTGGCCAGAAGGGATCAATACTGCACTATTGGTGGGAGTGCAAACTCATTCAACCACTCAGGAAAGCATATGGTGATTCCTCAAAAAACGAAACATAGAGCTCCCCTATGATCCAACAATCCCACTTTTACACATTTACCCAACTATCCAGAAACAAGGCCATACTAAACCTACCAGCACAACTCTGTTCATTGCAGCATTATTCATGATAGCTAAGATATGGAACCAACCCAGATGTCAGTAGATGAATGGATCACGAAGATGTGATATGTTTATACCACCAAATTCTATGCTGCCGTCAGAGAGACGTTGTCCCATTTGTAAGGAAAAGAAAAGACTTGGAAGAAACCATATTAAGTGAAGTAAGCCAGACCTAAAGAAATATAAGCTCCATGGTTTGCCTCATTTGTAACCATTAGTATATGTCTAGGATTCTCCTAGCAGAGGATCACAATAGCACAAAAGCTATGTACATATGGTCATATAGGATGATGCTAAATGAACTCCAGTATATGGAAACATTGGAACATTGTTGTTTTTAATTTACTATGTGAAGCTATTTCTTCTTCTTTTTTTCTTTTCCCCTTATGTTTATCTCATGTTACTATATCTGACTTTGGTACCTGGTATATTATATATAGGTTTATTTGTGTATTTGAAAATGAGAAGGTAAGGAAAACAGATGATTGGGGGTGGGGGAGGGAAAGTGGGAGAAAAACATGGGAAGGAGCAACAATGTTCAAGAAGTAATTAATGTACCTATTACCTGATGAATGTAACTGTAACCCCTCTGTATATCACCCTAACAATAAAATAAAACTTCTAAAAAAGAGAAAAAAAGAAAATCTGGTTCAGCATTTACATATTTTAAATATATTTTTATTGTTAAGATGATATACAGAGGGTTTACAGATACATATATAAGGTAATGAGTACCTTTCTCCCCCCCCTCTCTCCCTCCCTCTCTCCCTCTCCCTCTCCCTCTCCCTCTTCCCCCCCCCTCTCTCTTTCTCTCTCTCTCTCTCTCTTTCCAGTCCTGGGGTTTGAACTCAGGGCCTGAGCACTGTCCTCACATACTTTTTTGCTCAAGGCTAGCGCTCTGCTACTTGAGCCACAGCACCACTTCTGACTTTTTCTGTGTATGTGGTTCCGGGGAATTGAACCCAGGGCTTCATTGTCAAATACTGTTATCCTTTCCATCCTCTTCCTTGTATATCTTCTATTTTCCCTCCCCCTGGCTCCCACCTCTGGGATTAGGTTTTAAAAATGAGAGTTGGGGGCCGGGAGGTTGGCCTAGTGGTAGAGTGCTTGCCTAGCATGCACAAAGACCCAGGTTCAATTCCTTAGTACCACATATATAGAAAAAAGCCGGAAGTGGTGCTGAGGCTCAAGTGGTAGAGCTCTAGCCTTGAGAAAGTCCAAGGACAGTGCTCAGGCCCTGAGCTCAAGCCCAGCACTGGCAAAAAAAAAAAAATGAGAGTTGGCTCTTAGTTCTCTGAGACTCCAGTGATAAAGTATTTTGGGGCACTTAAGAGTCACATGGTCAGTACTAGGAAACAAAAACTAACTTTACCAACAACTGACAACAAGCAATATAACAGAATCTAATGGAATCTCCATTCTTAAACAGATTACCAAGACCAAAATTTATTTAAAACAGATTTGATGATGAAATGCTCTAGCATATGAATTGACTTTTAAAACTTTATATCCCCAGTTGGCAATAAACCCCTTTGCTGTACCTGACTGTCTGTATGATTTTCTGGGGTGTTTTTAGCTACCAGTTGCTAAGAAAAACACAAACCATACCCGGCCCTCTGCTGAAGTCTCAGCCTTGAAGGCCTGTTGTGGGGATTATTGATGCTATCTGATCCCCTTCCACAACAGTCCAGATAGTCTCCAGAACACTGAAATAGAATCTTACCCACCTACAAAGGGCTCTGAGTGACACCAAAATGATTTAGCTGTTAACATGCCCTCCATCTCGGGTCCTCAGCTCCTCCCACTTCACGTCTTGGGGCAGTTTAAAGCCCCCAGCTGCATCCAGACCTGAACTCCATCTTGCCCTAGACTTTCCCAGGAGAGGTCTTCACAGTCTCTGCCCAGACCTGCCTGTCCATGCAGACTGTCTCCCATCTCTAGGGCAGACATTATGCTCTGAATAGGGACAGATCCCATATTGTCCCTCTCCTGTGAGGGAGATGGCCTTGTCAGCCCTTCCAGTAGACCCCCTTCTCCTGTGTGGGACTGTGTCCGCATGGCCTTCTGGAATGGGTGCTTTCATTAGAGGGCTGTCAGGCACCCAAGCTCTGGCTTTTGGAGCAGCCTCAGAGAGGCCATGGGGCCCTGGTATGTCTCACCTAGAGAGTTCCCATCCTTGGACAGCATGAAGGCCAAGGCTGCCAGTGGCTTCAAGGCATCCAAGTACGCTCTTGGTACTGGGATTTGCTGGGGCCTCCAAATCGATTGGTGAGATACAAAGAAGCCATATTTTGAGAGGTTGAATTGGGAATCTTTATTAGAAAGCTGGCAACTGCAAGCTGACTCATGTCCCCAAAACATGCAGCCTGGGATAGGACTAACACAAAGCTTATCATGATTTGTGTGAGGTACAAAAGCGTATTCTACAGAAGCAAAGAAAATTATTTGGAAAGAAAGAGAGAGACAGAGAGACAGAGAGACAAAGACAAAGACAGAGACAGATTTTCTCCAAGTTGGTTCACACAGAACATGGCAACACTGGGCCCTGGGAATCTGGAGATGCCCTGAGTGCCCTCTGCATTCAGCCAGAAAGAAAGATTTCAGGCAAAGTTTATCTGCAAGACCCATGAGAACCGAATGGTGCCCATAGGAGGCCAGGATATGAAGGGTGCCCTGTGCTACAGCCTCTGCTGTTTCCACCCAGGCCAGACCTATGGCTCCCAGCTCATGATTTACCTGGATCACTACCCAGGGCTCCAAGATCCTGGCCATCGTGTGTTTCGCTGGGGCCTCCACGAATTCTTGGACCAAGCCTTAAAAGCTCCATGGAGATGATGCCAAAATTCAGATGCCAGCCACGAGGCCTGATGAGGACACCCAACACAGCCCTGGTCACTGAGGGAGGACAGGACCCACTGTACTAACTGACAGATTATTTTCCCCCCCCAGAAATCCTAGCTATGGCTTATAATTTGGGAGACAGGGATTGGCCCCATATTTACAAGTTACCTTCCCAGGATAAGGGTATGTCTGGACTGGAACTGCAGTTCTAGTGGAGGGCCCGCCTGCAGCTGTCACATTGTCAAACCTTGTCCTGGTTGGATAGTCTAGGTCAGCTCTCCTCAAGAAGGAAAGCCTCATGAAGACAAACACGATGCAGAAAAAGTGGAGCTCCAACTCATGTGGTGGAGAGCCAGCCTTGAGCAGACAAGGCCACGCAAGGGGGAGAGAGCCTGAGTTGAAGACCCAGTCAAATATGAGTAAGTAGACTGGATGATGAGAAACCCGAAGAGGTCGGGTGAGAGGTAAAGTGTGGCAGCTTCCCCTGCTGTGGCTGCCAGAGGGCTTGTGCCTTCAATTTCAGGGACGCACATGACGTCTGGTCACATAGGTCAGGTAACTCGCATGCGGCCTTGAGGCTCAGCACACACAGGTGCCTACAATGGCACATGGATGGCTGCTTGGCCTTAGGCACTCGTGCAGGGCAGGGGGTGGAGCAGAGCTGGCCCTGGACAGAACAGGGGTCTGGGAACAGCGGCCTGGGAGGCACCACGCTGCTGCCACCCGTGAATCTGTCCACACAGGACTTGGAGTCGAGCTGCCTGTGCATCCTCGCCATGCCCGGTATCTGCTGCTTCTGTCTGCCCAGACAGAAGACCCAGCCACAAATCAACCATCGCAACCCAGGAACAGCTGGGCGGGAGGGCACAGCGAGCCTGTGTCCTTGCGCTACAGTATTTTCTGTCTGGAAGCTGTTTAGAGGGACAGGAAAATGGAGGAGAAAGAAAGGAAAGGCTAGGATCAATTCTCAACAGGCCTGGACTGTTTCTTGAGGCATAGAGAAGGCCAACCACCTTCCCACAGGACTCGAGGTTGTGCAGGGAGGTATGGTTGGAGTTTAGAGTTTTGTGGGGTCTGGGCAAGGAGACACAGGTCACTTGAGCTTGTTGCAGGGGAGGTGACTGCAGGCGCCTGCAGAGAATAGGCCCAGTAGAGTATAACTGACTCCATTATCCAAGGTCTCCAGCTTTTTCCTTTTTTTTTGCCAATCAAGGGGCTTGAAGTCTGGGCCTGAGCCCTGTCCCTGCACCACCTCTTCCAGTTTTCTGGTGGTTACTTGGAGGGAAGAGTCTCATGGACTGCCTTTGAACCTTAGATCTCAGCCTCCTGAGTAGCGTGAGCCTCTGTCGCCTGCCTGTCCCCAAGCACTTTCATGTTCATCTGTCTTGCCTTCTCAGGGCCTTCTCAGGGGTCACTTCTTAGCCTTCCAACCTCTTAACCCTCTCCTGCTCTCACAGCTTGGCCTCGGAGTTCCCTTCAGGTTAGGCCCACGTTGGGATGTTGATGCCAAGCTTAGGTCAGATTGGTCTACCTTTTTCATGCACATCTGTGCAACCCAGCTGCTCTGCCTGACCTGCAGGTGCAGCTGGCATCAGAGGGAAAGAGTCAATCCTTAAAGCCTGGCTTTTGTTTTCTTAGATCCCCGTTTAGAACAATGAAGACTTTTGTGCAATGGACACTGCCCAAGGCCCAAGTTCAACCCCAGGATGGCAATCCAAAACCAAACCAAAGCATGAGATCCTAAGTAGAAGCCCCTGTGTTGACACACAAAAGAAAATGCCTGCACAATAGTTTCTGATGAGTCACCATGTTGGTTGGCAGAGAAAGAGGGTAGCTTTAACTGCAGTTCATCCTTTCTAGCCTTTCATCATCACCACGTTTCTATGAACTCTGTGTACGGTCTTCCACTGGCAAGGGTCAACTCCTCTAGAAGTAAACTCAGGAGGGCAATGTGGCACAGACAGTGCCACCGACGGGGAGTCTCTGTGACCCCGCCAAAACCAGCATGAGCAGGAAAGCTTAACCAGTGGATGTGTTCCATTCGCTGTGCAGAAAGGCACCGTTTGGCAGCTTCTAGTAAATCAGATGTGGACTGGCTCTTGAGTGTGTGATCTTTGACCTTCGACCTTGAGCTCCGATGAGGTCTGTGCCCCAGAGTGGAAAAAAAATGTCCCTTCCTGTGTGGTGAAGCCTGCCAAAGAGTCTAGGGTATTCCTTCCCCACTTCTGCCAAAGGAAAAAATTGCAATTTGATGGATGCAGTTGCACACATTTGGTGATCTAACAGCACAGAATAAATTTTCAACCCCCAAAGGCAAAGCAAGTTTCTTGCAGCTCACACCTGTTATCCCGGCTAATTGGGAGGCTGAGATCTGAAGATGGAGTTACCCTAGACAGAGAAATTCAAGAGACTCTTATTGCCAAGTAACCAGCCAAAAGCTGCATATAGAAGGTTGGCTCCAGCTGGGTGTGGTGTTTGATGCCTGTAATCCTAGCTAATCAGGAGGCTGAGATCTGAGGATGAAGGTTCAAAGCCAGCCGGGACACAAAAGGACCTGAGATTCTTATTTCCAAATGACCTCTAGAAAATGGGATGTGGGGTTTGGCTCAAAGATCAGGCAGTAGCCTAGAGCTGAAGAGCTCAGGGATAGCGCCCAGCTGAATTCAAGCTCCATGACCCACAAAAAATAATTTTAAAAAAAAGTGTGGCTCTAGTGATAGAGTGCCAGCTTTGAGTGGAAAAGGCTAAGCCATTGTACAGAGCCTAGAGCTCAAGCTCCAGGAAGGGCAAAACAAAAACAAAAAAGGAATACCATCAAATAAGAGGCCATGTAAAATACACCAAGAGAATACACATGAAGAAGAAGAATAAAAGAAGTTTGTCAAAAGTAATGGTACAACACTGAAAGATTATCAAAGGAGTCGCTGAGGATTTAGTTAAAAAATTGTGAGTAACTTGATAGCAAAACTTGCCCATAGGACTTTTGTTTGGTAGGTGAGTGTTGTTCCTTCTTTTTCCCTAAGCGCCCTTGACTGCAAGGACTTGGACTAAACTAGTGTCCTCAACTTATTTCCTTCTGTTATCTAACCTGGAAAAAAAAAACAAAACATGCTTATACAATCTGTCAGATAATTCCTGGAGCTAGAGTTAATCATTGCTAGGACAGAATTATTTATTTATTAAATTTATTTTTGTGACAGTACTGGGACTTACAAGTGGGACCTAAGCACTGTTCCTTAGGTTTTTCATTCAAGACTGAGGCTCTATGACTTGAGCTGCAGTTTAAGGTTTTTCTGGTTTATTGGGGAAAAGAGTCTCCCAGACTTTCCTGTCTGTGTTGGCTTCAAAGTGGGATCCTGATATCTGAGCCTCTGGAGGCATGAGCGGCTGTTAGCCAGCTGGGAACCCTCAGTCTGAGTCAGTGCATGAAATCCTGAATCCATTGCTTTGACAGCTCTATGCAGCATGATAGCCACACGTTTGCTGGCCCATTGTAGGAGATACTCTGCATTTGAACTTCTCCTAGGACTATAGGAGAGAAAAGCCCTGAATCCTGGGCTCACAGTGCAAAGGCAGCCCAGCAGGATAGCCTTGGCCTCTTAATCTCCAGGACTCCAGAACTCCACCAGGGGAGCTGGCACTCTGTGGGCAGAGGGAGCCAGAGAAGGGGAGCAGGGAGGTGAGGAGAGGGAGGTGTGGGGGGGGTCACAGAGCACTGCAAGGGCAGGTGGCCTGCAGGCTCCTGGGTGGGGTGTCCTGGGCTCCCGGGGTTCCTCTGTAGTGACACACAAACAGGGCTGTGGATAGGGGAGCTGGGAGGACTCCATAGGGCTGGGAAGACTCTGGGGAGCAGGGGGGACTCCAGGGGGCTGGCAGGACTCCGAGGAACAGGGGGGACTCTTCGGAGCAGGGGGGACTCCAAGGGAGCTGGGAGGACTCCGGGGAGCAGGGGGGACTCTGGGGAGCTGGGAGGACTCAATGGGGCTGGGGGGACTCCGGAGAGCAGGAGGGACTCTGGGGAACTAGGAGGAATCCAGGGGGCTGGAGGGACTCCGGGGAGCAGGAGAGACTCCGGGGGGCTAGGAGGACTCCAGGAGGCAAGGGGGACTCTGGGGAGCTGGGGGACTCAAAGGAGGTGGGGGGAATCTGGAGAGCGGGGAGGACTCCGGGTGGCTGAAGGACTCAGGGGGTCTGGTGAATCTGGAAAGCAGGGAGGACGCAGGGGACTGGAGGACTCAGGGGGTCTAGAGGACTCCAGGGGGCTGGGAGGAATCTGGGAAACTGGAGGACTCTCAGGAGCTGGGAGGAATCAGGGAGGGACTAGGAAGAACTCAGGGACCTGGGAGGACTCGGGAAAGGTGGGGGTGAATCCAGAGGGCTAGGGGGACTCAGGAGGAGCTGGGAGGAGTCTGGGGGGCTGGGAGGACTCCGGGGCCAGCAGGCGTGGCCAGCACTGGGGGCGGGTCACCCTCTGTCCAAGCCTAGGGTTCCTCCTGCCTGGCCTCATTTCTGACAGGGGCAGGAGCAGCAGGACTGCAGACCCCAGGTGCAGAGCCAGGTGAGGAGGCCTGGCTCATTGGGCCATCGTCATCCCGAAAAGTGTCCCCCCAGGCTTGTGCTCCTGTGTCCTGCAGGGAGAGGACTGCACCCCAGCCCGGGAAGACCAGGCCATGGCCAAGAAAAGAGTGGCGGTGGTGGGCGCCGGCTCCAGCGGGCTCGCCTGCATCAAGACCTGCCTGGAGGAAGGACTGGAGCCCCTCTGCTTCGAGAGGTCGGAGGACATCGGAGGGCTCTGGAGGTTCCAGGTACAGCCCTGACCCCTCCTGACCCAGCCCAGGCCTGGGGACCAGTTCACCTGGGGAGGTGCACTGAGGCTGGAGCTGCTAGAATCCAACCCCAGGGCCTGGTCCAGCCCCCCTCACCTCCCTCCATCCCTCCCTCCATCCCTCCCTCCCAACCTTTCCTTAAAGTGTTTCTTACTACTTGAGACTATTGATACTAAAATCTAAAATTTTGTGTTTTCAATGTGTAAAGGTTGCCCCTGGTAAATGAGCTGCAATTATTTGCTCACAATTCCTCCCAGGAAACATTTTTCACATTTAGCTAACTAGCTAGCTAACATAGACAGCTATAGATATTATAGATATAGATATAGATATTATCATTAAGGGTCACAGTCAACTTTAGATAAGCCTGTAGCAGGCCTCCTCTTGTCAATTTGGAGGATTGTTAGGCAATATAAAGAAAATCCCACTGCTTGGTTTGCTCTAAGCATTGATTTATCGAAAAGCCCAAAGTTCTTTGCCTTTGGAAGAGGGCAGTGGACATTTGATTATGGTTCCTGGTAATATTGATTTTGTACCTGTGCGTGTGTGTGGTGTGTGGTGTGTGCTATGTGGCATGGTGTGTGGTGTGTGGTGTGTGGTGTGTGGTGTGTGGCATGGTGTGTGGTGTGTGGTGTGTGGTATGTGGCATGGTGTGTGGTGTGTGGTGTGTGGTGTGTGGTGTGTGGCATGGTGTGTGGTGTAGGTGTGGATCCGTCTTGAACACAGGGCCTTGGTGCTGTCACTTAGCTCTACCAACAAGGCTGCTGCTTTCTCTTGCCATTGAGCCACAACTACACTGCGACCATTTTCCTGGTTAATTGGAGACAGAAGGCTCTGGGCTTTATCTGCCCTGAATGGATTTGAACCGAGATCCTCACATCTGAGCCTCCTGAGTAGTTGGAACTACAGCTGTGAGCCACTGGCTCCTGACACCACAATTCTGTCTTTGAAATGTAGCTGATACCTAGTGCAGAGAACACGAGGCTGCTCAAAGCTTGTGTCTGTCAAGCACAGGGAGTGAGACCGTGGAGAATCATTGAACCTCACATCCACTGGGTCTCCTCTTTAAGAAGAGTCTGCAGGCACGGGAGGCTCAGATCCTCATCTTAGCTGAGCCTCAGGAGGGCTGTGACTATCTTATCTCCTCTTAACTACCCAAAGGAAATCAGAACAGCAGGTTTTGGCTTTTTAATCTTCAATATTGTTTACTAAAGTCTAGTTTGGCATCATTATCTGTTTACTTTGGCGGTGAAAGTCTGTCACCTTCTGAAAACCAATGCAGATTCATCATAAGACAATGCTTTCCCCCGAGAAAGGTCACTTCTGTGCTGGCTCCTGTTCCATTCCAGGTCAAGTGTGTGCCAGCACACACGAAATCCCTGAGAACAGAATGAACTGAGTGGCTGCTTAAAGAGCAGTGGAGCTATAGAACTTCAAACATTTATTTTCCACAAGTCCACAATGGGACAATCTGAGGTGGTAGGAAAATTCACTGTGAGCTGGGCATCAGTGCCTCATGCCTGTAATCCTAACAGCCCAGGAAGCTGAGATCTGAAGATCTTCATTTGAAGCCAGCCAGGAAAGGAAGGTTCAAGAGAATCTTTCCTTCAATGAAACTCTCCAGAAGGGGTTAGTGGACCTCAGGCTGTAGCCTCGAGTGCAAAAAGATCCATGACACAGGCAGGCCTTGAGATCAAACCTGAGTACTCTCTCACACACACACATACAAACACGGTAAAAAATGTAATCTCACCCGGTACAGCACCTATACAGTAAAAATAAAAATATCTATACTAAAAAAATAAATAAAACAAAATACATCATAATCCCAACTGAGCAGAAAGGGACTAAATGGGTAGACAGTGAGGGAAAGCGTAAGTGCTGGAAGATGTATGTGTATGCCCATGTCTGTGCATGTATGTGTGTGTGTACATGTGTGTGTGTGTGTTTGTGTTCTCATATACAAGTTGTTGGCTTGACATTTCATTTAGAAAGCTCCACCAAATGTGTACCACGAGTTAGAGATGATGAAGTGACCTCTCCAGTTGACCGGATGCTTCTTGTTACTGCAGGAAGGCGCTGAGCAGGGCAGGGCGAGTATTTACAAGTCCGTGGTGATCAACACCTCCAAGGAGATGATGTGCTTCAGTGACTTCCCCATCCCAGACCACTTCCCCAACTTCATGCACCACTCCCAAGTCCTGGAGTACTTCCGGATGTATGCCAAAGAATTTGACCTTCTCAAGTACATCCGGTTCAAGGTCAGCTGGGCATTGTGTGGGCATCTGTGCTCCTGAAGGGATGTGTCAAATGAACACTGCCCTGCCACTGGCCAGGGCTCCTGTGGAGAATCTGATTGACTACCCAAACTGTATCTCTCCTATGCAGGCCAGGCTTCTATTCTTTGTCCTCTCTGTGTCTGAAAAAGGATCAGGAAGCTCTTTCAGAGATTCTGTGTGCAGATATAGACAGTCTCCTGCTGGAAGAGTTCCGTTGCATTCCATTTTGCTATTAATGAAATGGATGAGTGGAACCGATGGGAAGAGGAACTTTAACGTCTCCTGCTTCTACAGCTTGGCCCCAGTGACTTAGCTCTCTCCTGCTTCCTGACCAGGGTTCACTATGTTCTTGAGTGTGATTGCCACAGTAATCTGGTGTCGTTCTTGGGAAATTACTGGGTCCTGGTATACCTAGGCAAGGGAAGACTCCTTGGGGGTGAGAAGACATCAGTGGGCGTGGGGACGGCATGGAATGTGACAAAGGTTTCCTTGGGTTCTCAGTGCCTTGGGGTCTAGACAGGAGAACTAGCTGTTTGCTCATTTCCTGGCAGCACAGTTCATTAGCTGGCCAGCTAAGGTACTTAGTCTGCCTCATGGAAGTTTTCTCACTGAATGTCAGTGCTGAGTTGACTCTCTTCAGGCATTGTAAAATGGACTGTCTGTGTGTGGGACCTGGGGTGGAAAGGCAGTGGTGACAACAGCCTCCTGCACATTTAACCAGAAGTGGTGGCCTTGCTGGGCTGGGGACCAGTGTACAGGCTGGGGTAGCAGTGTCCCATGACTGTCACTTTTCAGACGGCTGTGTGCAGTGTGAAGAAGCAGCCTGATTTCTCTGCATCAGGCCAGTGGGAGGTGGTCACGGAGTGTGAAGGGACAAAGCAGGTGGATGTCTTCGATGGAGTGATGGTTTGCACAGGGCACCACAGCGATGCTCACCTGCCCCTGCACAGCTTTCCTGGTGAGTGAAATGTCCAGGAGGGAAGGCTCCACACCACATGTGGACCTGACCATTGACAAGTGGACAGGTTGTGGTCATTTTGACTTCATGGGCAAAAGGCTCAGCCTTCCTCCAACCCACGATGTTAGCTTGATTGGTTTCCTGGAGCTTCCACTGGAGGTGAAGTCAGGGCCTCCAGGGCTCTCTTGGCTTTCTTGCCACTTTAGCCATGGCTCGAGTCTGGGTTTTTGGTGGTTAATTAGACATAACAGTTCTTAGCTTGATCTGCCCAGTGTCAATTCCAGCTCAGTCTCCTGAGTAACTAGGATTTCAGGCATGAGCCACCCCCATCTGGCTTTGGCTTTAGTGAAAACAACAGAAAACAAAACTATTGAGTAACACTGGCTTCAATTAAGAAGGTTTCAGCAGTAGAGGAAAATGTCCAGAATTATTTCCTTTCCAGGAGGAAATCAGAGTTTGAAGCACTGAGTTACGACAGTCTTTGGCTTGATTTTCCTTTTGAATATGTATTGTGTGGATGGCCAGAGTGTGCACTGTGGAGTATGGATTGTCACTGACATGAGCGTAGTGCTGGGTACTGGTGGCTCACAGCTGTCATCCTGCTTGTTCAGGAGACTGGGATCTGAGGATACCAGATCAAAGTCGGCCCAGGCAGAGCAATCTCTGAGACCCTTCTCTCCAGCAATCCAGAAAAAAACTAGATATGGCATTTTGGCTCATGAAGTAGAGTACCAGCCTTAAACCACAAAGCCAAGGGAGAGAGCTAGGAAAAAAAAGAGAAATGGGAATAGACAATTCAGGGAATGAAAGATCCAGGAGACTAGAGTTTTTTAAAGCTATGTAGCCAAAATACAAACTACTTGTCATAAGGAGATTGCTTCCTCTGAGAGAAGAATTTAATTCAAAAAATTCAGAAAGTTCAGCAGAAAATACTTAAAAAAACATACTTTCAGAAAGGCAAAAGGGTACCAAAGAAAGGAAAGCGGTGGAAAATCCCAACTTGACTATACATGGCATCCAGCCTACAGGCCATCTCTCAATAACTGCTCCCCGTTCTCTGGTAGGAATTGAAAAATTCCAAGGACGATACTTCCACAGTCGAGACTACAAGGACCCCATAGCATTTGCGGGAAAGAGAGTCATCGTCATTGGCATTGGGAATTCTGGAGGGGATCTGGCTGTTGAGATCAGCCACATCGCCAAGCAGGTTGGAATCAGTCAATGAGTGGTTTGACTTTGCTTTACCCTCACCAAGGAAGGGAAGCAGACCCCACAAAGAGCCTGGCGACCCCCACACAGCCCCCACCCCACCTCCACTCACTGTCAGCCACACACAGGGTTTGGCCCCAAGGCCTCAGACACTGGTATTGTGTGGAGGATTCTCTCTATCCTCCGCTGGCCTTCCACTAAATGATCCCTTGATAGCTTCAGACAGCATTCGTGGATCCTCAGCCTTGACCATTGAAGTCAATGTCATGACAGGGAGAGGAGGCCGGGGTCTAGTTTCACTATGGTTAGCCACATAGACCCTGGAAGTTCCATACTAGGGGGAATTTCCTTTTTGCTGGGAAAAACAAGAAATGATCTGATCGTTCCAAGAACATGAGCAGTGTCCACATTTTAGCTAATGCACCAGCCATGCTGGCCTTGCATACCGTGAGGTGACACAGGATAACATTCATTCTAGTACAGTTTGTATCATCTTGGCTTTCTTTTGTTCATTTTGACTTGGTTTCTGTATCCCAGATGTTCATCTGGAAAGCATATGTTATCACACTATATTGCTAGACCAGGACACCCATGGTTTCATGTCATTGAATGTTCACAGAATCCCGACTCTATTAACAGCATGCGTGGTCCTCAGTTACCTGGATTATACTGTAATTCTTACAAAAAATCCTCGTACTATTTCTCTTTAGAATAGAAGCAAGCTGGTCAATGATGGGCCATATTGGTAATCCTAACTACTCAGGAGGCATCGATTTGAGGATAGTGGTTTGAAGAGAGCCTGGGTGAAAATTCATGAGACTCCTGGCTCCAGCTTAACTAGTCAAAAAAGAAAGTGGAGCTTTAGCTCAAGTGGTAGAGCAACAGACTGGGACAAATGTGTGAGGCCCAATGTTGAAGTCCCAGTATTCCTCCTCCTCAAATAGATGTGAATGCTCTCATGGTTTTAAATGATGCCCACATAGTATCTCAGTTCCAAAAGAAGTCTCCTCTTCATACTGGAATATGTTACTACAAGGGTGCTTGCATGCCACCCCATGAATTAACTCCACAAATATTTCAGAGGAAAGAATGTTATAAAGCAGGAGTAGAGGCTGGAGGCAAGACTCATTTGGTAGAGTGTTAGCCTATGGCACAAAGCATCAGGTAATTAGTTGGAATCCTGGTCTCCAACTTAAACAAAATAGAAGAATATAAATTACCCTTATACCAGGTGCCAGTGGCTCACACTTGTAATCCTAGCTTCTCAGGAGACTGAGATCTGAGAATCACAGTTCAAAGTCAACCTGGGTAGAAATGTCTGTGAGAGGACTGGGAATGTGACCTAATAGTAGAGTGCCTGCTTAGCATGCACAAAGCCCTAGGTTCGATTCCTTGGTACCACATGTGCAGGAAAAGCTGGAAGTGGTGCTGTGGCTCAAGTGATGGAGTGCAAATATTGAGAAAGCGCAAGCACAGTGATGAAACCCTGAATTCAAGCCCCAGGACTGGCAAAAGGAAAAAGAAGGAAGGAAGGAAGAAAGGAAGGAAGGAAGGAAGGAAGGAAGGAAGGAAGGAAGGAAAGAAAGAAAGAGACAGAGAAGGAACAAAAGACACAAAGACAAAGACAGGGAGACAGAGAGAAACCAGGCAGGCAGGCAGGCAAGAAGGAAAGAAAGAAAGTTGTTATGCTGGCATGTGCACAGTATGTGTGGAAACCCATGGCACATCCTTCGTCCACATCGCTGGCATGTCTGGGCTGTTGGTGATCAGGGCTAAGGGAAAAGCCACTGAGCACCAAGTACTGCAGATTACCAGAAAGAAAGCAGCCAAAGAGGGTGGAGGTCAGGCTGCCTGTGTGTGAGAGGCCCAGGAAACGCACAGCAGAGCTGTACCTGTGGAGCAGGGAGACCACATCCACACCATGCAGGCGGAGGTGTCAGTTGCCGGTCTCCCTGGGTGCCTTATCACATGTATGAGAAGTTGTTTATAAATTTCAGTGGACCTATCCATCCCAGTGTATTAAGGGACTCTGCTGTAATTCTTTAGGAATAAGCCTTTTGTGAAGAGAAATATCCCATTCCTTTTTTTTTTTTTTTTGCCAGTCCTGGGCTTGAGCTCATGGTCTGAGCACTGTCCTTGGACTTTCTCTAGGCTAGAGCTCTACCACTTGAGCCTCAGCACCACTTCTGGCTTTTTGCTGTGTATGTGGTACCGAGGAATCAAACCCGGGTTTTGTGCATGCTAGGCAATCAGTCTACCACTTGGCCAAACTCCCAGCCCAAAATATCCCTATCTCTTCTGTTAATTTAATCCAAGATTATATTGATTTTTTGAAATATTCTGTTGGTTGTTTTACACTAATTTCACATTCATTAAAATATTGCCTGATTTAAACAAGACATAGATGGAAACTAAAGTAAGAATGACAGCCAGTTAACTTTGATTTGGTGTTTCCCATATAACACATTAATTATATTTTAACATAACACTGTCACAACAGCTTGGATGTACTCTTTCTTTTTTTTTTTTTTTTTGCCAGTCCTGAGCATAAGCTCAGGGCCTGAGCACTGTCCTTGGATTTTTTTCTCTCAAGGATAGAACTCTACCACTTGAGCCTCAGCACCACTTCTAGCTTTTTCTAAGTATGTGGTACCAAGGAATCGAACCCGGGTCTTTGTGCATGCTAGGCAAGCACTCTACCACTAGGCCAAACTCCCGGCCCCTGGATATACTCTTTCATGTCACTATTTTTTTGTCAGTCTTGGGAGCCTGAACTCAGGGTCTGAGCACTGTGTTTGGGCTTGGACTCAGGCTCTGGTCTCTGTCCCTTAGCCTCTCTGTGCTCAAGGATAACTCTCTACCACTTGAACCACAGCGCTACTTCCAGCTTTTTCTTTTGATGTCATACCAAGTAATTAAACCAAGGGTTTCATGCATGCTAGGCAAGCACTCTACTACTAAGCCACATTCCCAGCCCCTAAATAGGGAATCTTTAAAAACATTTTTGGTGTTGGTACTGGGGCTTGAACTCAGGGCCCTAAAGTTTTCCTTGGGCTCTGTCTCTTGAGCCCAACCACTACTTCTACCTGTTGTTCGTTAACTGGTGTAACATTCTCAAGGACTTTTATATCAAGGCTCTTTTGACCAGTGCTCTTCAGATCTCAGCATCCTGAGTAACTAGAATGACAGGGTTGAAGAGCCAGGATACAGCTTGTTCCATAAATGTTAATGAGTTCCATCAGTGGTGAGTGCCAGATACTTGCAGGAGATGAAGAGTAGTTTGTTAGCCTGATAGTGCCAGATAGTTTCAGAAGATGAGGAGAAAGTTGGTTCTGGATCTCAGGAAGGAGAAGAAGGGAGAGGATGTGTTGGGGAAAGTAGCATTGAACAGAGATGAAATTGCAGATCATATCAACACATAATCAGGGAACAAGAAGGCACCATTCCAATGATAATCTTCATGTTTGGGAAGGAAAATTCCAGAGCCTTTTTGTTCAAAGATCATGGAGGCCAGATGAGTGACCTTGAATTGAATCTTGAAAGAAGGAGGGATGCTTTGGAAGGACCACAAGCCTGAATGACAGAACCAACCCTTGTTCCCATGTGCCAGGTATTCCTCAGCACCCGGAGAGGGGCCTGGATCCTTAACCGTGTGGGCTTAAATGGATACCCCATTGATATAGAAAGTTGTTCTCGATTTCAAGTGTTCTTATCAAAGATGATTGGTACATCAGTATCAAACTCATTATTGGAAAGACGCATGAACCAACGGTTTGACCATGAAATGTTTGGCTTGAAACCTAAACATAGGTAAGTTCTCAGAACAAGAGCAGAGATGATAATGGCCAAGGCACTCAGGATGACTAACAGAACTATTGCCATGTTTAAAACAAAACAAAAACTACAGCTCCAGGCCTGGGAGCTTATGTAAATATTCCCGATCCTCAGGAGGCTCAGATCAAGAGGAGCAGATTTCAAGCAGCCCAAGCAAAATGTTAGCAAAACCCCATCTCAACAGGCAGCTGGGGGTGGTGGCATGAGCCTGTCAGCCAGCTACAGGGAGGCAGAAGTAGGTGGATCACCATCCATAGCTGTCCCATGCAAAAGGACTCTGTCTAGAAAAAATAAATACAGCAAAAAGGGCTGCAAAGTGGCTCAAGCAGCACAGCATCTGCCCAGCCCTTAGTTCAAAGGCCTAGTACCTCCAAAAAAAGGCAAAAGAAATCCACAGGACCTGAACTCAGATTCCTACCATGTCAGCCACAGAAAGCTAAGATGTGCTCCTCTCTGGGTTGTGCTTTCAGTCTCCCATCCTCCTGGGCCTCAGTCACTTCCCCATGTGTCAGTTGTTCTGTGCTGTCCAACAACAACTGAAAAAGTTATAGAGGCATTACTTCATTCATTCACTCATCTCCACACACGAGGCCCTGCTGTGAGCTGGGCATTGCACTATGCCTAAACGTGAGAGGAGAGACACCGTACTAGAAACTAGAACTGGGATTAGAAGGGATGCTGATAGCCTAGCCCTGCCAGACTTGTTAATATGCAGGTGAGGCACTGGACTATGGCCTTATCATTCCACACAGTGCTTCAGCTACTTGAAAAAGCAGAAATGGCCACTCCTGAAATAAAACTCATACTTTAGTCTTCTAGTGCCCTCCCTTTCAGTGCCATCCAGAGCCCAGCTTTGGCGTTGACGTTCTGCTCTAGAGCAAGTCTGTCTGAAGTAGGTGTTTCCCAAATTCCATTGACAGACTGTGGAGGAAACGTTCAAAAAACACGAATTTAATTATACTACTCATTTCTACTGTGTGTGTGTGTGTGTGTGTGTGTGTGTGTGTGTGTGTGTGTGTGTGTGCATGTGTGTGTGCTGATGCTGAAGTTTGAACAAAATGGTTCAAGCACTCTGCTGGCTTTTATGCTCAGAAACAGTCTTAACTACTTGAGACACATCTTCGATTCTGGCTTTTTATGTGTATGTGTGCTAGGGCTAGGGCTTAAACGCAAGGCCTTAGCACTGTCTCTGTCTCTTTATGTTAGCACTCTACCCCGCAACTTCCAGCTTTTCCAGAAGTAATTGGAGGTAAGAGTCTCATGGATTTTCTTGATGACTCTGAATGGCAATGCTCAGATCTCAGCCTTGTGAGAAGCCAGGATTATAAGCATGAACCCTCAATACCAGGCTTCCTTCTGGCATTTTGCTGATGAACTTGGGATAAATCTCATAGACTATTTTGCAGAGCTGGCTTCAAGCCTTGGTGCTCAGATCTCAGTCTTTTGACTAGCTAGGATTATACATGTGAGTCACCGGCACCATCCATGGTACTGATTTCTGTTTTCCTCTTCTCTTCTCTGTCTTCCTCATCTCTTTCTCTTGGTTGCTCATTTTTCCTTCCCTTCATCTTCCTTTCCACTTGCAGAGCTCTGAGTCAGCATCCAACAGTAAACGATGAGCTGCCAAATCGCATCATTTCTGGCTTGGTGAAGGTGAAAGGAAATGTGAAGGAATTCACAGAGACAGCTGCCATATTTGAGGACGGCTCCAGGGAGGATGACATTGATGTTGTCATCTTTGCCACAGGCTACAGTTTTGCCTTTCCCTTTCTTAAAGATGATTCTGTCAAAGTGGAAAACAATAAGGTTTCCCTGTATAAGAAAGTCTTTCCCCCTCACCTGGAAAAGCCAACCTGTGCAATCATCGGCTTGATCCAGCCCTCGGGAGCCATTATGCCCGTTGCAGAGCTCCAAGCTCGCTGGGCTGCTCAAGTGTTTAAAGGTAAGTGGAGGTACAAATGACTACTTCATTACGTGGTGACATGTTTACTTATGCTTGTGTGCTTCCTTGTAACTAGCCAGAGACAGTCTATATGATTGTAATGGTGCTTGGCACAAAATGAGTCCTGAAAATTAATTTATGTATGTATGTATTTGGGTGGTGGAAGGGTTCGTGGGGCTTGAACCTCGGCCCGGGTGCTGTCCCTGAGTTCTTCAGCTCAAGGATACCACCCTACCCCAAAAGCCAATTCCCACTTCCTGTTTTCTTGAAGAAGAGTCTCATGTTCTTTAGATTCTTTAATACCCAGGCTGGCTTTGAACCATGATCCTCAGATGTCTGCCTCCTGAATAGCCAGGATTACAGGTGTGAGCCACCACGCCCAGCTTGAAAATTTATTTTTAATGCAGTTTAAAATTTAGTAAACACTGAGTTTAACGTGTAATTTTAGGAATTTATAGGATCCATTTCTTAATAAATATATTAACCATTTAATTAACTTTCATTAATCAATAACCTATATTAATATAATGTATCGATTTGCAGTAATCATTTATTTCTATAGGCATATATCAACATCAACTGGGAAAGTTTTGGTCCCATCCCTGGCAATACGTGTTTCCCAAGTCTGAGTAGGGTAGGCATAGGTCATTGAAGAAAATGGTCTCCAGATCACTCCAATGTACACTCCAGACTTGAAAAAAACTGGTCTTTCATTTATGAAGCAAACAAATAATCTTTTATTATAGATAAAATCAAATAATAAGACATGATGTGAGTTGATTGCAGCCAAAAATTAAGAACTGGTTGTAGACTGTTTGAGAATGTGAACTCTTCAATTTCACAAATCTTTCTCTACTTTTCAAGGCCCTTCTCTCCGCTTGGAATATACAAGGAAAAATGATTCAGCAAGTTGACTCAGTGAGCCAGCAGAATGATTCAGTTTCTAAAAGATTTTTTTTTCTTTTGCCTGTCTTGGGGCTTGAACTCAGGGGCTAAGCGCTGTCCTTGGGTTTTCTCCAGGCTGCAACTCTAGCACTAGAGTCACAGCACCACTTCTGGCTTTTTCTGTGTATGTGGTACCCAGGAATCGAACCCTGGCCTTGGTGCATGCTAAGCAAGCATTCTACCACTAGGCCAAACTCCTGGCCCCTGTAAGAATTGTAATTCAATCTAGCTTCTGAATTTTATTTTACTTTACAAGACTACTTGACCTTGAACTCAAGGTCAAATAGTTTTTGAAATGATTTTATTACGGGGGTGATGTATAGAGGTTACAGTTACATTCATCAGGTAGTGGATACTTTACTCCTTGAACACTGTCACCCCTCCCCATGTTTTTCTCTGACTTCCCTCCCCCAACCCCCTCCAAAGATCATGTGCTCTTGTTTTCACTTGGCTTTTTATGTTCAAGGGAGGCTAACTTCAACTTAAACCATGCCTTGTCTTCCAGCTTTTTGCTGGTTAATTGGAGATGAGTCTTGTCAGTTTGTCTCACTAGCCTGACTTAGAACTTCAGTGGTCAGATCTGTCACCTATGTAGCTACAATTACAAATGTGACACTCTAGTGAGCACTAGAGTTTCTTTAATGAATTATCTGCCTTGGACCACTAAGAACTAGACTGCTTCCTCACTAATGGTTATGTGGTGAGAAGTAATTTGAAAACCAAGTCCCAAAGTAGGTTTCTTGAGCATTCTCTGTAACTAATTTCAATCTAATTTCCCTGTGTCCTTGTTGATTAATAAATATAAGTAACGATTTCCCTGACTAAATGAGGAGATACAGCAAAGCACACAAGGTATTTACTTACTTACTTACTTACTTTTTCACTGGTATTGGGGCTTGAAATCAGTGTCTTGTGCTTTTCACTTGAGCCATAGCTGAGCTTCTGCCTTTTTCATGGTTAACTGGGTAGAAGGGTCTCTCACATTTATCTACCTGGGCTAGCGTTGAACCACAGTCATCAAATCTCAAACCCCGAGTTGACAGGATCATAGATAGCCCTGAGCCCAGCACCCAGCTCAGCAGGCTCCTGAGTTTGGAGTCCCCTGGTTTAGAAGTCCAATGAGCTATCCATTGGGCAACAGAGCCGGCTGAGTCCCCTGGTTTAGCAGAGCCATTCCAGCATAGTTGTCAGATGTCTCCAGGAAGGGGACACCAGCAAGGAAGAGAACAAGAATGTTCAAAACCTAAAGCAGCCAATTATCACCTCCTCTGGAGGTGATATCTCTATGACCGGCGATATCTAGGGAGGAAAGAGATTGTCACTTGGTATTAGTGGCACTTGTTAGGTAAGACGTACTTCCATCTGAAACTCAATGTTCCAGAATTCTATGGAATACAACTTAAGAATCAGGTGTGTCTAAAGTTTCTAGCTGGCATGGAGCTTACATATCTGGGTATAAGGTGAATAGTGACCTAGGTTTTTATTGTTTTATTTTTACTAACATACAGTTCGGCTGTTTGTCTAGCTGTGTCCTTGCCATGAAGTTCCTACTGCAGAAATTCCTACTATTGTAATGGCCTGAGACAGAGAAAATCCACGGAGGTATGGTTAAAGGTCAAAAAGGAGTTTGATTAGTTAGTCTGCAACTGCCCTGTCCTGGACTCCCTGAGAACTAGGAGCCACTGCAACCTCCAAGGGGGCGAGTATTTTCCCCCTCTCCTCTTTTCTACACAGGCCCCTCCTACCTGCAGGCCAATCACCCACTACACGCCTGTCTACAGGCTTCTCTCCACAGGCCTCTTACCCCTCTTCAGGCTCTCTTAAAGCCTCTTGCCTATATGCAGGCTTCTTACCTCTGCAGGCCCATGGCCTATTGCAGGCCTGTCCACAGTATGCCACCGTCTTCTCCCAGTAGCCCTTGGCCCTCCTCAGCTTCAGGAGCTCTGCTGTGGTGCTCTCTCTCCTCTCCTCAGGCCCACGCATTGCACTGCTCCAGGAGCTTTCATTCCCAAGTGGTGCCTGTGTCTCCTGTCTGGAACACCAAGCCCCCATCTATTGGTTGCCTGAGTGCCCAGATGTGCTGTCTGCACAGGGTGGGACGTCCTGCGCTTCTGGTTCTCACCATGCAGTTTACTGTCAGTGTTATTCAGCTAAAACCAGTTAAATACTGGGGCCGGGAGCATAGGCTAGTGGTAGAGTGTCTCCTAGCATATTAAGCCCTGGGTTCGATTCCTCAGTACCAAATACTCAGAAAAACCAGAAGTAGCACTGTGGCTCAAGTGGCAGAGCACTAACCTGGAGCAAAAAGTATCCAAGGGCAGTGCCCAGGCCCTGAGTTCAAGCCCCATGAATAGCAAAAAATTAAACCAAACTAAAACAATTAGTCACAGATGAAGATAGTACAGCTTTGATAGGCTGCAAATTGCAGCACTCTTTACCTTTGTTTCCCATTTAACTAGGATTACAAGCCTGCACCACTGTGCTTGGCCCCGCTCCCAGTACAGTGTGGGACTTCCCACACTATCTTGTGTTGGTCCTGCAACTCATCTGGCAAGATTGGTCCTCAAGTGTTGCTGTGGATGATACTTTCCAAATCTTATCAAATAAAAGGTGTAGAGGAGGAGAATTATCTTTCATGGACCTTTACTGTAAACATGTGACTCTTGAGTTTGTTTTTATTTTTCAGCGCTTAAACAGCTTGCACTTTGTGTTGGGCCCTGGTTATTCCTGTCTGTAGTCTTAGCTAGTCAGGATGCTAAGACCTGAGGATCTAACTTTGAAACCAGTGCAGCCAGAAAATCTAAGTTAGAGTTTAAGGTCATGACTTTAAAGTCAAGTACTTACATGTACACACACACACACACACACACACACACACACACACACACACACACAGAGAGAGAGAGAGAGAGAGAGAGACAGAGACAGAGACAGAGACAGAGACAGAGACAGAGAGACACACAGAGAGACGGAGAGAGACGAAGAGAGAGAGAAACATATGCACAGACAGAAAGAAATTTGGATTGGGGGTCTTTTTTTATTTCTAATATTCTGGTTGGAATTGCTCAACTCGTGTCTATTTCAGTAGTGTTAGGATAAGGTGAGCAATTTTCATATAGAAAATTTATCCTGTAATTCTTAAAATTCTCTACAGTGGACTAAGTGCTAATAGTATGATTGTTCCCTCACAAGAAATTGTATATTTCAGAATTTCATTTTTTTCTTTAGGGCTAAAGAAATTGCCCCCCCAAAGTGAAATGATGGCAGAAATAGTTAAGATTCAAGAGGAAATGGCAAACAGGTAAGAAAATTTCCCAGGGAGATGCAGGATTACAGGCAAGGCACTTGTTGTTATGTCTATAATCCCAGCTACTCAGGAGGCAGGATCACAGTTCAAAGCCTGGGCAAAAAGTTCAGCAGATCATCTTATTGGTAATTAACCAGCAAAATGCCAAGAGGAAACATGAATCAAATCACAGAGAGGCACTCTTGATAGAAACAGGTAAGGCCTTCAGTTCAAATCCCAGTTCTTCTAAAGAAAACAAAGCAAAGCAAAACACTCTCCAAATGCCATTCCTTCTCTATGAGGCACATTTCTTTGCCTAAAATGTCCTCATAGCTCTTCAAATATGCACTTGATCTATGGTTTATATCTGCAGAGACACTTACTCTTGTAGAATAAGGCATCCTCCCTCTTCCTTTCAGGATTCCAGATTTCCTGGACCTTGGGAGGGTCTGCTCTCTGGATGTTCCCATCCCTGTCACTGACTCATAGAATAACTCAAGACCTCTTTCCAGAAAACATTTCTGGTCAACCTTCTGCATGTGGGTGCGCTGGGCTGGAGCTTCTATGTTCATGTTAGCCTTCCAGTACTGTAGTCAACACCTGAAAACCTTCTGTGCTCATTTTCTATACTCATGTCTGCCCATCCCTCCACTTTGCTGTGCCCATGACTTTTATTTTATTGGTGTCAGTAGTGGGATTTGAACTCAGAGCCACATGCTCTGGCTTGGCTCTTTCTGATCAAAGCTGCTGCTCTACACTTGAGCTACTGCTCCACTTCTACATTTTTTGTGGCCATTGGAGAGAAGATTCTCACTGACGTTCCTGTTCAGGCTGGCTTTGAACTGGGGTCCTCAGATCCCAGCCTTCTGAGTCAATCACATTGCAGGTGTGGGCCAGCAGTGCTTGACTATCTTCACCTGACTTGGAATAGCTTCTTTGTTTTTGTCTTATCCCTGTAGGTATAGGCCAGTTCCACCTTAACCCTAATCTCTTTACATTTCTACATTCAAAACCCACAGTATTTAACAAAAGCCTTATTCACTCTTAGCTGTTTCCTCTCTGTCTTATCTCCTTATCCAGAAAATTGGTGACAACTGTCTCCTGTAGTTTCCACAGTTTCTTGTGTAAAATCAAGTCAATAGGCTGAAACTCAGAGAGCACTGACTGATTGGCTGTCTGTTTGGTTGAATTGTTGGTAGTTCAAGGCCTCTGTCTTCTCTCCTTCAGGTATGTGGAGAGCCAGCGCCACACCCTTCAGGGAGACTACATAGATACCATGGATGAGATTGCTGAGTATGTGGGTGTCAGGCCCAATGTATGGTCTCTAGTCTTCACTGACCCAAAGCTAGCATTCAAGGTCCTATTTGGACCCTGCACTCCTGCCCAGTACCGTCTCCAGGGTCCTGGAAAGTGGGCTAGAGCTCGAGAAACCATCTTAACCACAGAAGAGCGTGTGCGAAAGCCTCTGATGACCAGAGCAGTGGAAAGGAGTAATTCTTCAGCTTCAGTGGTAACCAAGAGCAGGTTCATCCTAGCGGTGGTTCTCGTTGCAGCCATCATGGCTTATTTTTAGGTGTACTGCTGTTCAAGCTCTAGCTATCCCTGGAGATGCCTTCAGAAAGTCTGAATGTTCCACTTCACAAAGCAACCTTCAGTTCCCTTCCACAAGCACTCGTCCTCTTCCTTTTTCCTTGCAATGAAATCTACATTTATTTGTATCAGCTCATCTCTCTTCTTCTCTTCCCCAATCCCTTTTTCCTTCTGGCATTTCTTGGACTGTGAGGTCAGATTTCTCTATCCCTCCCTCCTCCCTCCCTCCCTCCCTTCCTTCCTTTTCTGTCTCCTTTTCTCTCTCCTCCCCTTTCCTTCTCCTCCCTCTCCCTCCCCCTCTCTGTCTCCCTCTTTCTTTTGTATGCTGGTGCTTGAAGGAAGGGCCTGGGTGCTGTCCTTATCTTTTATACTGAAGACTGACTCTACCACTTGAGCTACACCTCCACTTCTGGCTTTTTGTTAGTAAATTGTAGTTTTTCTAGGATATGTCTGCCTGGGTTGACTTTGAGCTATAATCTTCAGGTATCAACCTCTTGGTAGCTTCAATTGTAGATCCAGCTCTCAGATTATGTCTCTCTGTCTGTTTTCTTTTGCCAGTCCTGAGGCTTGAACTCAGGGCCTAAGCACTGTGCGTCGGCTTTCTCAAGGCTAGTGCTCTACCACTTGAGCCACAGTCCCACTTCTAGCTTTTGCTGTGTATGATGGTACCAATGAATTGAGCCTGTGTCTTTGTGTATGCCAGGCAAGCACTCTTACCACTAGGCCAAATTGCCAGCCCTCTCAGATTCTCTTTGAGTCTTCTATATCCATGGCTAATGTTGTTGACATGAGGCTGAATAAATAAATGGTTATGGTTCATCAAATGTTTTAGTGGGGATCCTAAGTCACTGTCTATAAAAAATGACTGACTTTCAGGGGCTGGGGTTTGGCCTAGTGGTTAAAGTGCTTGCCTAGCATGCATGAAGACCTGGGTTCGATTCCTTGGTACCACATACATAGAAAAAAGCCGGAAGTGGTGCTGAGGCTCAAGTGGTAGAGCTCTAGCCTTGAGAAAACCCAAGGACAGTGCCCAGGCCCTGAGCTCAAGCCCAGGACTGGCAAAAAAAAAATGACTGACTTTCTATGAGAAGCTCTATTTTATTAGTTTTTAATATTGTACTTAAATGTATGTGTGCTTGCAGATAAGAGAAATAATCATCTATTAGAAATTGTATCTAACTTTAGAAAAGACATAGATATAAATAATAAAGACCTTTAACTTGCTGTCCACTGGTATATACGAGAACTTGTCCAGTTTACTCCTTTTCTCAAAGTAACTCTCTCCCTTTTCTTAATAAAGAAACTTTTCCACGTTCTTGGCTTCAAATGTGTCATTTGAATACTTTACCATAGACTACTGCATTTCACTTCTTTTGTGTGCTGGTCGTGGGGGTTGGACTCAAGCCTTTTTCCTCTCATTTGGCCTTTTCTCAATGCCAGTGTTTTCCCAGTGAGCCATCTTTCTACTATTGGCCTTTTGGTGGTTTATTGGAGATTGGACTTTTCTTCCTGGGCTAGGTTTGAGTTCTGATCCTCGATCTCAGCCTCCTGAGTACTCAGGATTACAAGTACTTCACTAGTTTTTAGCCAGACTAACTTTATTTTAATTTCTTTGTCCTCCAATTAGTATTCAACAAGACTTAAGTTCAGAAAATAAGTAGCTACTGGGGCTGGGCGTTTGGCCTAGTGTTAGCGTGCTTGCCTAGCATTCGGGTTCAATTGTTCGGTACCACATACATAGAAAAAAGCAGAAGTGGTGCTGTGGCTCAAGTGGTAGAACTCCAACCTTGAGAAAGCCCAAGAACAATACTCAGGCCCTGAGTTAAAACTAGGACTGACAAAAACAAAAGTTAAATAAATTAATAAAGTTTTAGTGTAAGGCTGGCATATCAATCAAGAAAGTTTAGTATGTCAGCATTGCATATGAAATGGTTTGTAATTTCTTGGTGTAGGTGAATAGGCTTCAGGCTTTCATAAATTTCCTAGAAAGTTGTTTAAGGAAAGGGAAGAAAGGCGCAGCTCCGCCCTTGGAGCCCATGTCCTCTGCTGGGCCCTGCCCTCTGGAACAGAGAGGACACCAGCAGGCCTACCTGAGAGCCCCTGGAAACTCCCAAGCTCCAGACCCTAGGCCCGGGCCGCCCCTGGAAACAGTGCAGGAAAATCAACCATCTGCCCAGCCTGCTGAGACTGAAGCGCGCAGACCCATCCCACGGCCCACTGTGAGGCCACTGGTTGGGCTGAGAGCTAGTCGTGCAGCAGCAGCACACAGCCTCTGGGAACCGGCCGAACACCTGCGAAAACTGCAAACTCTAGTCAGCAGAGGAATCAATTAGGCCATGAACCACAGGTTTACACAGATTCCCAGAACCACCGGTCCCAATCTAAGTAAAGACCACCACCTACCGACCACAGAGTGAACTACAACAACAGTTCTTGATGCCTAGAAGAGCACAAAGACGGATTACAACATACATAAATAATCAAAGTCCCACACAAAGCCCAAAGGGAAACAAGGCTGGGGATGAGAGAGATGTCACCATCCCAAAAAATGACACCTGAAGAGACACGAAATATGACTCAAATCAAGGAGCTGATGTTGGAAATGAAGGCTGAATTCCAAAAACAAAAGCAAGAAATTTCCAAGGAACTCTTTGAATTCAAAAGAGAAGTGGAAGAAAAGTTCAATACCCTCTCAGCAGACATGATCAGCTCAGTGTCCACACTTCAAACAAAAATGGAGGCATTAAGCAGCAGATTGACAGAGATGGAGAATAGAACATCAGGAACAGAAGATAAAACACAAGAGCTGGAACGGAGAATCACCACCTTGGAAAAATCAGTCAGAATCCACCAGAGAAAACTCCAGGACCTGGCAGATGCAGCAAAGAAGTCTAATCTTCATATAATAGGGATTGAGGAGGGCGCAGAATTTCAGGACAAAGGTGTAAAACCCTTATTCACCAAAATCATAGCAGAGAACTTCCCCAACCTCAAAAGAGAAAATACTCACATTATTGAAGGTTTCAGGACTCCAAACAGGCAAGAGCCTAGAAGGAACTCACCTAGACATATCATAGTAAAGACACTAGACCCGAAAACCAAGGAAGTGATCTTAAATGCTGCAAAAACAAAGAAAGAGCTATACTTCAATGCGGGGGAAAAAAATCAAATCACAGCAGATCTCCACACAAACTGTAAATGCAAGAAAAGCTTAAAAACATCACTGATGTCCTGAAGACCAACAACTGCCAACCAAGACTGATATAGCCAGCAAAACTAGCATTTACATTTGAGGGAGAAACAAGAATATTTCACCCCAAAGAGAAGCTTTATGAATACGTGCACACTAAACCAGCGTTACAAAAAATTCTAATTAATCGAGAACAAATTACAGATCATCAAGAACCCCCATCAATAAGCAAATATCTATATTCACTAAACACAAAAGGGGGAAAAAAGAGAAAGAAACTTAGAAGTAAAAATAAATAACCACAATGGACACTGACCACTTCTCTATAATTTCCCTAAATGTGAATGGGCTGAACAATCCAATCAAAAAACACAGAGCAGCAGACTGGATTAAGAAACACCACCCATCCATATGCTGCCTCCAAGAGACCCACCTCACTGCCAAAGACAGAAACAAATTCCAAGTGAAAGGATGGAAATGAATTTTCCACTCCAAAGCACCAAGCAAAAAATCAGGAGTAGCAATCTTAATCTCTGACAAAATTAACTTCTCAGTAAAATCAGTACATAAAGGTAGAGGCGTCCATTACATATTGGTAAAGGGTAAATCCATGCCCATAATATTACAGTTATTAACATTTACTCCCCCAACATGGGAGCACCCAAATTTATCAAACAAACTCTCTTAGAATTACAGAACAAGATAGACTCAAACACAATCATAGTGGGAGACCTCAATACACAACTCTCAACAAATGACAGGTCAACTCAACAAAAGTTAAGCAAAGATACCATCGACTTAAACGACACCATAGCCCAGCTGGGCTTAACAGATATACACAGAGTCTTCCACTCAAGGGCGAAACCCTATTTTACATTTTTCTCAGCAGCACATGGAACACACTCCAAAATAGATCATATAATAGTTTATACAGAAAACTTAAGCAGATACAAGAGGACTAATATAATCCCATGCATTCTATCTGACCACAGTGGAATCAGACTAGTTCTGAACAATGCAGTCAAAGTCAAAAAACATTCAATCACATGGAAACTGAACAACACACTCTGAATAACCCCTGGGTAACAGATCAGATCAGAAATGAAATTCAAAACTTTCTTGAATGTAATGACAATCAAGAAACATCAGAAAGGAACTTATGGGACACAGCAAAGGCAGTTCTAAGAGGCAAATTTATCGCACTAGGAGCACATATTAAAAAGACAGAAGAAGAGCATGTAAATAACCTTAAAAAAACCTGAAACACCTAGAGGAGCAAGATAAAGTTAATTCTAAAACAACTTTAAAGACAGAAATAACAAAAATAAAATCAGAAATATCAGAGATTGAAATAAGATCTACTATACAAAAAATTGATAAATCAAAAAGTTGGTTCTTTGAAACAGTCAACAAAATTGACAGACCCCTGGCAAGATTAATCAAAAAAAGGAGAGGGGAGACTCAAATAAACAAGATTAGAGAACTCACGGGAACAATCACAACTGATTCCCAAGAAATCCAGTCCATAATGAATAGGTACTACCAGGGCCTATATTCAAAGAAACAAGAAAATCTAGTAGAAATGGATGATTTCTTAAATAAATATAGGCTACCCTCACTGAACAACGATGAGGTAAACAAATTGAACAAACCAATCTCTTACAACGAAATTTTGGAAGCAATCAAGGAAATGCCAACCAAAAAGAGCCCAGGTCCAGATGGATTCACTTTAGAATTCTACAAGACATTTAAAGATGAAATAACATCTATACTCTTGAAACTCTCCCAAGAAATAGAAACAGAAGGAGCAATACCAAACTCATTTTATGAAGCTAATATCACTCTCATCCCCAAACCAGGGAAAGACCCAGCAAAAAAAAGAAAACTACAGACCTATCTCTCTAATGAACACAGATGTAAAACTCCTCAATAAAATATTGGCCAACAGAATCCAGACACAAATTTAAAAAAAATCATACACTATGATCAAGTGGGCTTCATCCCACAGATGCAAGGCTCGTTTAACATTCACAAATCAATCAATGTAATACATCACATCAATAGAGCTAAGGATAAGAATCATATGATAATTTCTCTGGACGCGGAGAAGGCATTTGACAAAAGACAACATCCATTCCTCTCTTCTCTTACTTCTGTAATTTCTGTCATTTTGAAACTGTTATAAACATGGACTCATACAGCCTGCAACCTTTGGGGACTGGGTTTTTTTTTTTTTTTTTTTGGATTTTTTTTTTACCAGTCCTGGGCTTGAGCTCAGGGCCTGAGCACTGTCCTTGGACTTTCTCAAGGCTAGAGCTCTACCACTTGAGCCTCAGCACCACTTCCGGCTTTTTTTCTATGTATGTGGTGCCGAGGAATTGAACCCAGGTCTTCGTGCATGCTAGGCAAGCACTCTACCACCAGGCCAAACTCCTGGCCCGGGGACTAGGTTTTTTCACTATGCACTTCCTTGATCTTCTGCATATTTCTATTTTCATAATTATTTGTAAAACTATTATTTCTTTAGTATCCTCATGAGATTGTGATATTCTATTTTCGTAGACAATCTAATAAATGATATGGTATCGAAGCACTCATTTCCATAGTTCAAGTGACCCCTGCTTTACCAAGCATATACATATTTGATTAATGAATACTACAATCATCTTCCCTTTCTGGTTGCATGACAAGTCTCTCTTCATTTTTTCAAATCTCTAGATACTATTCTGCATAAGACAAACCAGGTAGATGCTACTCTTTCTCCTCTAGTGCAAACAATTACATGTCATTTCCCAGCCCCCTTATAATTAGATATGGTATAACTGAATTGTAGTCAACTGAATGTAGGTGAATTTATGCTTACCACTTGCAAGCCTGACCCTTAAAATTCTCTCAAAAAGAAATGAAAGTAAAATGAGAAAAGACATTGAGTCAGTAAGCTGTAGCTTAAAAAAATGTTTTGATCTTTTTTTTCTTTGTCAGTTTTAGGATTTGAACTCATGGCCTGAGCACTTTCTCAAGGCTAGTATTCTACCACTTGAGCCAGAGCACCATTTGTGGCTTTTTCTCTGTATGTGGTACCAAGGAATCAAACCAAGGTCTTCATGCATGCTAGGCAAGCACTCTACCACTAGGCCACACTCCTGGCCAAAAAAAAATGTTTTTAATTAAATATGGAGAGAATAAAAGAAGCTTTTCTCCTAAAGTATCGTGAATGAAGCCATAACATCCTGACCTCTTTTCATCCTTGGTTGTAAGAGCTCTACCATCACCTCTTAGAACTGGTTTTAACCTTTAGCTGCTGTGGTTGCATAGTCACTTCTATCATACACACACACACACACACACACACACACACACACACACACACACACACCCAGGAAATATACCTATGGATCATTGAAGTTTACACACCCTGTACAATATGCTGAAAAAAAAAACAAGTGGGTGACCTGCCCAAAGCAAGACACAATTTCTTACATCTCTCATTGGATGCTACCCTGAGTGCTTTTGCTGGAAACTAGTCATCTGTCACTTGGGGCTCCACCTCCAGTTATTTAGTAGCTATTTGAAGATAAGGGTCTCACAGACTATCCTGCCTGAGGCTGGCTTTGAACTTTGAACCTCAGATCTTGGCTTGCTGAGTAGCTAGGATTATAAGTGTGTGAACTCTCATTGCCTAGCTTTGTATAGTTCCCCCTTCACCCTACAAACCCACCCCAGGCTTTGGTTTTGCTTTTCTTTCTAATTGAGGCATGAAAACATTCTAGTTCAGTTGAAGTTCCTGATGAAGGAGCACAATGGAAGGGGTTTGTTTTCAGTAATAAAATTTGCATAATTGTATCTTAACAATACAACTAATAGTTGATATAACCCAAACTAATCAAGGATGAAAAGCCCATGAGGTTCTTAGGTCCAATTAGCCAGCAAACAGACCTACACACACAGCACAAACCACACACCTCAACTGGTAGAGCACCAGCCTTGAGCAAAACCACTAAGCAATAACTCAAGGCTTTGAGTTCGAATTCTATTACTAGTACAGAAGGAAAGAAGGAAGAAGGAAAGCAAGCAAATGAGAAAAAGGGAAAGAAAGGAAGGAAGGAAAATAGGAAGAAAATATGAAGACAGAGTAGAAGGAAGAAAAAATGAAGGAAAGGTGAGGGGAAGAAAGGAAGAAAGAAGAAAGGAAGAAGGGAAGGAGGGAAGGAAGGTAGGAAGGATGAAAGGAAGGAAGGAAGGAAAGAAGGAAGGAGGGAAGGAAAGATAGTAAGAAAGAAAAAAATCAAGAGATGGAGGGAGGGGAGAAAGGTAGTAATGATAGACCGCCACAAGCTGCCATCCCAGGATAAGGGTATGTCTGGACTGGAACTGCAGTTCTAGTGGAGGGCCCGCCTGCAGCTGTCACATTGTCAAACCTTGTCCTGGTTGGATAGTCTAGGTCAGCTCTCCTCATGAAGGAAAGCCTCATGAAGACAAACACGATGCAGAAAAAGTGGAGCTCCAGCTCATGTGGTGGAGAGCCAGCCTTGAGCAGACAAGGCCACGCAAGGGGGAGAGAGCCTGAGTTGAAGCCCCAGTCAAATATGAGTAAGTAGACTGGATGATGAGAAACCCCGAAGAGGTCGGGTGAGAGGTAAAGTGTGGCAGCTTCCCCTGCTGTGGCTGCCAGAGGGCTTGTGCCTTCAATTTCAGGGACGCACATGACGTCTGGTCACATAGGTCAGGTAACTCGCATGCGGCCTTGAGGCTCAGCACACACAGGTGCCTACAATGGCACATGGATGGCTGCTTGGCCTTAGGCACTTGTGCAGGGCAGGGGGTGGAGCGGAGCTGGCCCTGGACAGAACAGGGGTCTGGGAACAGCGGCCTGGGAGGCACCACGCTGCTGCCACCCGTGAATCTGTCCACACAGGACTTGGAGTCGAGCTGCCTGTGCATCCTCGCCATGCCCGGTATCTGCTGCTTCTGTCTGCCCAGACAGAAGACCCAGCCACAAATCAACCATCGCAACCCAGGAACAGCTGGGCGGGAGGGCACAGCGAGCCTGTGTCCTTGCGCTACAGTATCTTCTGTCTGGAAGCTGTTTAGAGGGACAAAAAAGATAAAAAGCTCACCTTGGACAGGAAAATGGAGGAGAAAGAAAGGAAAGGCTGGGATCAATTCTCAACAGGCCTGGACTGTTTCTTGAGGCATAGAGAAGGCCAACCACCTTCCCACAGAACTCGAGGTTGTGCAGGGAGGTATGGTTGGAGTTTAGAGTTTTGTGGGGTCTGGGCAAGGAGACACAGGTCACTTGAGCTTGTTGCAGGGGAGGTGACTGCAGGCGCCTGCAGAGAATAGGCCCAGTAGAGTATAACTGATTCCATTATCCAAGGTCTCCAGCTTTTTCCTTTTTTTTTGCCAATCGAGGGGCTTGAAGTCTGGGCCTGGGCCCTGTCCCTGCACCCCCTCTTCCAGTTTTCTGGTGGTTACTTGGAGGGAAGAGTCTCATGGACTGCCTTTGAACCTTAGATCTCAGCCTCCTGAGTAGCGTGAGCCTCTGTCGCCTGCCCGTCCCCAAGCACTTTCATGTTCATCTGTCTTGCCTTCTCAGGGCCTTCTCAGGGGTCACTTCTTAGCCTTCCAACCTCTTAACCCTCTCCTGCTCTCACAGATTGGCCTCGGAGTTCCCTTCAGGTTAGGCCCACATTGGGATGTTGATGCCAAGCTTAGGTCAGATTGGCCTACCTGTTTCATGCACATCTGTGCAACCCAGCTGCTCTGCCTGACCTGCAGATGCAGCTGGCATCATAGGGAAAGAGTCAATCCTTAAAGCCTGGCTTTTGTTTTCTTAGATCCCCGTTTAGAACAATGAAGAATTTTGTGCAATGGACACTGCCCAAGGCCCAAGTTCAACCCCAGGATTACAATCCAAAACAAAACCCAAGCATGAGATCCTAAGTAGAAGCCCCTGTGCTGACACACAAAAGAAAATGCCTGCACAATAGTTTCTGATGAGTCACCACTGTTGGTTGGCAGAGAAAGAGGGTAGCTTTAACTGCAGTTCATCCTTTCTAGCCTTTCATCATCACCACGTTTATATGAACTCTGTGTAGGGTCCTCCATTGGCAAGGGTCAACTGCTCTAGAAGTAAACTCAGGAAGGCAATGTGGCACAGACAGTGCCACCGACGGGGAGTCTCTGTGACCCCGCCAAAACCAGCATGAGCAGGAAAGCTTAACCAGTGGATGTGTTCCATTCGCTGTGCAGAAAGGCACCGTTTGGCAGCTTCTAGTAAATCAGATGTGGACTGGCTCTTGAGTGTGTGATCTTTGACCTTCGACCTTGAGCTCCGATGAGGTCTGTGCCCCAGAGTGGAAAAAAAAAATGTCCCTTCCTGTGTGGTGAGGCCTGCCAAAGAGTCTAGGGTATTCCTTCCCCACTTCTGCCAAAGGAAAGAATTGCAGTTTGATGGATGCAGTTGCACACATTTGATGATCTAACAGCACAGAATAAATTTTCAACCCACCAAAAGCTCACACCTGTTATCCCGGCTAATTGAGAGGCTGGGATCTAAAGATGGAGTTACCCTATACAGAGAAATTCAAGAGACTCTTATCACCAAGTAACCAGCCAAAAGCTGGATGTATAAGTGTGCCTCAAGTAATAGTGTCAGCCTCTCTGTCTCTCTCTGTGTGTCTCTGTCTCTCTCTGTCTGTCTCTCTGTCTGTGTCTGTGTCTGTGTCTGTGTCTGTGTCTCTGTGTCTCGGTCTCTCTCTCTCTCTGTGTCTGTCTCTCTGTCTCTCTCTGTCTCTGTCTCCCTCTTTCTCTTCTTCTCTCTCTCACTTTCTCTCTCTCTTTCTCTCTCTGTCTCTGTGTCCTTGTCTCTGTCTCTCTGTCTCTCTGTCTGTCTCTGTCTCTCTGTCTGTCTCTGTCTCTCTGTCTCTGTCCCTCTCTGTCTCTCTGTCTCTCTCTGTCTCTGTCTCTGTCTCTCTCTCTCTCTCTCTCTCTCTCTCTCTTCCCCCTCCCCCTCCTGTCCTGGGGTTTGAACTCAGGGCCTGGGCACTGTCCTTTACTTTATCAAGGTCAAGCCCCACTTGGGAATTCTGGGGTGTCTGGTTCAGGGGAATGACCCCCAGCCTCGGGCGTGCCAGCAGCTTGCTCCAGGCCCTCTCAGCTATTATTTTCTTCTTCTGTTTCCCCAGGGCCAACTGGCCCTGGGCCCGGGAGGCGTGGCCAGCAGGGGGCGGGCCTCCCCTGGCCTTGGATTAGAGTGACTGTCCCTGGCCTCCTTCCTCTCTGGGCCTGGAGCGACACTGCTGCAGACCAGAGGTGCACGGCCAGGTGAGGAGGCCCCGAATCCTCCCTCAGCGAGAAGTGTCCCCCGTCCAGGCTTGTGCTCCTGTGTCCTGCAGGGAGAGGACTACACCCCAGCCCGGGAAGACCAGGCCATG
Source organism: Megascapheus bottae (assembly GCF_031878675.1). Lineage (NCBI taxonomy): Eukaryota > Metazoa > Chordata > Mammalia > Rodentia > Geomyidae > Megascapheus > Megascapheus bottae. The sequence goes on from NC_143514.1 coordinate 5,645,242, forward strand.
GCCAAGAAAAGAGTGGCGGTGGTGGGCGCCGGCTCCAGCGGGCTCGCCTGCATCAAGACCTGCCTGGAGGAAGGACTGGAGCCCCTCTGCTTCGAGAGGTCGGAGGACATCGGAGGGCTCTGGAGGTTCCAGGTACAGCCCTGACCCCTCCTGACCCAGCCCAGGCCTGGGGACCAGTTCACCTGGGGAGGTGCACTGAGGCTGGAGCTGCTAGAATCCAACCCCAGGGCCTGGCCCAGCCCCCCTTACCCGCCCCCTTCCTCCCTCCCATCCTTTCCTTAAAGTGTTTCTTACTACTTCAGACTATTGATACTTAAATCTTTCTAAAACATTTTGTTTTCAATGTGTAAAAGTTGTCCCTGGTAAATGAGCTGGAATTATTTGCTCACAATTCCTCCCAGGAATCCTTCTTTTGCACTCATAGACAGATAAATATTATCATTAAGTGTCACAGTCCACTTTAGATAATTCTGTGGCAGACCTCTTCTTGTCAATTTGGAGATTTTTTAGGCAATATAATATCCCACTGCTTTGTTTGCTCTGAACTTTGATTTATCAAGAAGTCCAAAGTTCTTTGTAAGAGGGCAATGGACTTCTGATTATCCTTTCCTGGTTATATTGACTTTGTGCCTGTGCACAGTGTGTGGAGTGTGGTGTGTGGTGTGTGGTGTGTGGTGTGTGGTGTGTGGAGTGTGGTGTATGGCATGGTGTGTGGCGTGTGGCGTGTGGCGTGTGGCGTGTGGAGTGTGGCGTGTGGCGTGTGGCGTGTGGTGTGTGGTGTGTGGCGTGTGGTGTGTGGTGTGTGGAGTGTGGTGTGTGGTGTGTGGTGTGTGGAGTGTGGTGTGTGGTGTGTGGTGTGTGGAGTGTGGTGTGTGGTGTGTGGAGTGTGGTGTGTGGTGTGTGGTGTGTGGTGTGTGGAGTGTGGTGTGTGGTGTGTGGTGTGTGGTGTGTGGCATGGTGTGTGGTGTGTGGAGTGTGGTGTGTGGTGTGTGGTGTGTGGTGTGTGGTGTGTGGCATGGTGTGTGGTGTGTGGTGTGTGGTGTGTGGCATGGTGTGTGGTGTGTGGCATGGTGTGTGGTGTGTGGTGTGTGGTGTGTGGTGTGTGGTGTGTGGTGTGTGGCATGGTGTGTGGTGTGTGGTGTGTGGTGTGTGGTGTGTGGCATGGTGTGTGGTGTGTGGTGTGTGGAGTGTGGTGTGTGGTGTGTGGAGTGTGGTGTGTGGTGTGTGGTGTGTGGTGTGTGGTGTGTGGCATGGTGTGTGGTGTGTGGTGTGTGGTGTGTGGTGTGTGGTGTGTGGTGTGTGGCATGGTGTGTGGTGTGTGGTGTGTGGAGTGTGGTGTGTGGTGTGTGGTGTGTGGTGTGTGGTGTGTGGTGTGTGGCATGGTGTGTGGTGTGTGGTGTGTGGTGTGTGGTGTGTGGCATGGTGTGTGGTGTAGGTGTGGACCCGTCTTGAACACAGGGCCTTGGTGCTGTCACTTAGCTCTACCAACAAGGCTGCTGCTTTCTCTTGCCATTGAGCCACAACTACACTGCCACCATTTTCCTGGTTAATTGGAGACAGCAGGCTCTGGGCTTTATCGGCCCTGAATGGATTTGAACCGAGATCCTCACATCTGAGCCTCCTGAGTAGTTGGAACTACAGCTGTGAGCCACTGGCTCCTGACACCAAAATTCTGTCTTTGAAATGTAGCTGATACCTAGTGCAGAGAACACGAGGCTGCTCAAAGCTTGTGTCTGTCAAGTACAGGGAGTGAGACCATGGAGAATCATTGAACCTCACGTCCACTGGGTCTCCTCTTTAAGAAGAGTCTGCAGGCACGGGAGGCTCATATCCTCATCTTAGCTGAGCCTCAGGAGGGCTGTGAGTGTCTTATCTCCTCTAAACGACCCAAAGGAAATCAGAACGGCAAGTTCTGGCTTTTTAATCTTCATTATTGTTTGCTAAAGTCTAGTTTGGCAGCATTTCTGATTTCTACCTTTGGAACAGGATTTCACCACCTTCTGACCTATTTCTTTGAAAACCAATGCAGATTCATCATAAGACACTGCTTTCCCCTGAGGCAGGTCACTTCTGTGCTGGCTCCTGTTCCATTCCAGGTCAAGTGTGTGCCAGCACACAGTAGGCTACCGCTGCATTCATTACAGGAATCCCTGAGAACAGAATGAACTGAGTGACTGCTAAAAGACCTGTAGAGCTACAGAACTTCAAATGTTTACTTTCCACAAGTCCACAGTGGGAGAAGCTGAGGTGTTAGGAAAATTCACTGTGAGCTGGGCATCAGTGCCTCAAGCCTGTAATCCTAACAGCCCAGGAAGCTGAGATCTGAAGATCTTCATTTGAAGCCAGCTAGGTAAGGAAGGTGCAAGAGAATCTTTCCTTCAATTAACCCCCTCAGAAGCGGTTAGTGGACCTCAAGCCACAGGCTTGAGTGCAAAAAGCTCAAGGACACACACAGGCCTTGAGATCAAACCCGAGTACTCTCACACACACAAACACAGTAAAAAATGTAATCCCACTCAGTGCATTACCTATACAATAACAATAAAAATATCTATAATACAAAACTAAAATAAAACAAAATACATCCTAAATCTAATTGAACAGAAAGGGACTAAATGGGTAGAGGATGAGGGAAAGCACAAGTCCAGGGAGATGTATGTATGTGCCCATGTGTGTGCACGTATGTGTGTGTGTATGTGTGTGTGCGTGTGTGTGTGTGTGTGTGCGTGTGTGTGTGTGTTTGTGTTCTCATATACAAGTTGTTGGCTTGACATTTCATTTAGAAAGCTCCACCAAATGTGTACCCACGAGTTAGAGATGATGAAGTGACTTCTCCAGTTGACCAGATGCTTCTTGTTACTGCAGGAAGGCGCTGAGCAGGGCAGGGCGAGTATTTACAAGTCCGTGGTGATCAACACCTCCAAGGAGATGATGTGCTTCAGTGACTTCCCCATCCCAGACCACTTCCCCAACTTCATGCACCACTCCCAAGTCCTGGAGTACTTCCGGATGTATGCCAAAGAATTTGACCTTCTCAAGTACATCCGGTTCAAGGTCAGCTGGGGCATTGTGTGGGCATCTGTGCTCCTGAAGGGAGCCCTGCCACTGGCCAGGGCTCCTGTGGAGAATCTGATTGACTATCCACCCTGTATCTCTCCTATGCAGGCCAGGCTTCTATTCTTTGACCTCTCTGTGTCTGAAAAAGGATCAGGAAGCTCTTTCAGAGATTCTGTGTGCAGATATAGACAGTCTCCTGCTGGAAGAGTTCCGTTGCATTCCATTTTGCTATTAATGAAATGGATGAGTGGAACCGATGGGAAGAGGAACTTTAACATCTCCTGCTTCTACAGCTTGGCCCCAGTGACTTAGCTCTCTCCTGCTTCCTGACCAGGGTTCACTATATTCTTGAGTGTGATTGCCACAGTAATCTGGTGTAGTTCTTGGGAAATTACTGGGTCCTGGTATACCTAGGCAAGGGAAGAATTCTTGGGGGTGAGAAGACATCAGTGGGCATGGGGATGGCATGGAATGTGACAAAGGTTTCCTTGGGTTCTCAGTGCCTTGGGGTCTAGACAGGAGAACTAGTGGTTTGCCCTTTTCCTGGCAGCACAGTTCATTAGCTGGCCAGCTAAGGTACTTAGTCTGCCTCATGGAAGTTTTCTCACTGAATGTCAGTGCTGAGTTGGCTCTCTTCAGGCATTGTAAAATGGACTGTCTGTGTGTGGGGGCCTGGGGTGGAAAGACAGTGGTGACAACAGCCTTCTGCACATTTAACCGGAAGTGGTGGCCTTGCAGGGCTGGGGACCAGTGTACAGGCTGGGGTAGCAGTGTCCCATGACTGTCACTTTTCAGACAGCCGTGTGCAGTGTGAAGAAGCAGCCTGATTTCTCTGCATCAGGCCAGTGGGAGGTGATCACAGAGTGTGAAGGGACAACGCAGGTGGATGTCTTCGATGGAGTGATGGTTTGCACAGGGCACCACAGCGATGCTCACCTGCCCCTGCACAGCTTTCCTGGTGAGTGACCTGTCCAGAAGGGAAGGCTCCACACCACACGTGGACCTGACCATTGACAAGTGGACAGGTTGTGGTCATTCTCGACTTCATGGGCAAAAGGCTCAGCCTTCCTCCAACCCACGATGTTAGCTTGATTGATTTCCTGGAGCTTCCACTGGAGGTGAAGTCAGGGCCTCCAGGGCTCTCTTGGCTTTCTTGCCACTTGAGCCATGGCTCGAGTCTGGGTTTTTGGTGGTTAATTAGACATATCAGTTCTTAGCTTGATCTGCCCAGTGTCAATTCAGGCATGAAATCCTAGTCACCCCCATCTGACTTTGGCTTTAGTGAAAAGAACAAAAAACAAAACTATTGTGCAACACTGGCTTCAATTAAGAAGGTTTCAGCAGTAGAAGAAAATGTCCAGAATTATTCCCTTTCTAGGAGGAAATCATAGTATGAAGCATTGAATTACGACAGTCTTTGGCTTGATTTTCCTTTTGAATATGTAATGTGTGAATAGCCAGATTGTGCACTGTGGAGTATGGATTGTCACTGACATGAGCGTAGTGCTGGGTACTGGTGGCTCACAGCTGTCATCCTGCTTGTTCAGGAGGCTGGGATCTGAGGATCCCAGTTCAAAGTCAGCCCAGGCAGGCCAATCTCTGAGATGCTTTTCTCCAGTGAACCAGCAAACACAAGATATGGAGTTATGGCTAATATGGTGGAGTACCAGCCTTTAAGCACAAAGCCAAATGAAAGAGGAAGGGACTAAGAGAAGTGGGAATAGACATTTCAGGGAATGAAAAAACCCAGGAGATTGTCATTTTCTGAGGCTTTATTGCCTGTGAGCCTGCAAAGCCAAGATACAAACTGCTTATCAAAAGGAGAGCAAAAGATAATTAAATAAAATTCAGAAAGAGCAGAAAATACTTTTTAAAAAACTTTCAGAAAGGCAAAGGAGTATCAAGGAAAGGAAGGCCATGGAAAATCCCAACTTGAAGATTCATGGCATCCAGCCTACAGGCCATCTCTCAATAACTGCTCTCCCTTCTCTGGTAGGAATTGAAAAATTCCAAGGACGATACTTCCACAGTCGAGACTTCAAGGACCCCACAGCGTTCACAGGAAAAAGAGTCATTGTCATTGGCATTGGGAATTCTGGAGGGGATCTGGCTGTTGAGATCAGCCACACCGCCAAGCAGGTTGGAATCCGTCAATGAGTGGCTTGACTTTGCTTTACCCTCACCAAGGAAGGGAAGCAGACCCCAGAAAGAGCCTGGTGACCCGCACACAGCCCCCACCCCCACCTCCACCCAGTGTCAACCACACACAGGGTTTGGCTCCACTGCCTCAGACACTGGTACTGTGTGTAGGTTTCTCTCTATCCTCCGCTGGCCTTCCACTGAAGGTTTCCTTGATAGGTTCAGACAGCATTCGTGTTCCCCTCAGCCTTGGCGGTGTGGAGTCCATGCCATGACCTGGAGAGGAGGGGGGGTGTAGTTTCATTATGGTCATCTGTATAGGTCCTGGAGGTGCCATATTGAGAGGGAATTTCCCTTTTGCTTTTAATGGGAAAAAAAGAAGCAATCTAATCATCACCGTGGCTCCTGCCTGTAATCCTAGCTACTCAGGAGGCTGATATTAAGGTTTAAAGCCAGCAGAAAAGAGCACAAAAGGGCTTGAGATTTTTATCTGCAATTAACCTCGAGCAAATGGTAAGTGGCACTTGATTCAAGGGTAGGGTGGTAGCCTTGAGCTGAAGAGGTCAGGGACAGTGCCAAGGCAGACTTCAAGCCTTATGACCCACCAAAAAAAATGAAGAGAAGTTTGTCAGCCTGAATGCTCATTGGTACCTTAGTAGAGAAAGTTTAATCTGGACCCCAAAAAGAAGAAGGGAAAGGATTTTAGGCAGGAGAGGTAAAAGAGCTTTGAACAGAGATGAAGTTGCAGGTCAGATCAAGACATATTCATGGACTGAAAAGGCACCATTCTAATGATAATTTTCATGGTTGGGAAGGAAACTTCCCAAGCATTTCTGTTTAAAGATCATGGGGGCCAGATGAGTGACCTGGATTTGAATCTTGAAAGAAGGAGGGATGCTTTGGAAGGACCACAAGCCTGAATGACAGAACCAACCCTTGTTCCCATGTGCCAGGTATTCCTCAGCACCCGGAGAGGGGCCTGGATCCTCAACCGTGTGGGCTTAAATGGATATCCCATTGATATGCAACTGAGCTCCCGATTTCAAGTGTTTTTATCAAAGATAGTTGGTCCATCAGTATCAAGTTCAATTTTGGAAAGACGCATGAACCAACGGTTTGACCATGAACTGTTTGGCTTGAAACCTAAACATAGGTAAGTTCTCAGAACAAGAGCAGAGATGATAATGGCCAAGGCACTCAGGATGACTAACAGAACTATTGCCATGTTTAAAAGAAAACAAAAACTACAGCTCCAGGTGTGGGAGCTTATGTACTTATTCCCAGATCCTCAGGAGGCTGAGATCAAGAGGAGCAGATTTCAAGCAACCCAAGCAAAATGTTCGAAAAGTCCCATCTCAACAGGCAGCTGGGGGTGGTGGCATGAGCCTGTCACCCAGCTACAGGGAGGCAGAAGTAGGTGGATCACCATCCATAGCTGTCCCATGCAAAAGGACTCTGACTAGAAAAAATAAATACAGCAAAAAGAGCTGGAAAGTGACTCAAGCAGCACAATACCTGCCTAGCAAACATGAGGCTCTTAGTTCAAAGCCCTAGTACCACCAAAAAACAAAAACCAAAAAAGAGTAATCTATAGGACCTGAACTCAGATTCCTACCATGTCAGCCACAGAAAGCTAAGATGTGCTCCTCTCTGGGTTGTGCTTTCAGTCTCCTATCCTCCTGGGCCTCAGTCACTTCCCCATGTGTCAGTTGTTCTGTGGTGTCCAACAAGAACTGAAAAAGTTATAGAGGCATTACTTCATTTATTCACTCATCTCCACACACGAGGCCCTGCTGTGAGCTGGGCATTGCACTATGCCTAAACGTGAGAGGAGAGACACCGTACTAGAAACTAGAACTGGGATTAGAAGGGATGCTGATAGCCTAGCCCTGCCAGACTTGTTAATATGCAGGTGAGGCATTGGACTATGGCCTTATCATTCCACACAGTGCTTCAGCTACTTGAAAAAGCAGAAATGGCCACTCCTGAAATAAAACTTGTCTTCATTCTTCTAATGAATGCTGTCCAGAGCCAACTTTGGCCTTGAGGTTCTGATCTCGGGCATGTGGTATGAATTTGATGTTTACCAAATTCCACTGACAGACTGAGAGGAAACCAGTGGCCTATTTAGTCACCTTCACAAAAGCAGAATTTATTGATGTGGTATGCATTTCTAGGATGTGTGTGTGTGTGTGTACGTGTATGTGAGGTGATATTTGAGATTGAACACAAGGCCTTGAGCTCTTACTTGGCTTTTTGCTCAAACATGGTGTTCAAACATGCTCAAACATCCTACTTGAGATATACCTTTGCTTCTGGCTTTTTGTGTATGTGTGCTAGGTATAGAATTTGAACTCAGCACCTGAGCACTGTCCCTGAGCCTTTATGTTAACACTCAACACTTTTAAGCCATGGCTCAACTTCCAGCTTTTCCATAAGTAATTGGAGGTAAGAGTCTCATGGATTTTCTTGATGACTCTGAATGGCAATGCTCAGATCTCAGCCTTGTGTGAAGCCAGGATTATAGGCATGAACCCTCAATAGCAGGCTTCCTTCTGGCATTTTGCTGATGAACTTGGGATAAATCTCATAGACTATTTTGCAGAGCTGGCTTCAAGCCTTGGTGCTCAGATCTCAGTCTTTTGACTAGCTAGGATTATACATGTGAGTCACCGGCACCATCCATGGTACTGATTTCTGTTTTCCTCTTCTCTTCTCTGTCTTCCTTATCTCTTTCTCTTGGTTGCTCATTTTTCCTTCCCTTCATCTTCCTTTCCACTTGCAGAGCTCTGAGTCAGCATCCAACAGTAAACGATGAGCTGCCAAATCGCATCATTTCTGGCTTGGTGAAGGTGAAAGGAAATGTGAAGGAATTCACAGAGACAGCTGCCATATTTGAGGACGGCTCCAGGGAGGATGACATTGATGTTGTCATCTTTGCCACAGGCTACAGTTTTGCCTTTCCCTTTCTTAAAGATGATTCTGTCAAAGTGGTAAACAATAAGGTTTCCCTGTATAAGAAAGTCTTTCCCCCTCACCTGGAAAAGCCAACTTGTGCAATCATCGGCTTGATCCAGCCCTTGGGAGCCATTATGCCCATTGCAGAGCTCCAAGCTCGCTGGGCTGCTCAGGTGTTTAAAGGTAAGTGGAGGTACAAATGACTACCTCATTACGTGGTGATATGTTTACATATGCTTGTGTATTTCCTTTTAACTAGCCAGAGACAGTAGGCATGACTATAATAGCACTTGGAATAAAAATGCTATTAAAAATTTATTATTAAGTGGAATTTAAAATGTAGATTAATATGTAATAGTAACAATATATAGGAACCATTTATTAATACATGTATTAACCATTTAAATTATGAATGCTTCAATAATCAATAATCTATGGTAATACAGAATAACAATTTATATTAATTATTCTTACCCATGGTCATTCATCAGCACCAGCTGAGAAATTTTTCCCTACTAGGAATTGTTGGTCCTATCCATGGCAACGTATATCTCCTAAATCTCAGTAGGGTAGGCATAGTTCTTTGAAGAAAATGGTCCCCAGATCACTCCAATGTACATTCCAGACTTGGGAAAATTGTTGTTTATTTATGAAGCAAATAATGTTTAATTACAGATAAAACCACTTACTAAGACATGATCTGAGTTAATTTCAGACAGAAATTATGACCTGATTGTAGACCATTTGAGAATGTGGACTCTTCAATCTCTCAAATCCTTACTTCTCTACTTTCCAAGGCCCTTCCTTCAAGTAGGAATATACAAACAAAACAAAACAGGTTTAGGATAGTACACTCAGTGAGCCAGCAGAATGATTAGGTTTCTAAACGTTTTAATGAAATCTAGTTTTAAAATTTGTTTACTTTATGAGAATACTAGAGCTTAAAGTCAAGATTATGTTGACTTTTCATTTTCAAGGGCTATGTTCCACTTAAACCATGTCTTCTTTCCAGTTTTTTGCTTGTTAATTGGAGATTAGTCTTGTGGGTTTATCTGACTAGCCTGGCTTTGAATTACAATTGTCAGATCTCAATCTTCTGAGTAACTACAATTACAGATATGAACCTCCAGTGCTCCCTAGACTTCTTTAATGAATTATCTGCCTAGTGGATATGAATTATCCAGAGGAAATAGGCCACTTCCTCACTAACAGCTTATGGTTATGTGATGAGAAGTAACTTGAAAATCAAGTCCTAAATTAGGTTTCTTGAGCATTCTCAGTAACCAATTTCAATCTAATTTCCCTGTTTCCTCATTTATTTATAAATGTAATAATTTCCCTGACTAAATGCAGAGATTTAGCAAAGCACACAAGGTATTTACTTATTTACTTACTTTTTTACTTGTATTGGGGCTTCAAATCAGTGCCTTGTGCTTTTCACTTGAGCCATAGCTGTGCTTCTGCCTTTTTCATGGTTAACTGAAGAGAAGGGTCTCTCACATTTATCTACCTGGGCTAGTGTTGAACCACAGTCATCAAATCTCAAACCCTGAGTTGACAGGATCATGGATAGCCCTGAGCCCAGCTCAGAAGGCTCCTTCTGAGTGTGGAGTTTGGAGTCCTGTGGTTTAGCAGAGGCATTCCAGCATAGTTGTCAGGAGTCTCCAGGAAAGGGAAACCAGCAAGGAAGAGAACAAGAATGTTCCAAACCTAAAGCAGCCAATTATCACCTTCTCTGAAGGTGATATCTCTATGACCAGAGATATCTAGGGAGGAAAGAGATTGTCACTTGGTATTAGTGGCACTTGTTAGGTAAGAGGTACTTCCATCTGAAACTCAATGTTCCAGAATTCTATGGAATACAACTTAAGAATCAGATGTCTCTAAAGTTTCTAGCTGACATGGAGTTTACATATCTGGGTATAAGGTGAATAGTGACCTAGGTTTTTATTTTTATTGACATACAATTGGCTGCTTGTCTAGTTGTGTCCTTGCCATGAATTTCCTACTACAGAAATGTCTATTATTGTGTGTGTGTGCTTAAATTTATCTGGCAAAATTGGTCAATAAGTAGTGCTCTGGTTCTTACTTTCCAACTCTTATCAAATAAAAAGGTTTAGATTGGGATAATTATCTCCCATTGACCAATAGCATAAACATATGACTCTTGAGTTTGTTTTTATTTACTTCTCAGTGAATAAAAAGATCAGTTTGTGCTGGGCCATGGTTTCTCCTACCTGTAGTCCTAGCTATTTAAGACGCTGAGACCTGAAGATCTACATTTGAAACCAGTGTAGCCAGAATAGTCCCCAAAATTTTCATTCCTAATTAACAAAGTGCTCAATATAGAGCTGTGGTTCAAGTGGTATATCGCCATCCCTGAGTAAAAAATGTAAGAGTTTAAGGCCATTAGTTCAAACCCCAATACTGACATGTATACCCACACACATATGCACACACATACACAGAACCATGTACAAACACAGAAAGAAATTTGGATTTGGGGTCATCATTTATTTCTAATTTTCAGATTGGAGTTTCTTGCATCATATTTCAGTAGTGATAGGATAAGGTGATCAAGTAAATTATAATCTCTTTGAGTATGGAAAATTATCTCAATCGTGCACTAATTCTTAGTAGGATCGTTCCCCCCCTCTGAGAAATTGTATCAAAATTTCATTTTTCTCTTTAGGGCTAAAGAAATTACCCCCTCAGAATGAAATGGTGGCAGAAATAGTTAAGACTCAAGAGGAAATGGCAAACAGGTAAGAAAATTTCCCAGGGAAATGTAGGATTACAGGCAAGGCGCTTGTTGCTTATATCTATAATCCTAGCTACCCAGGAGGCACAGAACTGAGGATCACAGTTCAAAGCCTGGGAAGAAATGTCCATGAGATCATCTTATTGATAATTAACCAGCAAAATGCCAACAGGAAGCATGATTCAAATCGCAGAGAGGCACTCAATTAAAAAAGCCAAGTGAGAGGCTAAGAACTAGAGTCCAAACCACAGTAGTGTTTTTTTTTTTGTTGTTGTTGTTGTTATTGTTTATTAAGTCTCTGGTATCTACACAAATGCCATTCCTTCTCTGTGAGACACATTTCCTCACCTAAAATGTCTTCATAGCTCTTCAAATATGCACTTGATTTACGGATTATAACTACAAGCCCACTTACTCTTGAAGAATAAGGCATCCTCCATCTTCCTTTCAGGATTCCAGATTTCCCTGGACCTTGGGAGGGTCTGCTCTCTGGATGTTCCCATCCCTGTCACTGACTCGTAGAATAACTCAAGACCTCTTTCCAGAAAACATTTCTGGTCAGCCTTCTGCATGTGGATGCGCTGGGCTGGAGCTTCTATGTTCATGTTAGCCTTCCAGTACTGTAGTCAACACCTGAAAACCTTCTGTGCTCATTTTCTATACTCATGTCTGCCCATCCCTCCACTTTGCTGTTCCCATGACTTTTTTTTTATTGGTGTCAGTAGTGGGATTTGAACTCAGAGCCACATGCTCTGGCTTGGCTCTTTCTGATCAAAGCTCTGGTGCTCTACATTTGAGCTACTGCTCCACTTCTACATTTTTTGTGGTTGATTGGAGAGAAGATTCTCACTGACGTTCCTGTTCAGGCTGGCTTTGAACTGGGGTCCTCAGATCCCAGCCTTCTGAGTCAATCACATTGCAGGTGTGGGCCAGCAGTCCTGACTTGGAATAGCTTCTTTGCTTTTGTCTTATCCCTGTAGGTATAGGCCAGTTCCACCTTAACCCTAATCTCTTTACATTTCTACATTCAAAACCCACAGTATTTACCAAAAGCCTTATTCACTCTTAGCTGTTTCCTCTGTCTTATCTCCTGTTGTCCATCATAAGATCCATAAAATTGATGACAACTGTCTCCTGTAGTTTCCACAGTTTCTTGTGTAAAATCAAGTCAATCAGCAGATACTCAGAGAGCACTGACTGATTGGCTGTTTGTCTGGTTGAATTGTTGGTAGTTCAAGGCCTCTGTCTTCTCTCCTTCAGGTATGTGGAGAGCCAGCGCCACACCATTCAGGGAGACTACATACATACCATGGAAGAGATCGCTGAGTGTGTGGGTGTCAGGCCCAATCTGTGGTCTCTGGTCTTCACTGACCCGAAGCTAGCATTCAAGGTCCTATTTGGACCCTGCACTCCTGCCCAGTACCGTCTCCAGGGTCCTGGAAAGTGGGCTAGAGCTCGAGAAACCATCTTAACCACAGAAGAGCGTGTGCGAAAGCCTCTGATGACCAGAGCAGTGGAAAGGAGTAATTCTTCAGCTTCAGTGATAACCAAGAGCAGGTTCATACTAGCAGTGGTTCTCGTTGCAGCCATCATGGCTTATTTTTAGGTGTACTGCTGTTAAAGCTCTAGCTATCCCTGGAGATGCCTTCAGATTCCTACAAGTCTGAATGCTCCACTTCACAAAGCAACCTTCAGTTCCCTTCCACAAGCACTCGTCCTCTTCCTTTTTCCTTGCAATGAAATCTACATTTATTTGTATCAGCTCATCTCTCTTCTTCTCTTCCCCAATCCCTTTTTCCTTCTGGCATTTCTTGGACTGTGAGGTCAGATTTTTCTCTATCCCTCCCTCCTCCCTCCCTCCCTTCCTTCCTTTCCTTTCTGTCTCTCATTCTTTCTTTCTTTCTCTCTCTCCTTCCTTCCCTCCCTCACTGCTGCCCCCCCCCCTCTCTTTTCTTTTGTATGCTGGGGTTTGAACTAAGGGCCTGGGTGCTGTTCTTACCTTTTACACTGAAGACTGACTCTACCACTTGAGCTACACCTCCACTTCTGGCTTTTTGTTAGTAAATTGCAGTTTTTCTAGGATATGTCTGCCTGGGCTGGCGTTGAACTATAATCTTCAGGTATCAACCTCTTGAGTAGCTTCAATTGTAGATGTGAGCTACCAGCATCCAGCTCTCAGATTTCTCTCTCTCTCTCTGTTTTCTTTTGCCAGTCCTAAGGCTGGAACTCAGGGCCTGAGCACTGTGCTTGAGCTTTCTCAAGGCTAGTGCTCTACCACTTGAGCCACAGCACCACTTCTGCCTTTTTCTGTGTATTGGTACCAAGAATTGAGCTCAGGTCTTTGTGCTTAGTAGGCAAGTACTCTACCAATAGGCCAGACTGCCAGCTCTCTCAGATTCTCTTTGAGTCTTCTACATCCATTGCTAATGTTGTTGACATGAGGCTGAATAAATGGTTATGGTTCATCAAATGTTTTAGTGGGGGACCCCAAGTCACTGTCTATTAAAAAAATGACTGACTGTGTATGAGAATCTCTTTCTTATTAGTTTTAATATTGTAATTAAATGTATGTATGCTGGGAGATAAGGAATAATCAACTTACAGTAATTGCATGTAACTTAAGGTAAGACATATAAATAATAAAGACCTTTAACTTGCTGTCCACTGGTATATACAAGAGCTTGTCCAGTTTACTCCTTTTCTCAAAGTAACTCTCTTCCTTTTCTTAATAAAGAAACTTTCCCACGTTCTAGTCTAATGTGTCATTTGAATACTTTACCATCCACTACTGCATTTCACTTCTTTTGTGTGCTGGTAGCGGGGGTTGAACTCAAGCCTTTATCCTCTCCTTTGGCCTTTTCTCAATGCCAGTGTTTTCCCAGTGAGCCATCTTTCTACTATTGGCCTTTTGGTGGTTTATTGGAGATTGGACTTTTCTTCCTGGGCTAGGTTTGAGTTCTGATCCTCGATCTCAGCCTCCTGAGTACTCAGGATTACAAGTTCTTCACTAGTTTTTAGCCAGACTAACTTTATTATAATCTCTTTGTCCTCCCATCAGTATTCAAGAAGACTTAAATTCAGAAAATAAGTAGCTATCAACTGTCGTGGTAGGGTTCTACTGTGATTTCTCTTCCATTCTTCCTCAAGTAAAGTCTAAGTGACAAGAATCTTATCATAGAATTGACATTAATTAACTGCTGGACTGTTCTGCTTATACTGGCTTTTCATGAATGTCTATGAAACAGGGCAGGTGAAATAGACATCAGAGTCTTTCTTTAGTTCCTGTGTGATTCTGGTCTCTCATCCAATGAAGTTTGGCTGTGTTCTTATTTCATGGCGAAGTTAAAGAAGCATGAACTGCCAGGCACACTGAGTCCCAGGAGAAAATGCACTAACGTGCCAGGCAGGGGCATGCTGGCAAATTGTTGCAGTGCAATGTTTGCGCATTTGGGGATGGCTGTCAGTTTCTTAACTACACAAATGAAAGACAATGTTAGATGAAGACAAATACAACAGCGGAAAGTAGATTCTTCACTCATCCTTTACTCAATTCCACTGTGTGCCTGTTCCCCATGTGGAGCCCAGTGAGTCTGCTGTTCACAGGCATGTCTTCCTGGGGCTAGGGGCCCTGAAGTGATGCTCAGGAGCCAAGACATTGTGTCTAAAGCCTCCATGGGTGACTGCTCTAGGCCATGGTGAATGATGCAGAACTGCTATAGAAGGCAGGCTTTGCCTCATCTGCCTAGCTAGTTTTTTCTCTGTTCTCAATGGCCTGTTTCTTGTATAGAGTATGCAATTTTTAATTGCTTGAAGTCTTTCATTCCATGTATATAGGGCCACAAAAACAGCATTGATTAGTTTATAATACAGGCTTAACGTAAGATACAAATAGGTGTGTGTGTGTGTGTGTGTGTGTGTGTGTGTGTGTGTGTGTGTGTGTTTGGTATATGGTTTGGATCAAACTCTGGTCCTTGCACTTGCCAGGCAAGTGCTCTTCCATGGAGAATCCCTAACCTCATGTCAAGAGGCTATTAAACTCAAAATCACTCAAGATACAAAGCCAAAGATAGGGCCGGGAGTTTGGCCTAGTGGTTAAAGTGCTTGCCTAGCATGCATGAAGACCCGTGTTCGATTCCTTGGTACCACATATAGGAAAAAAAAAAGGCAGAAGTGGTGCTGAGGCTCAAGTGGTAGAGCTCTAGCCTTGAGAAAGTCCAAGGACAGTGATCAGGCCCTGAGCTCAAGCCCAGGACTGGCAAAAAAAAAAAAAAAACAAAGCCAAAGATATAAATGAGCAGACACTAATATACATCAATTGACAGGTTTTCTGTTGCAATTTTATAAAAGGTTATTTCATTTTCTAAATTAAATTAGGTCTGATTTTTTTATGTCAGTCATGGGGCTTTAACTCTGAGCCTGGGCACTGTCCCTGAGCTCTTCAACGCTAGGCTAGCATTCTACCCCTTGAGCCACAGTACCACTTCCAGTTTTCTGGTGGTTAATTGGAGATAAAACTCTCATGGACTTTCATGCACAGGCTGGCTTTGAACTGCAGTCCTTAGATCTCAGCCTCCAGAGTAGCTAGGATGACAGGTGTAAGCCACTGGTGCCTGGGTGGTCTTGTTTTATAAATGCATTTTTTTTCTAGCACCATAAAGAAGTACTCAAGGCTGGGAATGTGGCTTAGTGGTAGAGTGCTTGCCTAGTACGCATGAAACCCTAGGTTTCATTCCTCAGGACCACACAAACAAAACAACAACAACAGCAGCAACAACGAAGACTTCAGGGATTGTACCCAGGGTCTGAGTTCAAACCCCATGAAGAAGAAAATAAAAAGTGCTCAAAAATGTACTGAAGAATGTATGTCCTAGGAGTCAGTGGTTAATGGCAAGAACTCTAACCCAACTACTCAATTCAAGCCCAAGTCCTGGCACACACACACACACACACACACACACACACACACACACACACACACACACAACGTTGTTATTAAAGAAAAGCCAATGAAGATTGAAATAGACCTCCAACTCCTTCCACCTCCTCACCTTTCCTTTCTATGACCTTTGTAGCCTCAAGATTTTCTGATTTCCCTTCCACCAACTACCTATGACCACAGTCATATCTAAGTGAAGTCTCAGTGCCAAGCCTCCTGTTCTCCCAACTATCTCTTCCCTTCTCAGCTCATTCTCTGGTACTCCAGTGCCATCCATTCTTTGACTCCACAGGACTTTTCTCCCATCTGCTTGGTCTTCATTTCTGGTCCACCTGGCTTAAAATCATGACCCAGTATTGTCAGTTCACTTGCTGGCTCAACTTTTCTGCCTCCTAAATATAGCTATCTGTTTAACCAAAGTTCCCCTTTGAAATAAGTCTGCACTGAAATCGCTATGAAGACAAAAATGTCATTATAGTGACTTGGCTTTGATTTAAATCCATAACTGTCAAACACAAGTAGACATTCAGTATCACCTGCCATTCTCTCTTGCTTTCTAGTCAGTTCTCTTGCACTCTTCTAGATTGTTTTTTACCTCGTGACTGCTCAAACCTCAAACACCTTTCTCCTCTCCTCAAGATTAGCTAATTACTTTGCTTCTTTTTTTCCCTTTATGAAAACAGAAGCAGTCAGAATTGCTTCAGAGTCCGTAAGAAAGATGAAAGGAATTGAAATGAAGGGAAGGATAAGGCTTACCGAAAATAAATATGCAGGGCTGGGAGTTTGGCCTAGTGGTAAAGTGCTTGCCTAACATGCACGAAGACCCAAGTTCTTGATTCCTCAGTACCACATACATAGAAAAAGCTGGAAGTGGTGCTGTGGCTCAAGTGGTTGAGCTCTAGCCTTGAGCAAGCCCAAAGACAGTGCTCAGGCCCTGAGTTCACACCCCAGAACTGAATAAATAAATAAATAAATAAATAAATAAATAAATAAATATGCAGGAAGTGGCATTGTGAATCAAGTGGTAGTACACTAACCTTTAGCTGAAGAGCTTAGGGACAATGCCCAGGCCCAGAATTCAAGCTCCATGACTGATGAAAAATGAATAAATATGCAGACAATACAGAATTTTGAGCAATTTGTGGTAAAATTACATTTTCTTTCTGTAAACTGTCTTTGGTTAAGAGTCAGACCGTGAGTTCATAAGAAACAGAGCAGATACAAGTGCATTTTCAACTTAGTAATACTGAAGCAAACTTCTCAACCAAAGTTGCTCTGTTCTCTCAGACAGGGTGGCTTCCCAGTTTTCTTGTCACTAAGCATACTGTCAGATCCCGTTGAAAGGTGAACAATATTCACTCTACAAATGCTTGCTAAAAGCTTCCTCTGCACAAGGTGTGAGAAAAACTGTACAAGAATCCAATTTTGAGGCTGGACACCAGTGGCTCGCTCTTCTCATCCTAGCTTCTTAGGAGGTTGAGATCTCAGAATCTTAGTTCAAGGTCAGCATAGGACAGCAACATCCTCGACATCCTCCAATTAACCAGCAAAATGCTGGAAGTGGAGCATGGCTTAAGTGGAAGAGTGCCAAAACTGAGCAAAAGGGCTAAGCTCAGACTCCGGTATCTGAGTTTAAGCCTCAGTATTGGCACGCATGTGCACACACACACTGACACACACACACACACACCTTCTGGATTCACTCCTTAGCAGATGTCAAAGCAGAACTTGTCACCGTTTAATGCGGCTCTGTAATTGCATTTCTGCACGTAGGGGCTTCTACTTCGCTAACTGGCTCCCAGGTGATAAACTCCCGTCCGTTCCCCCCCGCCCCCCACCGGAGAGTTGTCCTTACTCTTTTTGCACCTTTCCAGGACCCGGGAGTAAAGAGCCGGAGTGCGCGGAAGTGAGGAGAGAAGGGAGAAGAACGAGGAGAAAGAAGAGGGCCGGACCGAGGTGGGGGGGGGGGAAAGTGGGGAAAGGGAGCGGGGCCGGAGGGGGCTGGAGTGGGGAGGAGGGCGCAGCCCCACCCCGCCCAGAAGCAGCCCGGGCCAGCCCCGCCCTCGTCCCGCCCCTGCGCCGCTGGCACCCAGGCCCCGCCCTCGTCCCGCCCCGCCCTGCGTCACCAAGACTCCGCCCTCGTCCCACGCTGTCCACACTGCCGGCACGTAAGCCTCGCCCTGGTTCCCGCGCCCAGCCTGCACCTCGGCCACGCCTTCATCCCGCCCCGCCCCGCCCCGCCCCCTCGCGCTGCCGGCACCCAGGCCCCGCCCCCTCGGAGGACGAGCTCGCTGAGGCACCATCGAGGCCACGCCGGCTAGAGCGGCGGGCGGCGGTGGGGAGCCCGGGAGCTCCGGGGGGCGGGCCCCGTGCCGCGGGCCTCGTAGCCATTTTAGGAGGAAACCCACACCGCTCCCCGGGGCGCGGCTTCAATTTCAACAACTTTATTGGCTCCCTCACTTGCAGCACAGCCCTCGCGTCGCGGCCCGGGAGCGGGAGTGCGGCTCGGGAGGTGAGCGGGCGGCGGGGTCCCCTCCGGGCGCCCGTGCAGAGCCGGGGCGTGCCCGGTGGGCACGGGGTGGTGGGAACCCCGGGCGCGGTATTGGGGAATCCCAGGGCGGGGGCTGTCATGGAGCCCCGGGCGTGGGCAGTGGGAACCCCGAGGCGAGGGCTGAGGGGACCCCGGGGCGGGGCTGGCCGAGACTCTGAGGCGAGGGCAGCGGGAACCCCGAGTGGGGTTGGCGGGGACCCCGGGGCGGAGCTGGCCGAGACCCGGAGGCGGGGGGCTCCCCGGGGGATGGCGGTCGCGGCGGGGTTCCCTCGGGGCGCCCGCGCAAGGCCGGGGCGGGCGGCCTGACGCGCGGCGGTGTCCCCGCCGGGCGGCTCCGCGCCGCGCTGCGCCGCAGGTGCCGGGCTCCAGCCGCAGCCATGGGGAACACCAGCAGCGAGCGGGCGTCCGGGGAGCGGCACGGCGCCAAGGCGGCCCGCGCCGAGGCCGGCGGCTCGGGCGCCGGCAAGGAGCACAGGATCATGGTGGGGAGCACCGACGACCCCAGCGTCTTCAGCCTGCCCGACGCCAGGGTAAGGTCCCCGCGTTGCGGCGCGCTCCCACCGCGGGGGCTCCGGCCTGGCTCCCCCCACCCCAACTCGGAGAGGAATTTGAGGAGCCCTCATGGGATGGAGAGGCCGGGTCTTGGTTTCCCCCCGGCGCCCGGCCGGCGGCCACAGGGTTAGAATAGAGACACGACCCCGGACTCCCGTCGGGGGTCTGGGTCCCCCCTTCTAAAGTGCTGGCCGACCTTACAGATGGGAAACTTCAGAGAGGGACAGCCCCTCGGTCCATTTCTCCACCTTGGCCTTAAAATGGTCAGATACGTTATTACGTTATTTTCTCTATGTATCATAGTGTGTGTGTGTGTGTGTGTGTGTGTGTGTGTGTGTGTACCCTCGGTACTGAGTCTTGGACTCAAATCACAGACTAAAGATCTTGTCATTAAAAAGTAATGGGCTCTGCCCTCAGCTTTTTCACTCAAGGCACTCTACCACTTGAGCCATACACAGCTCCACTTCTGTGTGTGTGTGTGTGTGTGTGTAATTGAAGATAGAAATCTCAGGGATTTTCCTGCCCAGGCTGCCTTCCAACAGCGATCCTCAGATCTCAGCGTGAGCCTCCCTGTGCCCAGAAATCTGTGTATCATTTTTTAAAAATCTTCTAGTGGCTCTGCACTCAGGATCTCCCTCCCTTTTGGCTATAAGTTGACAACACTTGTTTAGTTTGCCTTGTTTGGGGGGGGATCGATGAAGTCATTTGGTAACTGGCTCCTATGCACTACAGTTGTGGTAGCTGAGCCCTAGCAGGTCTCAAACCAGCCACTTCTCCTGTGGAAAAGCAGTGCTCCGATTCCTGCACTCCTCAGTAGCTCAAAACGATTTCGTGGGTGGGAGAACCCCACAGCCACCCCGATCAGGGGTAACTTGTGTTCACACTAAAGAAAAGGCAAATGGAAGTATCAGCAGTATAGGTACTGTGCTATACAGTTCGTGCCAGTATTGGGGAATGAAGTCAGGGCCTTGTCCTCTTGCTTGGCTTCTTTAAAAGCACAGATTGATGCCCTACCCCTTGAACCACAGCTCTACTTTTGTCTTCTTACTATTTAATTGGAAATAGTCTCTTGGAACTTGTCTGCCCAGACTAGACTGGCTTCAGATCTCAGCCTCCTGAGTAACCAGGATTTCAAACTTAAATCACCAGCTCTGTGCCACAGTTTCTAGTCACAGTTTAAACTAGTTACACTCTCAATATTAGATACAGTTACCTCCTCAGATAGTCTGGGGGCAGAGTAGAAAAAAAATAGAGAAGATTAGAATGTGTTACATCCCTTCCCTTCCTTTCCCTTCCTCTCTTCTTCCTTCCTTCCCACCATCCTGGGGCTTGAACTCAGGGCCTGGGCCCCATCCTTGAGCTGCTTTTGCTCAAAGCTAGCACTCTACCACTTGAGCCACAGCACAACTTCTGTTTTTTTTCTGTTTATGTGGTTCTGAGGAACGGAACCCAGGGCTTCGTGCATACTAGGAAAACACTTACCATTAAGCCAGAGTCCCAGCCCTGTGTTGGATTATTTCTTAATTGGATCACTTCCCTGCTGATCTGAAAATACTGTGTGTGTGTGTGTGTGTGTGTGTGTGTGTGTGTGTGTGTGTGTGTGTGTGTGTGTGTGTGTGTGTGTACTGGGGCTTAATCTCGCCTGGGTGCTGTCCCTGAGCTTTTGCCCTCAAGGCTGATGCTTTACCACTTGTGTCACAGCTCCATTTTCTGGCCTGGCTTCAAACCACTGTCTCAGCCTCCTGAATAGGATTACAAGCATAAGCTACTGGCACTTGGGTATTAGATAAAATACTTTAGTGTGCCACCTTGGTAGTACATGAAATTTGGATTCTTTGTTAATTTCTTGGAAACCTACTTGAGAATATCATCACTTGGAAATTATTTTCCATTCCTTTTTTTCCCCCTCTCTTTCCCAGCTCAGGGTTTCTTCCTCATCGTTTGGGCTATCTATCCTGTCATCTGAATTTACTTCTTCAAAACTCTCTCAGGATGATAAGGCCTTGTAGTGATTTTCCCCTATTCCTAACATCGATGACTCAGGATTTAAGTACACTCATCCTGTTACCGCAGTCATTGGTGTCCTGAATAAAAGCTAGATTGCTCAGTGTGTGACTCGGGGCCTATTTAGATAATTCTTTCCTTCACCTCCATCCATCTGGCCATGTGTGAAATAAGAAAACAGGATCCAATACCTCCTAAGGTGTCATCCAGACTCTTAACGTCCACATCTTCAAACTGTAATTTGATTTGCAGTTTGCTTCTTAGTGGTTTTGATGACCTCTCACTTGGAGTAAACAATCTTTCTGTTAGTAGCTACCACAGAAATGTCAGGTCATAAGCAGAAGGGCTTTGCTCCAGAGCTAGGCATATTAATAGTTTGTACTTTCAAATCCTAGACTGAAAATCCTGTCATTAAAAAGTAATAGAGTCCACATTGCTTTCCATAGCCTCCTTTTTCTTTGGCCCAAAGGACTAGTTGTTAATTGGTTCTGTTCTGCATTAGAGTCACTGAGACTTATTTAAATACTTCATGGAATATTTGTAACATAAAGGAGTACAGTATAATGAATTTTCTATACCTGCTACCCAGTTTAAACAGTGACCAAATAATGAATGAATGTCTGTCATCTATGCCCAACTACTCCCCTCCTTCAGCCAGTAGTTTGAAGCAACATTGTAAGAACATTGTAAGAAATAACATCTGTGAACCTTTTAGGTTTTAACTCAAAAGAAGAGAGGCTTTTTTGTTTGTTATTTGTTCATTTATTTCAGCTTGATCAAGTACTGTTACCTGGGAAGTGGGTTTTTTTTTTTCCGCCAGTCTGTGGACTTGAGGCTTGAACTCAGGACCTGGGTACTGGTCCTGAAGTTTCTCAAGGCTAGCACTCTATCACTTGAGCCATAGTACCACTTCCAGCTTTTTCTATATATGTGGTACTGAGGAATTGAACCCAGGGCTTCATGCGTGCTAGGCAAGCACTCTACCACTAGGTCACGCTCCCAGCCCACCTGGGAAGCATTTTTAATAAGTATGCCCCAAGACTCTATATCTGAATTAGAATTTGAGGCTTATTCTAACGTATTAGAATATATAGTTGAGAAGATATATACATATATATATATACATATATATATATATACATATATATATATATATATATAGTTCTCATGCAGCCAGTTAAGCAGAGAGCTTTGTTTTGAGAATACAGAGAAACAAGGCTCTGTCTTAAGCCATCTCCCCTGAGTGATATGATGTAGAAATCACTTGATTTTTCGATTTACTCTATCAGATGTTCCTGGTTTCTCACACTGCAGTTTTGAGAAATATCAGAAAACATTAGGAAAGGTAGACTTTTCCACTTTGGGAAGAAAGTTGTAATGAAAAAAGTTTTTTAGCCCACCTTTTGTTTGGTAATAATATTTTCTTTTGGATTTTGAGGCAGGGTCTCTATGTAGAGCAGGCTAGCCTAGAACTCAAGGTCTTGCTTCAGCCCTGTGTGCAGGTATTACAGAAGTATACTAATGAACCTGGTCCCTTAGTCATATTTTGACTTAATATTGTACAGTCGTATTTACCTATTGTTTTGTCCCTATAAATCAGCCTGAAGTAGAAGTTAAAACGCACTTTCTGGGCCAGGAGCGTGGCCTACTCGTAGGTTTGATTCTCCAGTACCACATATACACCCGGAAGTAGTGCTATGGCTCAAGTGGTAGAACGCTAGCTTTGAGAAAACTCAAGGACAGTGCCCAGGCCCTGAGTTCAAGCCCCAGACTGGAAAAAAAATTTCTATAAAGGGCCAGATAATGTTTTAGATCATTGGTCATTCAGACCATTTCTGTCACAACTGTTTTCTTCTATCGATGGCACAGGAAAACAGCTGTAGATAGTAAATAAATAAATGAGTGTTTACTTACTTTTTTTTTTTCAGTCAGTTGTGGAGCTTGAACTCAGCCTCAGTGCTGTCCCTGAGCTTTTCTGCTCAAAGTTAGTACTCTAACACTTTGAGCCACCGATCCACTCCCAGTTCTGTGGTGGTTAATTGGAAATAAGAGTTACATGGCCTTTCCTGCCCAGGCTGGCTTCGAACTGTGATCTTCAGATCTCAACCTGAGTCGGTAGGATTACTGACATGTGAGCCACCAGTGCCTGGTTTTGTTGTAGCTATTAAAACAAGACTTATTTGGAAGCATTTGCTTCTTTGGCTGAAGTTTGCCAGCTCCTGGTCTAAAGGAAGCTAATGAACAGAAGTGAAGAAGTTATTGTTTTTTCAGAATTCCATAAATCTCACTCACTTAATGATGACAGTTTTTGTTAAAGGAATGTGTGTGTGTGAGCCAGTGTGTAGCAGTACTAGGGCTTGAGCTCAAGACCGTGCTGTACTTTTCTTGCTTAGCTTTTTCACTCAAGTCTGGTGCCCTGCCACTTGATCTACACTTCCACTCCTGGAGTTTTGCTGGTTAATATGAGATAAAAAGTTTCTTGGAATTTCCTGTCTGGGCTGGCATTAGGCCAAGATCCTCAGAGCTCAGCTTTCTAAATAGCTAGGGTTATATTCCTGAGCCACCAGCACTACTTGACAAGTTGTTTGATGACCTTTTGCTCTTTGAGACTCCAAAATTACACCCTGAAATAATTACTATAAACTTGGCAAAGGTGAACAAGGAAGTGTCTAACCACTTCCCCAATCTTATGAAATCAGTGATGTTGTCTTCACCTGATTAATCTAATCAGTTATGTTGTTGGCAATCAAACCCAGAGCCTCATCAATGCTAGGAAGGTGCTACATCACTGCACCAGTCCTTAGAATTTTAATATTAGATGTTCTTCTTCTGGCATCATTGAGGATTGAACCCACAGCCTCACACATGTTAAACAAGTGCTCTACCACTTGACCCATACCTGAAGTCTATAAGTTTTTAATTTTTCATGTCCCGTTATATCATATATGAGCTAAATTAGTTTATGAATACTTATAAATTTAGTTTCAGTAACTCCCATCACAACTGATAACAGAGTTGTTTATACTTGCCTTAGTATAGACTTAAAAGGACCACCTTCGTTTTCTTTTGTTCTTTTTAACACTGTCACTGAGGCTTAAACTGAGGGCTTGGCATTGTCTCTTTAACTTTTTGGTTCATGGCTTGTGCTCTACCACTTGAACCACAGTTCTACTGTGGCCTATTGCTATTTAATTGGAGATTTTGAGTCTCCTAGGTTTGTCTACCAGGCTGGCCTCCAACTTTGCTCTTCAAATCTCAGTCTCTTGCATAGCTAGGATGACAGGCGGGGGAGCCACAGGTTATCTAGTGAGTAAGGTAAATCTGGGATTGTGGAAGGGAGAGTGATGTGTGCAGGCCTGGAAGTCAGGCTGTGATGTCAGCCACATTTGAGCATAAGTCACTGGACCGCTTTGGTTTTCTATTAGTTCTTTTCTAGAATTTGTTCCACATATACCTTTTAAGGCTTATCTCCCATAGCTCAAGCCTAGTACCCCTTTCTGCCCTAGGAAAGCAAGTGACCTTTTAAGAATTCTCGGGTCACGATTTATTATTCTAGGGATGACCTGCTCCTTCTTACAGCTCCCTGGGGACAAAGAGTTTGTATCCTGGCAGCAGGATTTGGACGACTCTGTAAAGCCCACCCACCAGGCCCGGCCCACGGTTATCCGCTGGTCTGAAGGAGGCAAAGAGGTCTTCATCTCTGGGTCCTTCAACAATTGGAGCACCAAGATTCCACTGATTAAGAGGTGAAGAGAAGTGTCTTGGTTGAGTCTACAGGGTCCAGGAATTGAGACCTGATTCCCTTCCTTAGAAGAGACACCAGGCCTCAGAGGAATTTGGTGATACTCCAGTGGGGGGGGGGTGTCCTTTGAAATTGGGTTCTGCAGCCTTTTCTGTGGTTGGAGGAAGCTGTCTGAACTAGCTGCGTTCTGTTGCTCTGCTTTCTGTACTGTGTGTGTGTGTGTGTGTGTGTGTGTGTGTGTGTGTGTGTGCGCGTGCGTGCGCGCGCGCATGCGTGCGTGTGCCTGTGTGGATGCGTGTGCGAGTGCATGCCTATATTGGGACCTGAACTTGGAGCCTAGGCACTGTTCCTTAGGTTTTTTTCTGGCTCAAGTCTGGTATTCTACCACTTGAGCTACACTTCCATTTCTGGCTTTTTCACTGGGTAATTGGAGATAAGGATCTCATGGGCTTTAATGCCCTGGTTGGCTTCAAACAAGGATCTTCAGATCTCAGCCTCCTGATAGCTAGCATTACAGGCTTGAGCCACTGGCACTGGCTAATTTTTGTACTTCTGACTTTACAGTGTTGACGTTCTGCGAAGTAAGCCTTTAATGTCTTGTAAAGCAATAGTGAATTGTCCTGGTGGTTAGAGTAGTCCATTGGACCATAGGTCAGATGACAGAAGAGGCTCACTCACCCTTCTGTGAAAAGAGTACCACATGGTGCTTAATGTTCATGTATGCATTTATTTTGTGGTGCTGGGTATTAAACCCAGGACCTCACATGTGTGAGCCAGTTCTACCACTTGAGTTATCCTCCTTCCCTTTGTAGTGTTTTTGTATGTTGAACCTACCTGCTACCCTATGTGTACTTGTGAATAATCCATTGGAACAAAATAGCTGACTGCTGTTTTAAGCAAAGTTTTAGGAAGATGTCAACAAATACATGCCAAGGAGATGCAGAAAGGAGACTGATCTCTGCACTATTTGTACCTGAGGGCTGCATGGTTTAGAAATGTGGCAGGCCATTGGCATGATTCTATGATTGCCATTTGTGTTTATACATTGTATTTTCTAAAAGGAACCTGGTCTGTTGACCGTCTTCTTTCTTCTGCAGCCATAATGACTTCGTTGCCATCCTGGACCTCCCAGAGGGGGAGCACCAGTACAAGTTCTTTGTGGATGGGCAGTGGGTTCATGACCCAGCCGAGGTAAGGCCCTTCATCTCCAGAGAGCCACTGACTCAGTAGCATCCTTCAGCCATTCTTCCTGTCAGACTGACAGGCAACAGCTCTCCTGTGATAGAGGGTCTCTCTGTCTCTATCTCTCTTGCTCTTCCTTTGTCTGTCTCTGTCTGTCTCTCACCTGCACCAGGGCTTGACTTGGGCCTTTTTGCTTCGTATACTTCCATGCTTGCGTGGTACTACCACTTGAGCCACATCTTCAGGATGGCTTTTTGCTGGTTCATTGGAGATAGAACTTTTCAGCCTGGGCTGCCTCCGACTTTAATCGTCTGGATCTCAGCCTCCTGAGTATAGTAGGATTACACATGTGAACCACTAGTTCCTCTCTTGATGAAAGATGGAGGTGCTATTATTGTTTTGGGGGTGGTAAGAGTGATACACAGAGGGGTTGTAGTTACATAAAGAAGGCAGTGAGTACATTTCTTGCCCAACGTTGTAGCCCTCTCCTTCTTTTTCTCCCACTTTGCCTCCCAATAGTTTTTAACTTTTAGTAGAAATGAGGGAGAATGGGGTAGAAAAGATGGATTTGAAAATCCATAATTCATCCATTTTTCTATTCACTGTTTCAGCCTGTGATTACCAGTCAGCTCGGCACGATTAATAATTTGATACATGTGAAGAAATCTGATTTTGAAGTGTTTGATGCTTTAAAGCTAGATTCTATGGAAAGCTCTGAGACAGCTTGTCGAGGTACTTTTGCAGTATTTGATTTCTTACTGTATCTTGTAATGCATATTTCTCCAAAAAGAGTTTCTTGTTTGTTTTTATGTTTCCATTTATTTTCGGGAAACTTCTGAATCTTGTGTTTATATAAACACACAGAAAGAGAACTGTCATGAAAGTCTTAGCTATTGCAGCTCCCCTTTATTTCAGATGATGGTCTCTACTTTCTAGTTTGTCTTTTAGAGCCCACAAGAAGCCTGTAGTTTTTAAGCTATGGCTCAGGTTTTCTGTTAGCATTTGCTCTGATCTCCACCTTGGTGATGTCACCCAGCAGATGCTAGCCATGCCTGGATGTCTAACTAAGCTGCCAGAGATTTATGTTGTCAATTGAAGAGTTCAGGTCCATAGTTTTATGACTCTCCTTGGTAGTAAGTTGAAAAACTAAACACAATTCTGAATGCAACTGAAGCTTTATGTTTGGCTTAAAACCGATTAGAACCCATTTTATTAAGGCAGCTACACTCATGTGACATCTAGCCATTAATGTGACTTTGAGAAAATCACTTAGCCCATTTGTGGGATTTTTTGTTTGTTTTTTGCCAGTCCTGTGGCCTGAACGCAGGACCTAACCACTGTCCTTGGGCTTTCTCAAGGCTAGAGCTCCACTACACCACTTCCGGCTTTTTCTATGTATGTGGTACTGAGGAATCGAACCCAGGTCTTTGTGCGTGGTAGGCAAGCACTCTACCACTAGGCCAAACTCCCAGCCTCAATTTGTGGGGTTTTAAATTTTGCTTTTTATCTGTATGTGTGCCAGTAATGTGGCTTGAACTCAGGGCCTCAGTACTGTCCCTTAGCTCTTTCACTCAAGGCTAGTGCTGTCACTTGAGCCACAACTTTACTTTTTGCCAGTTAATTGGTGGTCGGAGCCTAACACACTTTTCCTCCTAGGCTAGCTTGAAACTGATCCTCAGCCTTCTGAGTCACTGAGATTACAGGCAGGGGCTACCAGCGCTCAGCTTGGACCCCTCACCTCATCTCTTCATGATCTCATGTGGCCATGTTAAGGAACTTCCTACTTTATGTCCTGCATTTTCCTTTTGCTACTTGAAATTGTAAGCCTACTAGATCACAAGCTTCCGATCTGTCGCATTCATACATATACATACATATATACATATGTACATCTTGTGTATTTATATTACTGGCCATGTATTTCCAACTTTCCTTGACATTTTTGTCAATACCTTTCAGATCTTTCCAGCTCACCCCCAGGGCTATATGGTCAAGAAGTGTACGTGTTTCGATCTGAGGAGAGGTTTAAAT
This sequence comes from Megascapheus bottae, assembly GCF_031878675.1. NCBI lineage: Eukaryota > Metazoa > Chordata > Mammalia > Rodentia > Geomyidae > Megascapheus > Megascapheus bottae. The sequence goes on from NC_143514.1 coordinate 5,673,155, forward strand.
CCCCACCCATCCTCCCGCCTCACCTCCTCCAGGTTATTCTTAACAAGGACACCAATATTTCTGTGAGTATCGCAGAATATTACTAGAGCATTTGGAAATCTCTAGGGTGTTTGGTTCAAATTTCAGTAACCCTACAATTTGGGATTATTACACTGGTGTGTTGAGATTATAAATCATATACATATTAGTAACATCTATTTCCTTTTTGCAAGGTTGAATTATGCCTTTTTTAGCTCTCTATATCAAAATTTGCAGTTGTCTCTGTTCCTAATAAAATCTGAACCAAACTATGCTAGAACCAATTTAACGATTCCTTTTCCAACACAAGATAAAAGAGGAGTACTTATCACTTGGGAATATACAAAATTCTTGGTTTTGTTTGTTTTTGTGTTGGTATTGTTAGCTTTAACTCAGGGCTTTGAGCTCTTGCTAGCTTTTTTGCTCAAGGTTGGTACTCCACCACTTGAGCCACACCTCCTTTCCAATTTTTTGTTGGCTATTTGGAGATAAAGAGTCTTGGATTTTTCTCTCCAGGCTGGCTTTGAACCAGGATCCTCAGAGCTCAGCCTCCTGAGTGGCTTGTGGTTATTGGCATAAGCCACTGGCACCAGCTAGAGCCCTTTACAACCTCAGAGAACCGTGAGGAAAGATGAAGTATTTGTGAAATGGTGTGCATAGGTGTCTGTGTTCTTAATCCCTTTGGTGGTGGTTGTTTCTCAGTGTGACCCTGCCTTGCTGCCTGAGCCCAACCATGTCATGCTGAACCATCTCTATGCACTGTCCATTAAGGTAAGAGCCTGCCTGGTTCTCGTGGCCCCTGAGATGAGAGGGTACGGGGCACAGGGTAGGTGGTTTTAAATATCAGCCTTTGTATTTGTGTCTGGCTAGCTGAATTGCCCAGTGACTTGAATGGCCTCTTCTTTCCCCTGTTTTCTCTTTAGGTGGCTAGAATTGCTATATTACTTCCTTAAATAATAGTCCATAGCTATAGGATCTGAGTGGAAGGAAAATCAGGTTTCGCTTCCGGTTCACCAAATGACTGAAGGAAATAGTAAATTGAGCTCTTTTAGGTGCCCAGTCATATCCACCTTTATGATAAATAAAGAAGAAATGCAAACAGATTTGTCCTAGTCCCTCCAGCTCTAGAGCCAGTCCTCTTTAGTTTTTCTGTTGTGTAGTCTGGGTTGAAAATACCTCTTCTGCCTATCTTCTCTGTCTGTGTGGTTTCCAGTACAGTTATTATAGTCTGTTTAGGTTAGCCAGGCTGGTCAGAAATGCTGAGTTGAAGTGTATATATTGAATGTTGCATTCCCCAAGATTCTGAACCCATGCATCCAGAAAGAGCAACAGTACTGCTTCTTTCGGTTAAGTGGCTTGTATTTTTTATATGTGCAGCTAGATGCAGAAAATCACTGATTGGCCTTAATGTTAATACATAAAATTTTTAAAATATAGAACTTGAGTTTTATTTATTTATTCAAGCCCCAATCCTGGGGCTTGAACTCAGGGTCTGGGCACTGTCCTTGGGTTTTCTCAAGGATAGCACTTTACCACTTGAGCCACAGCACTATTTTCAGCCTTTTCTGTGTTTGTGGTACCGAGGGCATGAACCCAGGGCTTCATGCATGCTAGGCAGGCACTCTACCACTAGACCACATTCCCAGCCCTTGAGTTTTATTTTCATAATGACTTTGTGAGACATTACTTTTAACTTCTGTTTTATAGATAAACTAATTGCCAGGAAGTAGCAGAGCCAGAATCGTGATCTGGTCCTCTGGTCCTGACTCCATCTTCTCTCCTATGCATTCTGGGGCAAGTCTTTGTCTCATCTGTCCAATTCTATAGAGTTCCTAGAGTTCAGTATCTTTCCTTGCCTCACATTTATTTGCCCTTCTTTAGCTGCATCTACACCAATCAGATTGTTAATCCATTCATTGTGGGTCAGCAAGATGAAGGAAGGCCAGAAGATAAGCTGATTTCTGTATTTGATTTGATTTGCTTCCATTCTCTGGTGTCTCGATACTGAATTTTGCCTTCTGTAACTGATGTCAAGGCCTACCCTATTCTCCTTTGGCACACGCAGTCTTTCACATCGTCTGTACAGTGGTGGTACCTTGTACTCCTCCTTGTTGGCTTGACCTGAGTATTAGGTCTTGATTGTTGTTGTTCAATGAGGGTCTGATCCACCCGACTGCATGGTAGCATAGTTCCCTCCAGGTCAGGAGATTTGGAGTTCATCCCTGGTACTAATGGAAATTAGACCTGTATCAGAGATTAGATCATTTCCCTTTCTTCATATGGTATTTAAGATTTCTTCCTACAAATGGATGCTGGCTTTAAGCCTACTATTAGAATTCAAAGCAAGGAAGAGAACAAGGTAGGTACGCTTTAGTTCTGTGTCCTGTGCTGTGTATTGGAGCCACGTCCCTTGATCTTCATCCTGGAGCCCAAGGCCACCATCGGAACCATGAGGGGTTAACCTTTGTATGACGAAAGGGAGAAAAGGCTTAGGACTTTTAACCTGGCTATCCAAGGCCACAAGTACAGTAAACCACAGGAAGCTGGATTAGAACTGAAGAGATTAGAGGATGCCAGCTTAAGGCCAGCCTAAGGGAAAAAACTTCATGAGATTCCATCTCAACCAGTGTCTGGGCAGAGTGGCGTGTACCTGTTGTCCCAGCCACATGAGGAAGAACAAACAGGAGATCATGATGCAGGCCAGCTTAGGCACGAGGAGATAGTCTATCTCAGTAATACAGCTACGGAGTGGTTCAAGTGAAAGAGTGCAAGGCCCCAGGTTCAACTCAGTGAACTCAGTAAGTAATTGGACAGACTCTGGGCTAGGAAGAGTTGCCAACCCCGAACAAATGCACAATTGAGTTGTGTGTGCTTCTTTCCCTCACAGGACAGTGTGATGGTCCTTAGTGCAACCCACCGCTACAAGAAGAAGTATGTCACCACGCTGTTGTACAAGCCCATCTGAAGACGCACCCCCCACCTCCCCCGAGGCTGGAGTGGGCTCCCTTGCCTTGTCACTGAGCCAGTCTTGTCTCAGACTGGCTGGCTGATTTGCTTTGAGGCTGATGATACGTGTTCAGAGTCTCCACGTGGGAGACTCTGCTTTTTGCATTTGGTTGCAGATGAGAGCTTTATGAGTTCATGGAATTTATTTTAAGATATAAAAACCACATATATGTATATATACATATGAGAGGAAGGCTATGGAGGCCGCCTGGGCCCAGGTTGATGTAGTCTCTCTCCCCTAGACCTGGCTGGGGGAACTGCAGGAAGAAGTATACAGAAAACTTGTTTTCCTCAAGTGAACGAACCGCACACTTGTAGGATCTTAGCTGGGTGGCAGGCCACCAGGCACTCAGCTGGCATCTCCCAGTGAGTGAGGGGTGGACTTGTGTACGTGTCTGCCTCCTCCTGGCTGCTCGCCGCAGGGTACCTTCCCTTGCGTGGCTTGCTGTATCCCCACTGTGTGTAGCGCAGTCTTGTGGTCTTTTATAGGACATCAGGTGTCCTTTTCCCTCTCGTTTCTTCCTTTAATAGCCACTTTCAGATCCCACTCTCCACCACTCTAATGCCAAACTCACTGGGCAAATGACCCTTTGAAAAGTAGTGTGGACTTCCCACATCAGACACCCGGACTGCCAGGGTCTCCTCCTTAGCCCAGACACTTTTTTTTTTTTACTACTCCTTAGCCTCTACTGAGGATAATCTGGCTCACTGTTGTAATCAGGGCCCCAGCTTGGCACATGGCACCTTGTCACAGGTCTTCCCATGTGGCCTGGCCCTGCTTCTGGTTCCAGCAGACAGTTCTGTAGGTAAGTGTGGAACCAGGGAAATCGTTCAGGTCTTTTTTGACATGCCTGTGTTTTTCTTTAATTACAAAAGTAATGTCTTTTCATTGACATTAAGAGTCGATTGAAGAAGTTCAGGCTTTTGCTAAATGGTTCTTCTGATTTTTCTCTCTAGGCTAGGGAAAAGCACAGTTTTAACCTGCTTTGGATACAAGTTCATCCTGTCTCATTTGATACATAGACGAGGTTCAGGAAGAAAGTGTCTCTAGCATGCATAGTTAGAAAAAATATAGTTTTTGCACGAAATGTTAATGAGATAATGTATTTTTCCCTTTTGCCACTTCTTTTGAATTGTGTAGGTGATCAAGTAGTGCCACTGAGTTCTGTTTATGAATTGCAAAGCATTTAGTCCACCTTGGTATTTTGAGATAAAACACTTTCCCCCAGGTATCTTGGCTCTTCCATGTGACAAATGAATGCAAGTCAGACATTCAACCGGGAACAAGGCCAAACTCTTGATGGTTGAGCAAGTCCTTAATGGCTGAAGCCAGCCACGTTGACAGGTACAACAGAGCAGGGGAGCTGCTGCCCTCCCGGCCTGGACACACATGGCAGCACAGTTCTTTTTGGGCTCTATTGCCCTTTTTGATCCGGGGCATGAGGCTGATGAGTGCAGATGGTTTGACAGCCACACAGATGACATAAGTGTTTGGGGTACATTGGCAAAAGGGAAGGCTGCTTTTACCATCCTAGCTCTCTCTACAGCAGACAGACTCTGTGGAGTCTTCCACAGTCCAACTCTCTTTTCAAAGGGTGTGCCATTTCAGAACTCCAGGCTAAGGCCTAGGGTGTTCACCTCAGGACTTCTGTGCTGGGTTGTGCTGGAGGCTTGTTTTTATTCGGTGCCGTTAGGTGAGTGGGCCTCCCAGGTAGATTAAAAACCTTAGTTGCTACCTGAAGACTTTGCTGTTTGCAGATTGCTTGTTGATGACATTGAAACACAGTCTGTGGGTGCAGGAGTTGAAGCGTTCATGTCGCAGAAGTGTCTGGGCAGAGAAAGAGTGGAGTCTCTCAGGCATCTCAGGATTCTGTGAACTGAGTCTGGTCATCTGGAGACGGCTAATTTCTGACTTTCTAGTTGTGTCTGGCTTTGGTGATCCTCAGATCTTCCTAAGCTGGAAACATGCAGAGAGGTCAGTTTCCTAGGTTCTGAAGTAATCTCAGCCAGATGAGGTGGGGAGGGGGAGAGGCAGGGGGAGAGCAACTGGCTATGGGCCCATCCTGCCCCACCCCTCTGTCCTGCTAGTGGTGCCCCTGAGAAACCTGCCCTGGTCTGTCACTAGGAAAGGAGTGGTGGAAAGAAGGTAGCCCAAACTGACCTGTCCTTTGTTCTGGTTAGTTTACAGGACTGTGTATTTTCTGAACAAGAGAGTTTTAAGAAATGCATAAAGAAAAAAAACTTCCGTTTTTCTTTTTTCTTTTTTTTTTTTGACACAAGGAATTCTGCAGTTAAATAAAACCACAGTCCTTAAGGAGGGCTAGGCACGATGTAGAAATAGATACTGAGCTTATGGGAGGAAGAAAGAAGAGCAGTTGAGCTGGAGCTGAAGAGGGATACTAAGAGTACATCTTATCTTAGCCAAAAGTTTGAGAAATGATGTTAGGAAAAATTGGGGTTCAAGTAACTCCAAACTGAAGACATACTCTTCCCCGCCCCCCTCCCCCTTTTATTTTCCTAGCTGGCTTTGAACTATGATCCTCAGATCTCAACTTCCTGAGTAGCAAGGATTCAGGTATGAGCCCCTGGCATCTAGTACATCCTCGCTTTAAGAAATAAAAATCACCATACCTGGTGATATGCCAGGCTCTGGCTTATTGTGCAGAGCTTAGCAGTGTGTGGAATCTCTACTCTTTACCTTCTGTTTCTACCCTAAGCCTTTTTTTCCTGTATTGTGACTTGGTCAGACTTCCTCAGAATCCCAGACCAAACATTTTCCAGATCTAAGTCTCCTCCTGTGTGAGAGGTGGTTTGCAGCGTCCTCAGCCTGGGCTTGGCTGGGCGTTTGTCACTGGGATACTTTGACTAAGTAAGGTAGGCCTGTATGGTAAAGAGTATGCAAGAAGAGAAACAGAGAAGGCCTGGCCAATTCTGCAACCAGGCCTACTACTTTCTTGTAACTAGTTTCAGTCTCTTGTAGTTCTAATGGATCTGACATTAAAAAGAAACTGGAACCAGTGCCCATTTCCCTGCATGCTGCTAAAGTGAAGTGTTTAAAGAAGTTCCATGGTGAGTTTAGATTAATCTGAGAGAGAAATGAAGAAGAAATACCGATAGATTTCCCTCTGGTAACTGGGGAGATAGGGCTTTTAGAATTTTGACCTCAAGAGCCGAGAGCATGGCCTAACAATACAGTTCTTGCCTAGCATGCACGAAGCCCTGGGTTTGATTCCTCAGTACCACATACACAGAAAAAAACGGAAGTGGTGCTGTGGCTCAAGTGGTAGGGCTCTCTAGCCTTGAGAAAGCCCAAGGACAATGCTCAGGCCCTGAGTTCAAGCCCAGGACTGGCAAAAAATAATAAAAGTAAAAATTTTGACCTTATCTAAAAATTATATGCAAGTGTGTGTGTGTGTGTGTGTGTGTGTGTGTGTGTGTGTGTGCGCGCGCGCGTGCATGTGTGCATGTGTGAAATCCAGTCTGTTCTCAGAGACTTCTCTAGCCTCACATTGTGGTGACTTGGGCACAATGTAAATGCAGGGATTCGTGTGTCCCCACATTCTTCTTCCTTGTCTCGGCCAAGCTCTCCCTGTCCATGGGCCAGGAAACCTTTGAAGTCTTGATGGCTCATGTCAATCCCAAGTGCCACTGTCACAGCTGGGGAAATGACTGTCATTTCTGCATTGAGCCTAATGAACATTTTGGAGTGAAAAGCTAATTTTTTAATTATAAGAAAATGGAAAGAACTCATGAATGTGACATGTGAACGCTATTTATGAGCAATGGAATTCCTTTAAGACAATGTTTTGGATTCTTTGTTCATTTTTCTGCTAGTTCTTTGAAGTGAATAAACTTTATTAAAAAGCAAAAAAAAAAAAAAAAAAAAACAGGCAATGGTGGCCCATGGCTGAGTTCTGAGGATCATAGTTGGAAGCCAGCCTGGACAGAAAAGTCCCTGTGAGACTTATTTTCAATTAACCACTCAAAAACTTAGAAATGAAGCTGTGGTTCAAAATGGTAGACTGTTGTCCTTGAGCAATTTTGCTCAAAGCTAGCACGTAGGCCCTGAATTCAAGCCCAACAATTGACCAAAAAACAAAACAAACAAAAACCCTAGTTCCAATGTTAGTCCGAGTTGACCTGAGTTAATTGTGTGTTAACCCAGTGTGTGCAGTATGCACTGTGGGTTTTGTAGTTTTGGGTCAGGCAGTCAGCGAGCATTGTATTAGGAATTGATCACCTTTCTGTAGCCCACTGTGAACTCAGCCAAGTCTCTTCCTGCGGGTGAGACTGGTTTGAGTTTCAGCACGTCAGAGGAGGATTTTTATTTTTAGCTCTGGGTCTGTCATACAAGGAGAAGAGCATCACTAGGAAAGAGTCAAACCCTGGGTGAGAATCTTCCTTTAAATGGTGCTTCTGTAACCTTTAATTCCGAAGTCTGGAGCGGCTGTTCAGTTAGTGCTTCACAAAGGAGTGTGCATTCAGGTACGGATCCTAAACTTTCTCTCCAAGTGTAATTTGTCACTGGCCTCTGACATGCCTGAAAATTGTATAATAAAACAAAAATGTGGGGTGTTTCCATAAAACTTTAATAAAAGTATTACACAGCAATAACACTTGACTTACGGATTATATTGGTAAGATCATTCTGCCTTGAAAATCTTAGATCCCCAAAGAGTGTGAATTGTTGGCAGGGTGCTCAACCCATCAGGCGTCTGAGCTTCCAGGATCCCAGGTGGAAGTCAGTCTGGACAGCAGCCTGTTGAACTCATGTCTCCACCTAACCACCAAAACACCCAAGGTGGTGTTCCAGCACCCAGGCCCTGAGTTCCAGCCCACTTCCATTAATTGGATGAAGGGAGGGGCCATAACGCTGGGTAACAAGTGAAGACCTTCCATCTGCCAGTTCTCTTTATTTCCCATCACCCACCTACAGGAATGCACTCATCCAGTTTCCTAGCTGACTCATTTTGCAGGCTGTCATCCGGACGGGCTCCCCCGCCATCTTAGAGCAAGGCCTGTCAACCTTCCCTGCACTCACTACCTGAGGAAATGGCATGAACGTGGATTCCCACCCAGGGTGTCCTCTCCAAGCCAGGTCACTGGAAATGTCCATGATGTGGCCCCCACGAGTGTGTGTGTGTGTGTCCAGATGATTGGCATGTACAGTCAGGACACTATGCTAAGCCCTCTACGTGACAGTGTGCATCATTAGATAGGGAAGTGGAGTAAACACAGGGTGCTAGTGGCTCTCACCCACCCATGCTAGTCCATCTGGAGGATCAAGGTTTGAGGCCAGCATGGGCAGAAAAGGAGTGGTGGTAGCGGATCCAGGAGGAATTGGTAGAAAAGCTTTAAAACATAACAAGTTTTCTCACAGAATAGTTTGAGATTTCTATTTCAGGGGTTGTACACTTTATAGGTCTTGTTTTGATTCAATGATGTAAAACACTGTTTCACTCGGCGGGTTGCAGCCTACAGTGGAGCGGCTGATGTAGCTTATGGAAACAGTGCCCAGGCTGACAGAAGCCCTTGAAATGACATCCCAGGAATCCAGGCTGCCATTCCGACAGTGTGTTACAAGGCATACCATGTTTAGGAATCACTCCATATTTTTGGACTGGGCAAAGGAGTGGCAAAAAATCTTTGTAATCTTTTAAACTTAGAGTCAAGGTTTCTTTTTTCTTCTCTTTTTAGTGTTGTGCCCATACTGGGGTGTGATTGTCATTCAAGGCTGGCACTCTGAGTCACAACACTTCTGGGGTTTTGTTGGTTAATTGGTGATAAGTGTCTCATGGACTTTGCAGCCATTGCTGCTTCAAACCACGATCCTCAGATCTCGGCCTCCTGAGTAGCTGGGATTACAGATGTGATCCCCCTGCATCTGCTCAACGTTGCTTAGAATTTTTCTTCTCTGTTCTTGCACACTGGTTCTATCTAGTGTTGAAATGGGAAACAACACACAGACCAACTTATTTCTTTATATGCTTTTTGTTTTAATTGCCATGAAAAGGAACTTTGTTTCCTCTCATTCTCCCTGTCTGCATGTTGGCTACAGCAACACATAGAAATCTCTATCATACATTTATACACACATGCGGTAAGCACCAGAAAGGCGGGAGGCGGCCTCTCTGTGCAACTTCCCCCTGAGCCCAGACCACTGACTGTCTGCTGTTTGCCAGACATTCGAGAAGCTCGGTGTCACATCAGCCCCCATTTCTCCACGGGAGGTCAGGATGACAAATTGGGGTTGCATATTTTGAGATTTCATTAAGAAAACAGAAGATGCTAGGTCAAACATGAGGGGCAGCCAGGGTGTCCCCGTGCTCCACACATGGGCACAGGCAAAGTGCAAACCCAAGCCCAGGCTGGCCTGGCCCGGCGGTGTTGCCAGGGTCATAAAGGTTTAGGTCTGCAGGTGTCGCAGGCAGAGCCCCCATCCCTGTCCAGCTGGGCTTACTCCTCAGTAGTGTGTGTCTGCTGCTGCCCTCGGGCCTCCAGTGTTGGGGCCTGGCACCCATTCGTGGGAGACAGGGCCCTATTTCCCCTGAGTGTGAGGACAACTGCTGAGGTGTGGAGTGCGCTACAGCGGTGCCCAGGCTGTGGAGAGCGGTGTTGCGGTGTCTTCTGTGTCCTCTCTGTGGGCTTTGCTTAGTCCTGGGCTTGGTAGACTTTGGCTACTGCCAGAACATCATCCTGCCTTGCTGTCTGAGGCCCCTGTTGGCTCTCCAGAAGTTTGGAGAGAGCCGGGCCAGACCTCCTCAGCAGATGGGGAGTTGCGCAGGACAAGCGCGGGCCCAGGCTTCCAGCCGTTTCAAGGACCTCTGGTTTCGCTTCCTATCCGGCTCCTGGAAGGCAAGGGTCACACGGCTGGTGCGCACAGCAGAACCCTTAAGGATTTCACCTGCAGGCAAAAAGAAGTCAAACCGAATTCAGACTTGTCAGACCCTGCTGCTGGCACCACGCGGCTGGAGTTAGAGGAGAACTGGAAGCCAGGAAGGTAGGCAAAGCTGGTTAAGGGGATGAGCTCGGGATTTGCTGGGTCTGAAGGAGACACAGAAGTCTGAATAGAGAGAGCAAAGCCTTTGTGGGCTCAGATTCCCGTTGCTCAAGCCATTACATACTCCAAAGCCAGACCCTAATGTCACTTTTTTTTGGGGGGGGGGTGGAGAACAGCCAGTGCTACAGGAAATTGGAGCCAGGAAAAAAAGACGTTTCTATCCTCCAAGAGAAGAAATGATGAGCAAGAACCATGCACATCTGGAAACAGCCAGCTGCAGGAAGGAGAGGCCAGTGTATGGCCAGTCCCCCGGTGACGGTGAGCAGGGAGCCCAATGAGCCAGTGTCTCAGCGACCATCTACATCTAGTTCTGCCAGCCGAAGCCACGCATCCTGTCAGGCTGCAAGTTGGAGCCCAGGGCAGAAGGGAGGCAGAGGGGAAGCTGGCACACTAGAGGGCCACGGTGCTTGGCTTATGACTGCTGAATTACCTTAGAAGGGACACGAGTAAGGCTGCACAGAGGCAATCTTGTGAGTGGTATGCACTGGGCTCAGGAGAGAAAGGGGTCATCAAAGAAAAACCAAAACAGGTTAGAAAAAAAGACCAAGCGTGAAGCCTATCGCCACACTGGGGCAGAGCACACTGTCACGTTACCATGTAGGAACATTAGGAAAATGCTCAACTACTCCGGCTTTCAGTATTACAATTCTGGGGTGTGCCCTCACACTCTCCCAGCTTTTTAGATACCTCTATCACCTGAGCCACACCTCCACTTCTAGCTTTCTACTGGGCAACAGAGAGAAGAGTCTCCTACTTCTGTATCCTGGCTGGCTTGAACCTTGACCCTCAGATCTCAGCTTCCTGAGTAGCTAGGATCACAGGCAGTGAGCCAGTGGTGCCTGCTTTCCTTGATGTTCTTGAGAGGAAAGGACACATCTAAATCTCACAGGGCACAGGGAAGCCAATTTAGAAGTTTGCATCTGGCGTTTTCGTAGAGCTGTACAGGAAAGTCCAGAATGCATACCTGATCTCCCTAAAACTCAGACACACTCTGAATGTGAGAACCAACTGAATTGCATTTCCCCAGACTCTCATGTGACATAGAGAAGAGGACGTGGGAGTGGAGGAGGATAAGGATGAGGTCAGGGAGGGCTGAGGAGGGGAGGGCAATGTGAAGGAAGGGGCCTCCTGAGGAACTGAGACCCAGCACATGGCCTAGGCATTTCTTGGAAGATCAGAATGGGTCCAGGTCACCTACACACACATGGCAGATAGTCATGAGGCAGGGCCAGGCCCTGTAGCCCATAGTCTAGTGGCTTCCCTACCTCCAAATTTGTCCTTGCTTTCTTCAAAACGTCATGCGTCCTTGTCACTGAAACAACAAAACATCCCCACAAAGCAGAAGTTACCAGCAGGGCCCTACATTCTTCATTTCTGTGTTCTCAATCATTTCCTCCTGGTCCCTCAGTTTGGGGAGGGGGGTTTCTTTCTTCCTCTCTCTTTTTGGCTCTTTCTGATCTGGGGGTTTGAACTCAGGGCATGGGCACTGTCCCTTACCTTTTGTGCTCACAGCTAATGCTCTACCATTTTAAGCCACCGCATCATTTAGAGCCTTTTAGTATTTAATTGGAGATAAAGAGTCTCAAGGACTTTCCTGCCCAGGGCTGGCTTTGAACCTCAATCCTCAGATCTCACTCAGCCTTCTGAGTAGCCAGGATGAACCACCAATGCCTGGCTGGGGGTAGGGGGCGTCTCTATGGCTCTATCCCTTACTGGTGACACAGGGGTTGGGCCTGTTCCAAGGGTCTCCCCCTCTGCCATCCCCAGCCTCCGTGCTGCTTGGTAGGGCCCTCGGGCCCGGCTCGAGGGACCCACACTGGCTGACGATGAAGTGCTCCATGCTCTCCTGCTGCTGGCTGGCGGCGCGCAAGCGCTTGGCTGTGCTCTGGAGGAGTTTCTCCTGTGTGGACACTTGGCTTCGCAGATCCTGGAGTTCCCTTTCCATGGACTCTCCCTGGAAAAGAGGAGGAGGCTCTCAGCAGACAGACGGAAGCCACACTTCTGTCACCCACCTTCGTGGTTCTTACCCCATTACCCCCACCCTCTCTCCTGGACTGTGTCTCCCTCCAGGAATGCCTCTCAGATCCGTGCTGTGGGCAGCACAGATGAGGAATGCCAACAGCCTGGAAGCCCCAGGCGGACTAGCACAGGGCATCTTGGGCCCAACAACCTTGGCTTTGGATGTGCAAAAACTCCCAGCTGTCATCCCAGCTACTCAGAAGGCTGAGGTCTGAGGATGGCGGTTTGAAGTCAGCCCAGGCAAGGAAGTTAGAGGACTCATCTCTAGTTAACCAGCAAAAAGCCAGAAGTAGAGCTGTGATTCAAGTTGTAGAGTGCTAGCCTTGAGTGAAAAAGCTAAGGGACAGCACTCAGGACCCAGTACTGGCATGGAGGCAGGGAAGGAAGGAAGGGACGGAGGGAGTGAGGGAGGGAGTGAAGGAGGGAAAGACAGGAAGACATGGCTCCTTACCACTTTGCTGGATGGCATAGAGCCTCTGGAGCTTGGCAAAGCTGCTCTCCAGAACATGGTGAGGAGGGATGCCGCCTCCTCTAGCGTGTGGCTCAGGGCACCGGCACTGCTCCGTAGCTCACGGGAAGCTGTGCCACTCAGCACCTGGGGAGGATAAGGAGGACTTAGTGAACGTCACTCCAGTGGAGGACTTGGTACCCGTGACTATCACTGGCTGCCACGTAGGGAGCCAACACAGTCTTCAGAACTCATCCACGACTTCCCCTTTAGGGACCAGGCTACCTGAGCCCCGATGCCACACCGGAGCTGCGGAGGGAGCTGCGCTCGGCCTGCCCCCCCACACCGTGCAGGCCACTCGGAGGCCGGCCTCCTATGTGTCCACAGACACCATGGCCACTGGGGTCCTTGATGCATGCTGGGAAGCTTTGCTAATTGTCAGCCCTGCTCTGCTCAGTCTGAACAAGGAATCCCACCAGGCGTCCCACCCTGTCCATCCATGAGACCCAGGGAGATCTCCCCATGGATAGCCACGTGCCGACACGGCTGTAGCCAGTGACCAGAATCCTGGGAACACTGTCAAGTATCTGCAGAGGATGGTGACAATACTCCTGGCTTTCTGTGGTTCTGAGGGTCAACACCCAGTCAGCCGGATCAGTGGCAGAGTAGAATGCATGATGGGAAATGGGTGTGGCAGCGGATGGGGCGTGGCGAGGGTAATGGAAAGACTGCCTTAACTAGTGTCCTAAGGAGAAAATGGAAGTAAGTAATGGGCCGGGAAGGGAAAATCAGAGGAAGAAGTGAGTGATTACCTCTGTGTGCTGAGGATCGAGGCCAGAGAAGGTGCGTGCTGGCAGCACGAGGGATAGAATCTTCTGGACCAACAGTTTGCCCTCCCCAACCTGGTGCCTCAGAGCACTGTAGTCGTCCACGTGGCCTATGACATGGCGGCCATTCTTGTTAGCAAAGCAACCATCTGTAGCCTCACCCTCCAGCACAGAATGGTTTCTCCTCCCTGGAGAAGCCCCTGAATCCAGCTCTGAAAAGAAAAGCCACAGCGAATGAGGAGTCCTTGCTGGTCACCAGGGCCTCAGTTCAGTCCAGAGGCCAGGACTGAGAAAGGCAGTGTTTAAAATTACAGAGTGAGCCACACGTGGGTTTCATGCCTGGAATGCTAGCTATTCCAGAGGCTAAGACCCGGAAGATAGGGGTTCAAAGCCAGCCTGGGCAGAAAAGGCTTTGAGACTCCATCTTTGATTAACAAGCAAAAATCCAGGCTGGAGGCCTAGCTCAAGTGGTAGAGTACCAGCCAGACAGGTAAGCACAGCACCTTAAGTTCAACAATAAATGTACAGAGTGGGTAAAGTTCACAGAGAGTGGGTAACGTTCTCCAGAATCTAGAGAATCATAGAGAATCTAGAATATCTCTGTTTAAAATTTTCCTTACATCACCTCATAATAATAAATTTGAGATTTCTATCCTTATGGATTTCTATCCTTATGGACAATTAGGACAAATGTTAGTGGAAAATAAGTTTCTAGGTTAACAAGAAAAATCATCTGTAAAATAGGGAATGCCTTCAAGAACAGAAAGAGGAGGGGGGAGGGGCAGAGGAGGCAACTGGAAGAGTACAATGAGTTTGGGACATGTAGATTTAGAAAAATCTTGAAATTCAGATAATACAGTTATAGAGAAGTAAGGGTTACTTGGACTTATGGAAACTGTTGCCTCTGAGCCCTTTGCTTGCCATCCATATCTATTTACCCTTCGTCCTGGTGACCACGGCAGCGTCGGAACCAGGAGCAGTGGAAGAGTTGTTGGGGAGGGCCAATGCTGGGGAACTCACACCAACATCCCGGACTGGCGGGGAAGCAGCTGAATCAAGGGAGGAAACACACACACAGTGTCCAGGCTCCTAGAACACACTGCATACTCGCTAGGCACTACGACACCTGCAGAGCCCCAGATCCAGGGCTGTGGGGCTAAGTGGACACGTTGGTATTCATTCCCCATGCTACCATGACATGTTGGCAAGAGCCAACAGATGGCTTTGTTTGCTGTTTCGTTTTTCAGAACACAACCGTGTTCCTTTAACTAAAGGATATTGGAGAGAATACAAGTTCTAGTTGAAAAAACAAAGTCTAACTTTATAAACCCAGATTTTTTGGTATGTGGTATCCAGAACAATGCCTTATAATAAACTATAAATATTAATGATGGGTGTGGTGGCTCACACCTGTCATCCTAGCTGCTCAGGAGGCTGAGATCTGAGGCTTGAAGCCAGCCCGGGCAGGAAAGTCCATGAGACTGTTATCTCCAATTAACCACCAAAAGCTAGACCTACAGCTTTGATTCAAGTGGCAGAGTGTCCTCCTTGAGTGAAAAAGCTAAGGGACAGCACCCTAACCCTGAGTTCAAGCCCCAGGACCAGCACACTGAATTTAGTGTGCCAAATAACCATATAAAGTATTTGTTATTATTATCATTAGTAGTAGTAGTAGTCATTACTATTCCCATCTTTAAGTTGAGAAAACTGAGGTTTAAACACTTGACAGTTTATTATGCCCAAAGCAAACATCTTGTAACCTGTAAGCAGTAAACTCCAAACCTAAAGACAGGTCTGGCCCTAAATCCTGGCTCTCATTCAGAAGGTGAAACATGGCTTCCCTGATTTCATCAGACTATCCACAGAACGCTGGCTGCTGGCCACGACAGCCACGACACCCCTTTCCCCTCCTTCCCCCCTCCCCAAGGCTTCCCAGACCCCTTTTCCTTCCTACCTTGGAAGAGTGGTGTCTGGTTGCTGGGCTTGGAATTGGCTGAGAAGCCCTGGCTAATGGAGGAGGGGCAGAGGCTGGCTTTGCCAACTCCTCCATCCAGCTGCTGCTCCAGCTGCAGCCGCAGGCCAGTGTTCACCTGAATGCTCTGCTCCAGCTGTGCCCTCAGAGCTCGGATCTCTGCCACCAGGTGGCTCAAGTCGCGGTTCACAGGGACTTGGTAACGGGCATCCAGGCTGGAAGCTGAAGGAAGAATGGGAGGGGTCTGGTGAACAGTGGCTCCGGAACTCCCGAGAGATGCAAGGACACTACTCTGTGACATTCCTTCCTATCAGGGGCCCCACCGTCACAGGAAGCATTTAGGAAACATATCTGTGCGAGAAATGTAACTGTTCTGGTGTGGCAGTGGGGTGGCACGTAGCCTGGACTTTCTCTGGGGCTCTGGCTATGCATGCCACCAAAAGGTGAATGATGATGGTGAACTGACACGAGCCTACGATTTCATTATTGCATCAGCTGGTTCAAAGCCAGCCCAGGCAAGAAAGAAAGTCTGTGGGATTCTTACGTGAAGTTTAACTCTATGGCTCTTGCACCTGGCAGCAACTCCTCCTGGGACTTGCAGGGGGGTGGGAATGCAAACCTTTCATGCTTTGCTCAGAATTTCCATAAAGTGCCTCGTAGATCTGAAGTTGTGACTGCAGGGAGTGGAGCAGCTGCTGCTTTTCCTCACACTGTTGCTGCAGGAGGGTCAGCTTGTGCTGCAGCCTGTGGAAGAGGCAATGGAGGCAACCGGAGGGCAAGGGAGCCTGAGGAGCCTGAGCCACAGGTGAGGGAGACTTCACTTTTAACTTGCCAGTGAATGGAGAGTCTGGGACCAGTGCAGTACTGGCCCTCAAAGTATAGCTTTGGCTATGTCCACTGGGAACATCAAAAACATACCAGCAGCCTTGTGTCTGTGTACACAGTGCCCTTCCTGCTAATGGAAGCTGGGTAGCACTCTAGCCATGCTGGTGCAACGGCTTCTAGTTTGTGGACAGAATAACTGGAGAGTCCTTCTTTTTGCTCAAAGTCACCCATGAATGAAAGCAAAGAGAAACTGAGGTTTCGAAAAGGATATTCTGTCTTGCCAATCTCCCTTCTTTTTTTTTTTTTCTAATACATCATGGGACCTGAATTCTGGGCCTGGGCACTGTTCCTGAGCTCTTCAGCTCAAGGCTACCATCCTACCACCTGAGCCACAGTGCCACTTCTGGTTTTTCTGGTGGTTCATTGGAGATAAGAGTCTCATAGTCTTTTGTGCCCGGGGTGGCTCTGAACCAGGATCCTTAGATCTCAGCCTCCTGAGTAGCTAGGATTACAGGCATCAGCCACCACTCCCAGCCCCTCTTTCTTTTAAACTGAAAATGGGCAGCAGGTCTGCTCTCACCTGGAATCGTTTTCTCGGAGAGACAGGCGTTCCTCCCTGAACCGCAAGACCTCCTGTTGCTTCTCCCTCAAGTCTTCCAGCAGCTGCTGCTTTGAGCCCTGCTGCTGCTCCAGCTCCTTCTCCAGCTCTTGGAGCTGGGACTGGGTGGAGTGCAGAGCCTCCCTCAGATGCCCCATCTCCTGGGAGTGTCCTGGTGGGCAGAACCCCGGGATTTAGGGCTTGGGAGCCAAAGCTCAGCATGAGGAAAAGCTGACAGCATGCCAGTCCTGACAAACAGACCCAAACCAGCCACAGGACATGGGGAGAGACTGGCTCACTGTGTACAGACACTGGGGGACAGTACATCACTGTCTTTGCAGTTCCCTGAGTCTCTGACATACAGTGGCTACCCTTGCTTTTGAGGAGATAATTTGGCTCATTGTTTTCTAGGGGCATGTACACCATCCATTCAACAATCCATATTTTGCCAAAGATAAACAAAGTTTTCTTATGTGTAGATTTTAGAAGATGTTTTTTTTTCATTATTTTTGAAAATTGGGGCAATTTCTGTTTCATAGGCTTTCAAAATCTCTGGTCTCCCTTTCTTCTCTTTCTCTTGGTGTTTGTGTGTGTCAGTACTAGGAAGGCTTGAACTCAGGACTTGAATTTTGTGCTATCATGTTTTTCACTCAAGGCTGGCACTCAACCACTTGAACCACAGCTCTACTTCTAGGTTTTTGCTGGTTCATTGGAGATTAGAGTTTCATGGATTTTTCTGTCCAGGCTGTGCTCATCAGTCCAGCCTCTTCAATAGCTAGGACTACAGGCATGAGCCACCAGCACCCAGCTTTCAGAATCTCTCTTGGTCACAAAATCTCCAAAATGATCAATAGGACTTGAGTATACCCTACTCATTGGACCACTCGTGATTTCACAGAAGTGACGGCCTCTTACAGACACGCAGCCCGGGAGCCTGGGAGTCCAGAGCCATGGCTGGGTCCTCTTAGGTCCCACCTGGTGCACCAAGAATAACTATGAAAATCTTGAATGGGTTTTTCTGGGCAGATGTTCAGTCCATCTCGCTGCTATTCCCATGGCGATGGGTATGGTCAGGGAGGAAATAACCCTAGAATGACCCCCAGAGTGTGTTGTTTCTATCACCCACCTCTGGAAATGTGACTCAGCTGAGCTTGAAGGCTCCGATTTTCTTCCCTGAGGACTCTGTTCTCATTACAGAGCTGGGACATGGACTCGAAGCCCTGACCACCAAATTGAGGGGTGGATCCTGTACAGAAAACACACATTTGAGTATCAGGGACTTCCGATGCTTCCCTTTTTTTTTTTTTTAATCTCTGAAAGATCTGCTGTGTCAAATCATTTTGGAAATCCCTAGGACTCAAGACGAGGGATTGAACTAAGTGCAGCCAGCTGAATGCTGAGCATCTTGGTGACTCCTTTCAGTGGCTTGTGGGCACACCACTGCCATGTGCCATTGCTGCAGTTGAGTCTCAGGCTCCCTCTCCCTGGCTAGCTGCTGCTGCAGTGTAGAAGAACAGCCATGCAAGGAAGAGGGTCTCCAAGGGAAAGCTCTATCTCTTACCAATCACAAGCACACAGAATGGCCAGGCCCCCCTGGCAGATTGAGGCCAGAAGTCAGGAGACTCTTCTGCCTTGAGCAGAGTTGTTCTGTTTACTCAGACTCACCCCTTAAAGCCAACATTCTCCCACCACCACATCTCCAGCTTGTCTGCAAATAGCAAGTGACATAAAGGGCAGGAAAATTCCTGGAGCCCTGGGAAACTCTGCCTAAGGGTCTTGGTGTGGGAATCTCCTGAAACACAGCCCTGATAGTGAGGGCCAGGGCTCCCCTACCGCTCCCACGGGCAGTGGAGGTCAGGCGGTGCTGCAGCTGCTCCCGCAGCCGGTCATTGACACAGATGGACTCCTCCAGACGCTGGCGCAGGTTCCGGATCTCCCCCAGGTGCTCTTCCAGCAGATCAGCCCCTGGACATGAAGAAAAGTAGGGAAGAGTATGTCTTACCAGGAGGGGGGCGAGTGGCCTCTCATGAAGATCCCTAACCACTAAGATCCAATGCTGATGACCCCCTCAAGTGTGGGCTCCCAGGAAACAGGGAATTTGGTGTGCAGGGCGTGCATGGCTCCGGTCAGTAAGCCCAGCTACTCAGGAGGCTGAGATCGAAGGATCCCAACTCAAAGCCAGCCTGAGAAGGAAAGTCTGTGACACTTTTATCTCCAATGAACCAGCAAAAAGCCACAAGGGGAAATCTGGCTCCAGTGATAAAGACCAGCCTTGAGCAGAAAAAGCCATGCAAGAGAGCCTAAGTTTCTGAATTCAAGCCCAAGTATTGGTGAACAAACAAGCAAAGAAGGAGAAGAAAGAGGAGGAGGAGGAAGAGGAGGAGGAGAAGGAGAAGGAGAAGAAGAAAGAGAAGAAGGAGAAGGAAAAGGAGAAGGAGGAGGAGGAGGAGGAGGAGGAGGAGGAGGAGGAGGAGGAGGAGAAGAAGAAGAAGAAGAAGAAGAAGAAGAAGAAGAAGAAGAAGAAGAAGAAGAAGAAGCAGCAGCAGCAGCAGCAGCAGCAACAGCATGGTAAGCCCTGGCCAGCCCTGGCTAAGGCTTCCCCATGGACACCCTAACACACAGGTTCTGGTAAGTAGAGGGGAGTCTTGTATGGTTTAGAAAGAAAACTGTCATATTTGACCAGGGCTACTTCCTATCAGAAACTTGTGGTCATCTCCAGAATGTGGCTTTGAGATGACAGTGAAGGCCTCATTCTACCTTTCTTTTAATATCTTTATCCTCATTCATATATGACTGAACATTTCTTTACCAAGGCCTTTCTAGCCTATTGTAAGCATATGTGACCTTCAACTCACTCTTCATGGTTAATGACTGGCACCGAAAACCTCCTTCAGAGCATGAATTGTGTGTGTGTGTGTGTGTGTGTGTGTGTGTGTGTGTGTGTGAGAGAGAGAGAGAGAGAGAGAGAGAGAGAGAGAGAGAGAGAGAGAGAGAGAGAGAAAGAGAGTGCACGCGCACTCTCTAGTACTTGATCTTGAACTCACAGCCTCACATTCTTGCTTGGATTTTTCACTTGAGACTAGTATACCTTCCCTTCCAGCTTTTTGCTGGTTAATTGGAGATGAGTCTCACAGATTTTTCTGCCCAGAAAATCTCAGCTCTCAGCCACCTGAGTGTCTAGGATTATAAGGGTTAGACACTGGGTTTTGGACAGGAGACATACATATATGGCTGGTGAAGGAGCTGTGTTTCTTTTTATAAAATTCCTGACTCATAGGAGATAGTCCCTGTAAATGTCTGTCTGGCCTTCTAGAAGTATCTGAGATAAAGGGCTATAAAGAGGTTAGGGAGAAGCTAGGCATGGTGGCTCACACCTGTAATCCTAGCTACTCAAGAGGCTGAGATCTGAAGGTCAAGGTTCAAAGCCAGTCTGGGCACAGAAGTCTGTGAGACTCTTATCTCCAATTAACCACCAGAAAACTGGAAGAGACGCTGTGGTTCAAGGGATAGGGTGGTAGCCTTGAGCTGAAGAACTCAGGGACAGTGCCTAGGTCCAGAGTTCAATCCCCCCATGACAGACAAAAGAAGGAGGAGGAGGAGGAGAAGGAGGAGGAGGAGGAGGAGGAGGAGGAGGAGGAGGTGGTTGGAGAGTGAGGGACAGTATGGGAAGTGGGTCCCCAACTTTCTTGTGGCTCTGAAGAGCACTGGGGCCATAGATGTGGTGAAAGGAGGGCTGGCCTTAGTAAGGATAGAGCACTGTGAGAGTCCATTGAGCTTCTCCCACTCTGAGCCAAGGACTAGAGGCTCACTGGACAAAGTCCTGCCCAGATAGGAAAGAAGTGGTCAGGAGATTTGATGCCAGAGGTCGACCCTCCGCTCTGTGCTTTACCGGTGGGTTTGGAGGTGAGCTGGTACATGGATGAGCCTGAGGACAGGTCCCCACACGCACTGCCTTTTTGGGGCCTCATCATGTCCCACTGGCACCCAGGCTCCAAGCTTTGTCCCAGGTCTTCAGGGCCCCTCCTGGGGATGTGGGGATGCACAGGGCCTAGGTAGGGGGCAGAGCCAGCCTCTGAATGGGTGCTCATCAGTGGAGCTGTGGGTGCTGGAGGCACGGTGCCAACACCTAGGCAGAAAGAAAAACAAGTTCAACAGCCATGTCAGAGAGAAAACAGCAACAAGGGCATGAAAAATACTGGGGACAGACAGACAGATTCCTGTCACTCACAATCCCGAGCCTGTAAACTCTACCCACTGGATTCCCTAGCAGGAGATCCTGAAAGGCAGAGGATGGAAAAAATTATTAAAGTCATGTGTGTACCCCAAAGACAAGATCAGGGCCTGACTCCTGGCTCCTACTATTATTCTGTCAGAATGCAGGAAAGTTCCAGGATCAGGACTCATTCCCAACGTTAGGAGTCAAGAGTATAATAGGAGACTGGAACGTGGAGGGGCTGAGATGTGAGGATCACAGTTCAAAGCCAGCCTGGGCAGGAAAGTCTATGAGACTCTTATCTCCAATTAACCCCCAGAAAGCTGGAAGTAGAACTGTGGCTCAAGTGATAGAGCACCAGCCTCAAGTGGAATAAAAGCTAAAGCCCAGGCCCTGAGTTCAAGTCCTAGTACCTGCACAGAAAAATAAATAATCCCAGAAGAGTCTAACAGGCAGCAAAGTTTGATAAGAACCATCACAGTTCTATACTTCTCCAGTTTATAAAACATTAAATGTTCATTAGAATTACTAGGAGTGAAAGCAATTAGAAACGTAAGTACTTGTTTCATTGTTAGTAGAGATTCAAATAAAGATGATTGCCTACCCCTTTTATACCTCTCCATCCTTACCCCGCCACAGAGCACAGGAGAGATTAGTGGTTGTGGGCGGCTTACTTTTTTAAACACAAGCATAGATGGTCAAGAGACAACCAGCGAAAAAGCAGAATTCTCCTGCTCTGCCTCTGCTGGCCACACAGCACAGTGAGCATGCGCTACATCATGCAAAGCTGGCACCGTGCTGACACGTCAGTCAGTCTTCCCTAAGCACAGACCCAGGGAGCAGTATGGCATCACTATCCACTAACACTGCCTGCTAAGTGATGGATAGAGCCTCGGGCTATATGTGACTCTGATTCAATTCACAATAGGTGTGTGCGTACGCGTGCGTGCATACTGGGGCTTGAACTCAGAGCCTGGGTGCTTCTATCCCTTATCTTTTTCACACAAGGATGGCACTCTAGCACTTGAGCCACAGCTATATTTCCAGCTTTTTGCTGGTTAACATAAGAGGCACTCAGATTTATCTGTCTGGGCTGGCTATGAACTAATATTTTCAGCTTTCAGCCTCTTAAGTAGCTAGGATCACAGGTGCGAGCCAGGAACAGACCCTTTTTCTTTTCTGCATAGTTTCATCCTTCCATCTTTACCTGTGGACAAAGGCAAGTTGAAAGATAAAGGGAATAAGTATTGGAAAGGAAAGTTAGTTAGGCAATTCGCCTATCATTTTGGCATAGAGCTTGTTACCCAAATTGCTGAGATGCCACAAGTCAGGTTGCAAATGTCAGCACCAACCGCCTTCTCTAAATAAACAGTACTGCAAGGTGTCTGCAGAACGTTTTTCCCCCATTGAGTTTGGCCCAGTTTCCTCAGCAGGAAAACCGAGCTGAACACAAAATGTGTGGGGAAAACCCAAAGCCAGGAGCAAAGGACATTTCCAATCTCATCTCACTTAATGCCACCTTTGAGCCTTAGTTTCCTGCTCTGACTGTTCCACATCGGTCATCCAGGCACCAGTGGCTCACATCTGTAATCCTAGCCACTCAGGAGTCTGAGATCTGAGGATCAAGGGTCAAAGTCAGTCTGGGTAGAAAAATCCATGAAAGTCTTATTTCCAATCAACAACAACAACAAAAAAAAAAAAACTAGAAGTGGGGAAGGGCGCCAGTGTCAGCCTAGCTACTCAGGAGGCTGAGATCTGAGGTTCAGGTTCAAAGCCAGCCCAACCACTAAAGTCCATAAGACTCTTACTCCAATTAACCACCAGAAAACCAGAAGTGGCACTATGGCTCAATGTGGTAGGGCACTAGCCTTGAGCTGAAGAGCTCAAGGACAACACCCAGGCCCAGAATTCAAGCCCCATGACTAAAAAGAAAAAAAGAATCCAGAAGTAGATCTGTGGCTCAAATGGCAAAGTACCAGACTTTTGTGGAAAAAGCTAAGGGACAACACTTTGGCCCTGAGTTCAAGTTCCAGTATAGGGACCCCACACACACACATACCAGGAAGATGACAGTAAATACAGTTAAGAGAAAGCGAACAGTGCTTTCCCTTCCAGCTGGACCATGCCCCTGGAGTTTATTCCAGCTCTCATCAAGCCAATGCCATGCAGAGCCACACATCGTGCACTACCGTGCGCTTGTGCACGCACACACACACACACACACACACACACACACACACACACACGGCAGAAGTGCTCACTTTCTCCCAGCTGCTTCTGTAACATCTGCAGCTCCTGTTGAGCTTCAGCCAAGGACACCCTGGGTGTCTCACAGCAACCAAGAAGGGGAGGACCAGGGGGGCTGAGAGGCAAGAAGCCCAGTGGAGCTGGGGGCAATGGTGCCTGTGGGAGGTGGGGGATGGAGGTGAAATGGAAGCCTGGAAACAGAAAATGAGGGAGAGATGAGACATCATTAGAGAGAAGGGAGAGAAGGAAATGCATAGGGAAGGATTGAGAAGGGGAAGGTAATGTTGGCCTAGAGTGATCTTTTCTTTAGAGAAGTGAGTCTGGCTGGCCTTTCCTCTCTAACTCTGCCAGGGCCATCCCATACATATCTTGGGAGCAACTGGATGCAGAAAGCAAGGTGGCATGCCTGAGCTGGCCCAGGGTCAGGATGGCTGTGTCCCACTCTTGTGGTGCTGTGGTCCTGGGGACAAGACTCTGGCTCCACCCAGCACTCCTCCTCAGAAAGTGTCCGGGCTCATCCAGTGGGAGGGGAGAATAGATGTCATGTGGGACTCCGACGGAAATAAATGTCAGAAACACAAATCAGTATATTCATTTGCCAGACGAAAAGCAGATGTGCTGGAAACCAACTGGAGCAGACAAATTCCAGAGATTCTTATCTCCAAATAATCAACAACAAAAAAAGCTGGAAATGGAAGTGTGGCTCAAGTGGCAAAGCATCAGCCTTGAACAAAAAAGCCAAGTCAATGAGAGAGGTATCAATGTTTGTGAAGTAATGCACTTTCTATCTGGTGAATATAATGTAACCCTTCTATTAATTACAATAAAAAATATATGGAAAAAGCCAAATCAGAGAGTGGTGCTTTGAGTTCAAGCTCCAGTACTGGCACTAAAAAGGCAAAAAGAAAAAAAAACAGATGTGGGAGAAGATGCCTGACCAAGACACAATGGCCTACAATCCCACCAGAGCATTGAAATCGCTTAAGGAAAACCCTTTTGATCCAGGCTTTCCACCAATTTGCTATATAGATACCAGACTGGTCTTAAACCCAAGCTTCTTTTGTCTTACATGCACCACCATGCCCAGCTAGACAACTCTTAACACAAGCACATTCTTTAGGCCTTAATGCAGCCCTACAGGATGATAAACTGTGGGAGTAGAACTTGGAAATTTACATTCTAAAATTCCTTCCTAGGTAATCTTAGTCTTGCATTTATATAGACAGGACTATTTATATAGACAGGTCCCTGCCTAGGGAAGACCCAATGTTTGAATTTTCTTCTTGCATAAAAGAAGCTGCAGGGCAGGGAGCCCTGAGAAATCAACACTGCTGTAACCAGAAGGTTGACTCCCTTCTAAGACGCATTGTGCCTACAACCTAGATACTGTGGAGGCTGAGATCCGAGGATCACACTTTGAAGCCAGCCTGGGAAGACAAATCATCCAAACTCTTATCTCCAATTGATCAGCAAAAAGGTGGAAGTGGAACTGCCACCCAAGGGGTGGTCAGCCCTGAGTGAAAAAGCCAAAGGGGCCAGTGTGGGGGCTCACAACTGATCCTAGCTACTCAGGAGTCTGAGCTCTGAGGACCATGGTTCAAAGCCAGCCTAGGCACGAAAGACTGTGAGCCTCTTATCCCCAATTAACCAACAGAAAACTGGAAGTGGTACTGTGATCCAAGGGTACGGTGGTAGCCTTGAGCTGAAGAGCTCAGGGACAGTGCCCAGGCCCAGAATTCAAGTCCCATGACCCAGAGAAGGAAGGAAGGAAGGAAGGAAGAGAGAGAGGGGGGAGGGAGGGAGGGAGAGAGGAAAAGAAAAGAAAAGAAAAAGCCAAAGGAAGTATGAGATCTTCAGTTTAAACCCATTATGGGCACCAAAAATAGTTATTATTATAACTAGCCAACTTTAGGTCAAAACTTTGCATGCAGATCAGACTGTTGTGAATTATTTCCTTTCTAAAACATTTTTTCAAAATCAAACACAAATAGTGAATGAGATGATATCTTGATTTTGTCTGGAATGTGAAATACATAGACTTCTAGCAATCCAGACCTCTGTCCCTTAAGGGAAATCCAATAGGGCACTGAGGAGAGAGAAGCTGCGTGCCCAGCTGGCTGGTGCATACCTGGATGAGCCTGGCTGGCCTCCTGTGGGGGGCTGTAGAGAGTTGACAAGCTGATAGGGCTGTTGGTGGGTCCGGCCTTAACCCCTTGAGATGGACTGGTTGTTGATGGTTTAGAAGACAGTGCAGCAGGATGACTTGAATGATGGATGGAATCTATAAAACCCACGAATGGAAGAAAATGTTTGGTGTTCTACAGAGAGCTGGAACTCTAGCCTTACATTTACCCAGGGAGCCAGGGTTACAGTCAGTCTTGCTGTCCCAGGGCTTGTGTCCAAGCACAAGCCCTGCAGTGTTCATTTTCTTGCTTATAAATCGCTCCTTCAGTGAGGCAACACAACTAAGGGTGACAGTGGAGCTAACATCCCTGAAATATTTCTTTAATGGCCCCAGCATGACTGGCAACATCTGTGGATACCAACAGATATTCAGGGGACACTGGGAAGGAATTGTAAGTGCAAGGTTATTGAAGGAGAGATGGGACATTCCATCTTACAAAAGGATGTCTATTTGCTAAAGTCATTCAGTAAGGGGGGGGGGGCACAATGACTCATGCCTGTAATCATAGCTATTCAAGAAACTAAGGATCAGAGCCAGTATTGGCAGGAAAAACCAGTGAGACCCATCTCATCAACATAAAGCCAGAAATGAAGGTATGGTTCCAGTGGTGGAGTGCTAGCCTTGAACAAAAACAAACAAACAAAAAAACCTAAGTGACAGGTGTGTCCAGGATCTGAGTTCAAGCCCCAGTATAAGAAAGAAGAAATAAGGAGGAAAGAAGATGAGAGGGAAGGGAGGAACAGAGGGAGGAAGAGACGGAGGGAGGGACAGAGGGACAGAGGGAAGCAAGCAAGTTCTGCTACTGTCTTTTCCCTTTATGCTGCAGTTCATCGTGGGAGGCTAGCATGGGTGTGCTGGTGGAGGCCAGGGTGGTAGAGCACACATAAAGTCAGGAGGAAGAGCAAGGACTCTAGATATGGGAGCCTGGAGCTGACCCTTGGTCTCAGAGCCACGTTCAGCCAGGTAAACACCAAGGTAGACCTATGAAGGCCTCAACCCAGACAGACATGGCACCGCTCACACAGTGGAGGCTACCTGAGTGGCCTGGTGAAGCTTTCTTCTCTTCATAGTTTGTGTACTCGCTGGCTACGTCCATGTCAGAGCAGGCTTCCAGCTCATCCGATAAGAAGGAGGTACTGCTGGCAGAGCGGTGGGAGTCTGACAAGTTGTGGCTGCTGGGGGGTGAGAAAGATTGAGCGTCCAGCTTGGCCTGAAGGACTTCAATGACTTTCTCCTTCTCCTGTAGCTCCTTGCTAAGCCTGGTGGGCAGAGATACAAATCAAGGTCACCAGCCAGGCTCCAGTGGCTCATACCTGTAATCCTAGCTACTGGGAGGCTGACATGGGAGCATCACAGTTCAAAGTCAGCTTATGCAGGAAAGTCTGTGAGACTGTATCTCCAATTAACAAACAAAAAAAACCAGAAATGGAGCTGTCGCTCAAGTGGTAGAATACCAACTTTGAGTGAAAAAGTCAAAACAGAATGCAAGGTCCCTGAGTTCAAGCCCCAGTACTGGTACAAAAGAAAAGAAAAGCTTACCCTGGTCACTAAATATCTACACTGGGTAAGGATTCTGGGAACAAAAAGACTTAAACCCTAGGTCACTTGTACATGTCATTGACTTCTGGTTACCAAGCCCCATAGAATTAATGTGCCAATAGAGTTAAGCAGGAAAAAGATTATACAATAGCAAAGTGTTCAGTGAATAAATGAACTCATTCATTATATTTGGTGTTTTCCTCCTCACCCTTACCCCCATCCCTGTTTTGTACTAGTATAGCTGCTCTTGATCCCTTGGGCCCTGTCTGATCCCTGTACCAAATTCTCTTCTGAATTACCTGAGGGCCAGTGGTTCAAGTCCAGCTTGTTCTTTCTCATTCTTATGATCCTCTGCAAAAAAAAAAAAAATATTCAGAAAATAAAAGTAAGACACTGAACAGGTTTCACTTCATCCATTACAAATACAGGGGCCTATGCAGACATAAGACATGTGATCCAAGTTAATTATGTTGAGGGCTTTAAATTATATCATTTTTGCCAGTGTATGCCAGTACTAGGGTGTGAACTCAGGGCCTCATGCTTTCATTTAGCTTTTTGCTCAATGCTAGCTGGCACTCTGCTACTCAAGCCACACCTCCAGTTGCTGCATTTTGCTGGTTCACTGGAGATAAGAGTCTCACAGACTTGTCTGCCTGGCCAGGCTTTGAATCGTGATCCTCAGATCTCAGCCTCCTGAGTGGCTACCATGATAGGCATGAGCTACCAGCATCTGGTCTACCCTTTTCACTGTTAACAAAGCTCTATTCTGTCCTGGGTCTCATTTGTCTTTCTCCTCCCTAGCACTAGATGTTTCTGCTCCTAAGGTCATCTTCCATATGTCAGGAAGTCTCTATAGCTTATGCTTTTTGAGCCCAGACTGGCTCAAACTTATGATTTTTCTGCCTCAGGCTCCTGAGGGCTCGAATTATAGCAGGATGCCACCCATGCCCCACTTTAGTCTGTGTAACTGTAACCATGGCATCTCCAATCCTGTGTGTACCTCTTGTACACACCAGCCAGTACTGCAAGGATATGAAGAGTGAATCCTGGGATGAAATAGTGGCCCTGAGGGCAGGCATGGTAGCCACCTGAGTCTGGGATTCTGGGAGTGATGGGGAATAGTTCAAAGCTCCAAGATCAACTTACTGGTGCTGAGTTTGCTAGTGAGCCTGTGGGTCAGCTGACTTCCTTGGGCAAGCTGCTCCCGGAAGCTCTGGCCCAGGTAGTAGTCAATATCGTTGCTTCTCAGCAGGTCCTCAAAAGACTTCACGGTATCTTTTCCATGCTGAGTGAGGAGGTAGCAAAGACCTCTCCCTTCTCGTACTTTTTGTCGTAGGTATGAAAGTTCCCGGGCCTGATCCTGAATCAAGGAATCATATTTCCTAAGGCAAAAGGAGGACAGAGTGAGAATGAAAAAGAATGGCTGGCATGTGATGGGGATTTCCTCAAAGACTTTTGTGAGAGTCAACCTAACAAACTCCCCCAGACTAAATTCCACACAACCCATTCCCAGGAGGCATTTAGAAATATGAGTTGGAGCCAGGCACTTGTGGCTCACACATGTAATCTAATAACTCGGGAGAGTGAGATCTAAGGATCAACTAGGGAGAGTGAGATCTAAGGATAAAAGTTCAAAGCCAGCCTAGGCAAGAATGTCTTATCTCCAATCAACAACCAGAGAACTGGAAATGGCACTTTGAGTCCAAGTGAGAGGGTGTTAGCCTTGAGCAAAAGAGCTCAGGGACAGAGCCCCAGGCCACCAGTTCAAGCCGCACAACTGACAATAACTAAATAAATAAAATAATAAGTACATAAAAAATTTAAAATATACATTGGGTTCTCATTGTTTAATAGGTAAGCAAACAGGCTCAAGTAGGTTACACCGGTAATACATTTTGAAACTCAGGCAGTCTATCTAGTCTTATCAAAATCATATATATTGGCTGTTCACTCTAAGTGCCCTGTGTTTACCCTGTGTGCTTGCCCTGGCCAGTGTCTGGCCCCGATCTTCCCGACACAGATCTAAAGCATCATCAATCAAGGAAGGTTCCAGTTGGTGCCCTCCTTACCCAGGCCACGAGGCTGACTCAGCCAGCTTTCCCTCCAGTTCAGTTTTGGGAAGCTGAGCCTCCAGTTGGGACACTCTCCTGATGAGACTCTCCAGATCCTTTTGGGCTTGAAGTCCAGGAGGATAGAAAGCCCCAGTGCCATCAGACAGCCAGCCCTCATCCTCATCGGTGATACTGTGAGGCGAGGGGCCTTCGAAGGGGCCAACTGCCCTCAGTTTCCTCGGTCTTTCCAGGCTGGAGGAGTAGTCGCTCGTCACCGAGAGCGACCGGACCCTGCTTCTGAGATTCTGGATGACCTTGTGTGCATTTTGCAGCTGGCCTTTGAGATCCTTGATGTCCTTTCGTAGGACAGCAATGTCCTCTGACTTTCCGTAGGCCTGGAGCTGATCTTGCTTCCCTAGATTGCTCTCCAAAGGCCTCTTCGCAGAAGGGCTGGCCAATGTAGGGCCCATTAGGCCCTGCTCAGAGCCTGGTCCTTCCAGAAGCACCAAGGCCCTAGGGCTGTCTTGCTCCTCACACTCTGCAAGAGACAGAAAGTCTTTCTGAAGGAAATTAGAAAAACTAGAGAGAAGTAATCTAGCTAGTTTCTAGATCACTCAAACTAGCCCACAGGAGAGCCAGACTTTAAATTTTCATTGTCCTTTGGCTTTCTCACCCATCCTGATGACTCCTAAATAAGATATTAACAGAGACCTGATATATTTTATTTTTCCACCCTAGTACTGGGGATGAACTCAAGGCTTCACATTCTCACTTGGCTTTTTCCACTCAAGACTTTACCACTTGAGACAGACCTCCACTTCCACATTTTTGCTGGTTAATTGGAGATTCAGTCTTGCAGAGTTTTCTGCCTTGGCTATCTTAGGCTCTTGACCCTCCAGGTCTCAGCCTCCTGAGTAGCTGGGATGACAGGCATGAGCCATCAGTGCCCAGTTTGTTTTATGACCATTTTATGTGAGGCACAGAGAAGTTTGCAAGCAATTTGGCCTCATGATTCCAACTTGTGCACTACATGCCTGCGGGGGGGAGGAGGCGGGGGTTGTTTTTCCTCCTCAGCTTCAACTAGGTAGGAACTTTGCCTTTGACAAGGCAAAAACAATTTTAAAAAAACAAAAACTTATGGCCCGGCCCCTGCAACCCTAAGCTACTCAGAAGGCTGAGACCTAAGGATCATAGTTTAAAGCCAGGAAAGTTCATAGGACTCCTATTTCCCACCAGCCAAAGTAGAGCTTTGGCTCAAGTGATAGAGCTCTAGCCTTGAGCACAAAAGTTCAGGGACAGAGCCCACGCCCTGGGTTTAAGCCCCTGGAATAGCATAAAACAAACAAAAACTGATGGTTTACAAATACCCCAAAATTCATATGGTCTCTTTCTTAATAAGTGGGCCTTAATATTTTCTCTATAACAGTTAATGGGATGTGTGTGTGTGTGTATGTGTGTGATATGTATGCTTGTGTATATATGTGTGTCTGTGTGTATACACACACATTTAACAGCAGTATTCTGAAAGCAAATTTTAGAAGTTGAAACTCATACCCACACTTATTTTGAACCAGCCTGCCTTCTTCAGGCTTCCTGACCTCCATACTTTGTTGCCCTCAGAGCCACCCCCTGCCCCACCACCCACCCAGTGTGGGCGTGACCTGCCACACCCAGTGTTAAGCTCCCTCTGCCCCACACCCCAGCCCTTACCAGGGCTGGTGGTCTCTTCCCGTTCAGCCTCATTCTCGCTGCGGCCGCACGTCTCATAGCCCAGGTCCTGCAGGTCCACTTGGATCTGCTTGCTGTCCTGCTTCACCAGGGATTCACCTGCTGAGAACAGATGGTGGGGGGGGGCTCCACATGTGTCCCCACAGGTGATCAAGTCAGGTGCATGGCCTTGGGGGTCTGGTGGTCAGTTGTACGCTCCTCCCCCAGCCTGTACCTGTGCTACAGGATCTCATTTCTGATAACCAAGCTGGGAGCAGATATCTGTGACATTCCTATGCTATCGTCTCTGACAGCCCCAGGAAGATTAACAAGTACCCTGACCCCAGAGACTCGGGAAGCATGTGGGTGCCTCTGAACTGATTTATAGTCCCAGGACACCTGACCTGCACCCTCTCATAGACTCAGTTACTTGTGGCTATTTTGTATTAAGCTAACTGAAATGAAAAAAAGCACATTTCCAGGTTTCACTGGCTACATTTCCTGTGTTCAATAGTTCCATGTCATGTGGGCAAACAGCAAGAACTTCCATGGGACAGGGCTTATTCTAGACCAGTAATGATAATGTTTTGAGGGAAAAAAATCAGTTGTGGTGCCCAGAGAAATAGGAGAGAGACAATTACACTGTGGAAAGGGAGTTAACTGAATGTTCCAGCAATCAGCTAATCTAGACATTAACTCTTTTCCTCTTTATATTCTCCCTGTAACTTTAAAAACTTGTTTCAGCCTAACACCAGTAGCTCACACCTGTAATCCTAGCTATTCAGGAGGCTGAAAACAGAGGATCACAGTTCAAAAAACAGTCTGGGGGAAAAAAAAGTCCCTGAGGTGCTTATCTCCCATTAATCACCAAAAAGCCAGAAATGGAAGAATGGCTCAAGTGGTAGAGCACCAGCCATGAGTGAAAAAGTTCAGGGCCTGAGTTTGAACTTAGGGATTGGCACAAAACTGAAACAAACAAACAAACATCTTTATTCTTTCCTGCCCTCTGAAACTTAAAGGAAAATATCCACATCTATAGCTGTAGAAGTATGGTCGGGACTATTTTGAGCTTGGGGAAGTAAAATCTGTAGAACATACAACTTGTCCCAGTGAAGGAAGGCACCTCAGCCATGATGAGCTACAGTGCTTACTGATCAGGACTCTGTACTTCTCCAGTTGGTTCGCCTGGGCAAAGACTGTGGCTTCAGAGATCAGCAGCTTCTCCTGGAGATCTTGGTAGCGCTGTCGGCACTGAGCCAGCTGGGAGCGCAAGTGCTTGGTGGAAATGGCTGGGCCAAATTCCGACTGAGGCCCAGGGGCCTGGGCTTGACACTGGTGGGGCTAATAACAAAGAGATCAGAGACCACCCAACACACGAACAGCCCCTGCCTCTAGGAACTCAACCACATTCACTGTCAAAGCACTTATGCCACCTGGCGATATCTGAGAGCTGGGGGATGTTTTATTCATCGCCATATTTATAGCCTACTGCTCAGTGATGATCAAGTCTGTGGAAGAGCCTCAGGTTAAATGGTGGTTAAAGGAAGGGCAGCAGTGGAGCCCCACACATCGCTCCCCACGCTCCCCACCCACGTCCTCTAAGAATCCTCTGCAGTCTCAGTTTCACTGACTCCTCATCCTCTTCCTTTTATTGGGGAAGCCCAGTAACCGTTTCTGAGACCCAGGCACAGATTCCTGGGATAAGCTCAGTTGAAGACAGCAATGGTAAGAAGGAGAGAGCATTGTCTGGGCTGCCTTAAAACCCAATGCAAGCCGGGTGATGGTGGCACACCCCTGT
Source organism: Megascapheus bottae (assembly GCF_031878675.1). Classification (NCBI taxonomy): domain Eukaryota; kingdom Metazoa; phylum Chordata; class Mammalia; order Rodentia; family Geomyidae; genus Megascapheus; species Megascapheus bottae. The sequence continues at coordinate 5,705,668 of NC_143514.1, forward strand.
AATCTTAGCTACTTAGAGATCCAAGGATCAAGATTCAAAGCCTGCTTAGTCAGAAAAGTCTGTCACTCTGTGACTCTGGTTTCCAATTAACCAGTAAAAAAAAGTCATTAGAGGGGGTATGGCTCAAGTGGTAAAATACCATCCTGGAGTGAAAAAGCTAAGTGATAATGGCTAGGCCTTAAGTTCAAGCCCTGGTACTGGCATACCAGAAAAAGAAAAGAAGAAAGGAAGAAAAAAATGAAGGAAGGAAGGAAGGAAAGAAGGAAGGGAGGGTGGGACGGAAGAAGGAAGGGAAGGAGAGAGGGAGGGAGGGAAGGGTGGGAGGAAAGAATGAAAAAAAGGGAAGAAAAGAGGGAGGGAGAAAGAGGATGGGAAGGAGAAAGAGAGGGGGGAGAGAGAGGGAGAGGGAAAGAAGAAGGAAAAAGACCCATGATGTAAGGTTGCAAATGCCAACTACTGCACAGATGCCCTCTCATCACCAGAGTGCCACTTGGGGTGCAAAAGTGCCCTTCCCTCAGTACCCTCTGACCCTCAGACCCCCCCAAGGCAGAGTCATCTAAGATAAAAACACTGAACTCTTGGGTGTGTAAATCCAGAACTCTTGAGTGTATAAATCCAGCAGTGGTATGGGCTACATACTATGTTGGGAATTAACTGTATAATATGTGGTTGGGGTGGGAGAGAAAAACTGAGAGAGAAAGAACGAGGGAAGAGGTGACATTGTCCGAAAAAGCAATATGCTATTCACCTCACTTATGTGTACATTACCTTTATAACAACAACAACAACAACAACAACAACCCCTAAACTCTCCACTCTTCCAGTGCCTGTCTCCCACACCCTGGCTTACTTGGTGGGTATCCACAGCAAGGGTAGCCCCGAGATCGAGGCTCTGGGGTCTTCGAGAAGATCTTGCCACCACAGGCTCCTGCTCTTGACATTGCTGTTTCCCAGGTGGACAAGCCAGGCCTGAGGTAGTGCCATCTGTCTCTCTGGCTGGGGGCCCGAGCAGCGCTGCCCTGCATTCGCTCTTCCCTTCCTGGTTGCTCAGCAGCAGCTGTTCTTTGAGGAGACTGATGATGTTGTGGGCTTTCTTCAGTTTTCCCTGGAGCTGTCTGAACTCAGCCTGCAGGCTGTTCTCATTCGGACTCCCTTGAGCAGGCACAGTGTGCCCCATCACCTCGCCTGGCTCCCTGTCTTCCTCAATCTCCCATCCGTCAGACATTGCTTCTCCCATCTGCTCTTTCAGCTCAGCGTTCTCAAGGCAAAGGCTCAGCATGGTGTTCCTGCAGGGATGCACAATCAGGCCAGAGCCTGGACCACAGTCCCGAGCCCCTCTAGCCCACATCCAAGCCCACCATAGAGTCAGAGCAGCTTGTACACTTAGAATGAGTTCCTTCTTTTATATAGGAGAAAACCAAGAGCGAAGATGAGCAAGCCATCTCTGTACCACAGACTCCAGTATGTATTTCATTGGAGTTTGAACTCAGGGCCTCACACTCTCATTTAGCTTTTTCACTGAAGGCTGGCCCTCTAGCACTTGAGCCACACCTCTACTTCTGGCTTTTTCACTGGTTCATTGGAGAAAAGAGTCAGATTTGGATGCCTGTGCTCATCTTGAACTTAAGAATCACATCTCAGCCTCCTGAGTAGCTGGGACTACAGGCTCCAGCCGTTGGCTGGTAATAGGCATGGTTACATGAAGACCAGCGTGGCTTGTTTGAAGAACAAAAGTGATAATAATATTCTGCACTATTCACAGTAGCCAAGCAATGGAAATCCAGATGCCCTACTACAAAATGAATTCATTTGTTTTCTACATAGCCAAAAGACAAGATAATGGCATTCACTGTGTACAAGAGCAAGGACTCAGTATTCAGGTACTCAAGGTCATTGACATGATTTTGGATATATAAATATAACTGGATAGACATAAAAATCTTTGATGGGATAAATAATCTATAGACATAATATATAGATCAATATGTATCTATAACATAAAACTCTCAGCTTAATTTTAATTTTGTTCTTAAATTTATGTGCCAGTGATTGCATATATAGATCCCATTCTTGGATACTGTTAAGCTTGACATTTGAAATATGACTTAAAAACTCAGTGTTAATAAAATCTTTATTTAAAAATGAATTATGGGGGCCTAGTGGTAGAGTGCTTGCCTAGCATCACGAAGACCCGGGTTCAATTCCTCGGTACCACATATATAGAAAAAAGCGGGAAGTGGTGCTGAGGCTCAAGTGGTAGAGTGCTAGCCTTGAGAAAGTCCAAGGACAGTGCTCAAGCCCTGAGCCCAAGCCCAGGACTGGCAAAAAAAAAACCCAACAAATTATGAAAACAAAACAGTGATATTATCTATTAGTCTTAACTTTTCTGTAAAGAATCTGTAGCATTCAAGCATGATGCTTAGGATGCAGACTAAGGAAAAGTAAGGTGGGCCAATGCCTTGTCTATAGTGAGGTTGAATCAGAGTGGGCTCCCTGGCCCTGGGGAAGTATCTCACCTGATGTGGGCCACAGAGGAAAATCCGGCTTCCTCAATCTGAGCCTTTAGCTCCTTGAGTTCCCCCTCCACTTTTCTCTTCTCCTCCAAGAGCTGGTGGACCTCAGCCCTCAGGTGGAGAATTTCCTCCTGTAAACACCTGTTACTGCCCATCTCTGATGGGGAAGGAGGGATGCGAGATAGGTCCTGGGGCTCCACAGTTGTTAGACTTTTCTCCAAAGCCACCTTGATGAGCTGAAAGAAAAACCATAGTTTGAAGAAGTCAAGTCATTAAAGAGGCTACAAGAGGGACATGAGATCACTTACACTTTTAATGGGGACAAGACCAAAGTCAAAAGAACTCCCTTCCATCTGAGCACTGGTGGCATATGCCTAAAATGTTAGCTACTCACCAGGTTGAGATCTCAAAGCCAGTCAAGACTGATACCTTTGAGATTCTTATCTCCAGTTAACTAGCAAAGAGTTGGATATAGAGCGTGGGTCAAGTGATAGAGTGGTGGTTTTGAAAAGGTCCAGCAGGAGCACTAGGCCTTGAGTTCAAATCCCAGTACTGGCAAAAAAAATGGCAGAAATAATTTCCAAATACAGTTATTTTTCTTGAGGATTCTCTTGATGTTAATTTCTCAAATGCTCCAATTCAAGCAGACCTTATAGATGTTCCTCAAATGGGAATTTGTGAACTTTAGATTTGATCATTCATTTTCATGTCTCCTTCAAGTTGTCTTCTACACATCTATCTATCTATCTATCTATCTATCTATCTATCTATCTATCTATCTATCTATCTTTCTATCTTTCTATTGTGGGTCATGAGGCTTGAACTCAGCCTGGGTTCTGCCCCTGAGCTGTTCAGCTCAAGGCTACCACCCTACCCTTGAGCTAAGCCACACTTCATGTTTTTCTAGAAGTTAATTGGAGATAAGAGCGTCAGGTCCTTTTGTGCCTGGGCAGGCTTTCAACCCTGGTCCTCAGATCTCAACGTCCTGAGTAGCCAGGATTACAGGCATGAGTCACCATACCCTGCCCTTCTATGTTTTTGTTTGTTTGTTGCCAGTCCTGGGCTTGAGCTCAGGGCCTGAGCACTGTCCTTGGACTTTCTCAAGGCTAGAGCTCTGCCACTTGAGCCTCAGCGCCACTTCTGGCTTTTTTCTATGTATGTGGTACCAAGGAATCGAACCTGGGTCTTCATGAATGCTAGGCAAGCACTCTACCACTAGCCAAACTCCCAGCCTCTTCTACATGTTTTAAAATGAAAAAATAAAAACCGGAGTGATAGCCTGCTTAGTGTGTGACTGAGTGTCTTTGTACAAGGATTTCCTGCCTGCCTGTCCAACTGTGATCTTTAGACATCCCTAAGTCCTGTTTGTTTTCCTCTCAGCAGCAGTAGTCGGGAGTTAACAGTGTCAGCTCCAGGTCAGACCCAACTCCCAATTTCCCACCCATCTCCTACATCTATTCCTGGGTCATGATGTCTTCTTTTCTCTCTAGAAATATTGTGACTTATAATTGTCACATAAATTCATTTCTACTAGATGGAATTATTTCCTAGTTATCAAAGCCATCACAATATTTTCTTTATAAATCATGTAATGGCTGCCTAGCTAGGGGTGATTTATAGAATTATATGTTTGTACCATTTAGGCCAACAAAACATTTAACAAAACAGGGCCTGGGACAATGTAAATGGATCAATAATGGCTAATGCTGTCTGGGTATCATAAAGTCATTAACTCTTGTCATTTCCCCACAACCAAAGATCTGGGTGCTGGTGGCTCACGTCTATAATCCTAGCTACTCAGGAGGTTGAGATCTGAAGAATGAGGTTTGAAGCCAGTCTGGGTATGAAAATCCATGTGACTCTTCTCTCCAATGAACCACCAAAAAGCTGAAAGTAGAGCTGAGGCTTATGTGGAGGGATGGCTTTCAGAGCCCTGAGTTCAAGTCCAACATTAAACAAACAAACAAACAAACAAACAAATAAATAAATAAATATGAAGCGAGGGGAAGGAAACAAGCAAGCAAGCAAGCAAGAAGGAAGGAAGGAATGCAGTAGTAATGCCAGAGGTTGGTGGCAGATTAATTCATAGCACGTGTACATAGTATTTAGAAACAGTGCAGGTGTGTAGTTGTATTGCTGCACAGGTGTCACAGAGATACTACTCAGCTCTTAAGCATCCAACCCCACCTGGGTTCTGTGATCTGACACATAACTGGCTCTGAAAATGGCAGTCTCTAAAACTTTACTACCAGCTTTAGTCAAGCCCCACATGGGCCACCAAGCATTTGTGACAAATCAAAGGATTAGATTCAGAATAGAACTCTTGAAAGCTTCTGATCATACTCCCAATTAACTGACATGATGTTATTTTTCTAAATAAATCCTTTTTGACTAATGTGACTAAACCCTCAGCCTTGTTTATGGGCACACGGGTTCATTTCTCAATTTTCAGTATTCTTTCTGCTTAAAAATAATTTCTTAAGCTGCATGCGGATAGCTCACACCTGTCATCCAAGCTACTCAGGAAGCCGATATCTGAGGATCAAAGTTTGAAGCCAGCTTGGACCTTCCTACTTAAAAAAATAAGGAAATAAATATCGTTTCTGCCTAAGCCAATTTGGGTTTTTGTAGTTTCATCTCAAAGGGTCTTCCCTTAAAATTTGTATACAAATATATGATGCCTATTCAGGATCTATCCTTCTCATTAGTTTCTAGTTCCAAAAACATAATATTTATGTAAATGTTTCTGTTCTTCCTCTCAAGTAAAACCCAGTTCCAGTATGTGTGGGGACAGATTAAACCCAGAGGTTTATTTTCAGTTATGTTTGTCTTATGGCTTGCCTTCTTTTCACATTACCTATTCACTTGTGTGAGTGTAGAGACACATTTCAACTTTTTGGATGCTGGGATATTTACCTTTACTAAAGAGGTTTAGCAGAGTTGGTTTGCTTTTACTCTGTTGTTTCATTTCTGTCACAAAGTGAGTCATTTTTAGACTAAATTCAGGGCATTTTTTTCAAATGATCATAGCAAGCTGGGCATCAGTGGCTCACACCTACAATCCTAGCTACTCAGGGATCCAAGGATTGCGATTCAGAGCCAGCTCTTGGCAGAAAACTTTGTAAGACTCTTTCTCCAATTAACCAGCAAAATTCCAGAACTGGAGGTGTAGCTTAAGTGATAAATGCCAGCCTTGAGCAAAAAACTCCAAGCAAGAGCATAAGTCCATAAATCCCTAAATTCAAGCCCCAGGGCTAGCACACATGCACACGCGCACACACACACACACAACATATACACAAAGCAAAATAATTGAAAACAGAGTGAGATGTCATCTCTCACCTGTTACAATGATTTTGTTTGTGGGGGACATAAAACAAAAACTAGGTAGAAGGTGTTCTAGAAGATGCCAACAAGCAGTCATACAATGTTGGTAGGGATGGAAGTTAGTATGGTTATTGTGAAAATAGTAAGGAGAATCCTCAAAATCTAAAAATAGAACTATCATGTGATCTAGCATTCCCAGTTCCAGGTATACTTCCAACTGATGTCAGTGTGTCACTAAGGTGCCTGCAGGCCCATGTCTCCATTGTAGCATTAGTCACCAGATGGAATCAGAATGGGCAAAGAAAAACTGATGCATTTACAAGAGCCAAACACTATTCAGCCTCAAAAAGGGAAGGGGTGTGACCCTGATAGTTAGATGAGTCTGGAGAACATTAGGCTAAGTGTAAAAAAGCCTAATCTTACTTATATGGCTTATACTTATATAGACAGTTGTTCTCTGAAAGTAAAATGTGGGTTCCAGAATCTGGTGGGGGAAAGAAAGATAATGAGGAGTTGATGATAAAGAGAAAGAAAATTTCACACAGAAGTGTGTGTGTGTGTGTGTGTGTGTGTGTGTGTGTGTGTGTGTCTCGCCCACACGCCTGTATTGGACCTTGAATTTGGGGCTTAGTACTCTTCCTTAACTTTTTTGCTTAGCACTAGTCCTCTACCTCTTGAGCTACATATCCACTTCGGCTTTTTGCTGGCTAATTGGAGATAAGACTCCTGAGACTTTTGAGCCTAGGCTACCTTGGAACCATGATCCTCAGATTTCAGCTTCCTGAGTAGCTAAGATTACAATTATGAGCTACCAGCACCTGGATATAATAGGTTGAGATTAATTACATAACAATGTAACTACAGTCAATAAAAATCTATATTTCCAAATAAATTTCAAGATATCTTACTAGAAAAATTACAGGAAAGTTAGATAATGATGCATTAATTGGCTTGACTTGATCATTCTGTATCTATCTATCCACATCACACTGTTGCCTCAACTCTAAATGTGTATAATTATGACAGAGGAATAAAATATTACTATTTTAAAACTCATTTTTCTCAAGTTAATAACATGTAGTTTACTGACCTCTGTCTTTTATTTTGATTCATAATAAACTTTTTCCCATTACAGTTTTTTTGCCAGTCCTGGGCCTTGAACTCAGGGCCTGAGCACTGTCCTTGGGCTTTCTCAAGGCTAGAGCTCTACCACTTGAGCTACAGCACTAGTCCTGGATTTTTTTTTTGTATGTTGTATCGAGGAATCGAACCCGGGTCTTCATGCATGCTAGGTAAGCACTTTACCACTAGGCCAAACTCCCAGCCCTTCCATTACAGAATTTAAATGAAGAATAGCAATGACCAGTTGCTCTAGTTTCTTTCATGGGAATTTCCTAGGAATTTATTATAGCTCTTACTTTGATTTGCAATTAGGAATCTGGAAGAGAAAGCTAGGGAAAGTCACCATCCAGGCTAGACAAACTGTGTTCCAAGAGGACAGAGTCTAAAATCCAAAGAGAAATGCTGGCTTTGGCTTAAAAGGTAATTCTTGCCCAGTTACAAGGCTGGATGTGTTAGTTGGGGATTACATGTGTATCATGTATGTGTGTGTATACACATGATTGAGGAAGAAAGGGGATATGGTGTCATAAATAAAGTTTGCCCTCCAATAGTACAATAAAAAGGGTCTCAAGGCCTAATCTTAAGGAAACATTTCCCTGGAAACAAGCAAATATTTGAAAATCTGGACACCAAACAGTTATAACAAAGCAAGCTTTATTTCATTAGTAGCAAGAGAATCACAACCTCAAACTCCAGAAGATATAAAGGGAAGTTACAGTAACTTCACACCCAGCTTCTTCCTGCAAAAAGCTGGATACTAATTTTCAAGGAAAGGTGTTAAAGGGAAAACCATGCTTAGCCAAGAGATTCTTCATTCAATAGACATATACTTTGTCTACCATGTGTAAAGCCCTGCCCCAAAGTTTATCTTATCATTGCCTCCTCTACCAAGTAACATGGCAAACACTTATTCCAGAGTGGGAATGACCTTAAAACAGGATCTGATCATATTCCTGATGCTAAGCTATGAAACTGAGGAAACTGAGGAAGAAACTACTTTAAAAAACCAGCTAATCCACTAGGTGTGGTGCCTCACAGCTATAATCCTAGCTACTCAGGAGGTAAGATCTGAGGATCTCGGTTCAAAGCCAGCTCAGGCACTAAAGAATGTGAGACTTTTACCTCCAATTGACCACTAGAAAATGGGCAGTAGGCAGTAGGGCAGTAGCCTTGAGCTGAAGAGCTCATGGACAGGGCCCAGCCCAGGGTTCAAGCCCATGACCCACACAAAAACAAAAACAAAACCAGTTAATCATTGGGCACAGTGTCTCATGCTTGTAATCCTAGCTACTCAGGAGACTGAGATTTAGGGATTATGGTCCAAAGCCAGCGTGGGCAGGAAAGTCTGTGAAAGTCTTATCTCTAATTAGCCAATGGAATCTGGAAGTAGAGCTGTGGCTCAAGTGATAGAGCCTTAGCTATGAACAAAAGAGCTCAAGGATAATGCCCAGGCTCTTAGTACCAGCACACACAAAAATTAATTTTAAAAAACTATCTTTAGGATTTACACTAGCAGGAATAGTTTGGATGATGTCAGTCAGAATCTGCTTGTTCTCATATATGTGTTTCCTATTCACTTATTCTGAAGTTACTCTTGTCCCACAGTTACAGTCATCAGTGAGCAGCTGACAGTCTGGCTGGTTAGAGTAGATGTGTGTTCATTTTGTAGACTCTATCCTCTTACCCAGGATCCTCTGTGTTATCAGGGAGTGAAGGCAAAGCATCTGTGCACATAATGAAAGTCATAAGCAACAGCCAGGAGAACTCAGAAGCAGCTGTTCAAGCAAAAGGAGAAGCAGCACTGATGCCAAAACTCAAGGGAGAAGGTTAGTGAAGGCCAGAGCAACAGAAAAGTAAAGAAAGTCTTAGGGAGTCAGGTACCAGTGACATATCTATAATTCTAGCTACTCCAGAAGCTGAGATCTGAGGATCCTGAGGTTCAAAGCCAATCCAACAGGAAGAAAAGTCAATAATACTCTTATCTCCAATAAACCAGCAAAAGGCAGGAAGTAGAGGTGGGCTATCCTTGAGCCAAAAAGCTAAGCAGCAGTTTGAGGCCATGAGTTCAAGCCCAGTACCAGCACACATTACTCAAAACAAAAACAAAAGCCAACTCAAGGACTAAAAGTATCCCAAACAACTCTTCCTCTCAAGAACATAAGACTTCCAAATCTTATAGGATTTGGGGACTGCTTACTAGCGATCTTACTAGATTAATGGATGTCTTCTCTTTCTTATGCAGGAGACATGAGTAGACTCATGGGTATTATTTTCCCTATCGTGTTTCTAACAGAATAAAAACACGTCCACAAAGGCCTTCGGTGGATGAGCATAGCTAACTTTGCAAAAACAACCCACTTTGTCTGTAAAAACTTAAATGGGGATCAGGTGGTTTGTGCTTGTAATCCAAGCCACTCAAGAAGCTGAGATCTGAGGATCCTGAGGTTCAAAGCCAATCCAACAGGAAATTTTGTGAGACTTTTATATCCAATGACCCACCAAAGAGCCATGGCTCAAGTAGTAGACCGTAAGCCTTGAGTGAAAAAGCAATGAGAGAAAGTGTCCAGGCCCGGAGTTCAAGCTCCAGGACCAGCACAAAAATGAAAACAAAATCCACAAAATGTAAGAATCACCAACATGGTCCCTTTAGGAGACGTGTCTGTTTGTTAAATGTCACTGGGCCTGGGGGAGACATGTCAATGGATGCAGTAGAATCACTGTGGGTGAAGTAATCTCTGAAGTCTAGGACATCCATTCCTGGGTGTGAGAAGATGCGTTGTTACAGCTTCTCCCGTGGTGAGCATGAAGCGTTTTGGATACCAAAATTCTGATGCTGGAGGTAGCAGTTTGCTGTGTAGTGCCACCTGCTGGCCACTGCTTCCCTTGTGACCTGGAGTGTTGACACTGCAAAGTGCACCTCTGTTTAAGATGTAACTGAGTTCCGATGCCTTGCAGTTTCTCAGACAGCACTGTTCACAGCAGGTCCAAGGCCCTGCCACCTCCCCCAGGCTATCTTTTGATATCTGTCTGTCTTCTGTGATATATTTCCATTATTAAAGCCCAAGGGGGGAAGAACCCATTGTCTTATAAGTAAAAATTCTTCTGAAGCTACAGCTACAGTCACTGAAGTAGCTAGAACAAAAGAGTGGACTGGCTGGGTGCTGGTGGCTCATCCCTATAATCCCAGCTGCTCAGGGAGCTGAGATCTGAGGATCCTGGTTCAAAGCCAACCAAAGCAGGAAAGTCTGTGAAACTCTTATCTCCAATTAACAAGTAAGAAAAGGCAGAAATGGAAGGGTGGCTCAAGTGGTAAAGTACCAGCTTTGAGCTATAAAGCTAAGGGAAAGTGCCAGGCCTTGAGTTCAAGCCCCAGTACCATAAACGAACAAACAAATAAATAAATAGAACAAAGGGGAGTAAAGTGGACAGAGAAACAGGGTGAGCATCTGTTTGGGGAGCTCAGAGGGGAAGGGAAGCAGACTGGGAAGTGGCTTCTAGAAAAAGATGTCTTCTGGATCCAGATTCACAAGGGCCACAGGTAACTGTCAGACCCCAGGAGGGTTGTGTGCCTTCCACCCTAGCAGCTCCGGGAGCTGACTTGAACTTACTTGCTGGTGGCTGTTGTGGGCCGCTTCCTCTTCAATACTGTCTGTGAATTCAGTGCTTGCATCTTCTGTGTCATCCCCTGCAGCTGCACCTAGAAGCAAGACCAGAAGAGAAAGGTGATTCCCTTCCCCGTTGGCTTTCCACCAGCAGCAGGGGAAAAATACATTCTGCCATCCTCCTCTGATTTCTCTTTCCTTGTATATGTGGCCCTAAGCCAGCAGGCAAGGCAGAAGCAAGCCTTCTCCCTACACCAGTGATACTTCCTTCCTAACACTCAAAATGAGCTGGTTCTGAAGCAAACATTCACACAACAAACCAAATCCACACCTACCAGCCATCCAAGGGGTTGCTCCTCTTGTTTCCCTCCCTCCCTTCCTCTCTCTCTCTTTTTTTCCTTTCTGTGTGTACCTGTACCAGATCTTGAACTCAGGGCCTCATGCTCTTGCTTGTTTTTTTTTTCCTCAAGGCTGGCACTCTACTATTCGAGCCACACCTCTTCATTGGGCTTTTTGCTGGTTTAGATAAGTCTCTTTCACCTATCTTCCTTGGCTGGCCTTGAACCTCTATCCTCAGATCTCACTCTCCTGACCAGTTAGGATCATAGATGTGAGCCACTAGTACCTAGCTTTCTCACACCTATTTCTCTCACTTAGCCAAAATTATCTCCGCATCCTGGTCATCTAACAACTTTGTGTGTGTGTGTGTGTGTGTGTGTGTGTGTGCGCGCGAGCGCGTGCACACCAAAACTAGGGTTTAAACTCAGGGGCTGAGCCCTGTCCCTTAGCTTTTTCACTACTGGCGCTCTACCATTTGAGCCATAGTTCTACTTCTGGTGGGAGTGGTTAATTGGAGATAAGAGTCTCACAGATTTTACTGTCCAGGCTGGTTTGGAGCCATGGGCCTCAGATCTCAACCCCCTGAGGAGTATTACAGTTGTGAGATACTGGTCCTGTTTCTCTTAACTAACCTGGCTTTAGTTTCTGTTTCTAGGGGCTGGGTACCTCTGTGGCTCTCATGGTGCAGAGGAAGGCAGTATGTCTGGGACGTCTCTGTCTTACAGAAGTTAAGATTTGAGGCATAGAATGTTTCGATGGGGTCTTAATTCCTTCCTATAACCTCCTCTCTTCTCCATCTCTCAAACTCTGCTCAGTGCTAGCACCCTTCACTGGCAGCTTTGCATAAACAGGGTTTAATTCATCCTCTTTATTCCCCAAAAAAGAAAATGGTTACATTACCCCCTTGACCTCTGTGATCTAACTAACAAGTAACTGCCCTTAGCATCTGGGTGAAGATAGGGAAGGGATGGCTGAGAGACTTTCTTGTGTGTACCAGTAGTAGGGCTAACTTGGGGTCTGGGCTCAGCATTTTTGCTGAAGGCTGGTATTCTAACCACTTGAGCCACAGTTCTATGTCTGGCTTGTTTAGTGGTTAATCAGAGATAAAAAGTTTCACAGACTTTCCTGCCCAGGCTGGCTCTGAATCTTAATCTTCAGAGCTCAGCCTCCCGAGTCGCTAGGATAATGAAAGTGTTGTGGATGCACTGCCCAGGCCCTAGTTATATGTAGCTAGATTATGCCTTTGAAACATGGCTAGTATGAATGAGGAAATGAGTTTGCTTATTTTTACCTATTGAAATCCATGTATATTTAAACAGTCTCATCTGGTTAGGGGCTATTATATTAAATAGCACAAAATATAGGCTATTTCCTTGCTAACCCACATTACTGCTTTTTTTTCTCCTCAACACATCCAAGGACTATTCACCATGATACATTTTGAATCTTATAGAACCTGCCCCCGTCTCAAGCTCTGGGTCTGATCTTGCTCTCAGCAATAACAGTTCAAATTCTCTTCTGTCCCCTGGACCTCCAAGAGATTCAAGAACTGAAGGGAATGGCTGCATACCTGTCCTGACACGAACTGTATCATGTATCCATCAGTTAAGCATGTGGACCCCTAAGGGCCATTCAGCATCTGATGGCACCAAAGAACCTGCCTGGCACTGCTTGGGTGTCTGAAGCCTCTACAAGGAGAGGAAGCATTTACTGCCACGATGTCCCCCGTCACCTCCTCCAAGCACAGCTATTGTTTCTCATCCTACTGATCAGTGGAATAAGGACAGTTCAGGTCAGCGTCCCATCTCTTGGCATCTTCAAGCTCATGCCAGAGGTCTGCAGGGGCTCTGATCTGATCACAGTAGCAAGAAGTAGAGAGCATGCTGACATTCTCATATCTTCCTTTCAAGGCTGTGCTAACTTCAGACTAATGCAGGCTGCCATCCAAACCCTCCTGAAGGAGAATTCATGTTTTCCTTAACCTCTGGCTGCTTTGCAAACTCTGAGGTCAGCATGCTAACTCCCCTGACAACATGCATCTCTTTTGCTTGCTTTGGAAAAATATTTCCCGTACAACAGGGGAAAAAAAAAACCTTTGTTTTTTCCTGCAAAGAAAATAAATTTAAGAAAACACTTCTCAAACCATTTTCTTTTGGGACATAGCACTAGAGAATAAGCCTGTGAGTTGAGAGAGCTCAACACTGAAGTTAGATTCTCATCTCTGGATCATTCTCTGTGGGCTGTGTCACTCACACTTAAGCTCACAGGTCAAGATGATTCTTGTGTGAGGCAGGATTATGTTACATTAGGAAAGGTGACATCACTGGTCTCGAAAGTTTTTGTATTATACTTTATGCTCTCTGCCCTCTACCTACCTTTTTTTTATGCTGGGGTTTGAACTCAGGGTCTGGGTGCTGTACCTGAGCTTTATTTGTTCAAGGCTAGCACCTTTCTTTGTGGACCTGAGCCACATTGCTTTCCTATGTGATACTCCATCTTTTAATTCATGGGGTCAGGCTGCCTTGTCTCTTAAGTTCATTAGGAATTAAATAAAACAATGGAAGGATGCTCAACTACATAGCTCTACTACAGTGAAGTTTTCCTTTTTTTTTTTTTTTTAAACTCTATGTTTTTCTTTTTGTGCCAGTCCTGGGGCTTCAACTTAGGGCCTGGGTACTGCGCTGTCATTTTTTCTTCCCCCCTCAAGACTGGTGCTCTTCTGCTTAAGGCACACCCCCAATTCCAGCTTTTAACTGCATAAGTGTCTCATTGACTTTTCTGCATGGTCTAGCTTCAAACTAGGATCCTTGCTGAGTAGTTAGGATTATAGGCATCAGCTACCAGCACCCAGCTATATGAATATTGAAGATGGCATAATTATTAAGAACTAGGCTTTGAAATTATGTTATCCATTCTTTAGTCACTAGCTATGTGACTTGACCTTTGTGCAAATCAATGCCCTCATTTATTAGAATTTGTAATGTTATTAGGGTGTTACCTGATTGATGCAGTTTTGAAGGTCAAAGACTTTACTGATTTTGAAGTGCTTGGAACAATGTTGGGGGCAGTGTTCTCCCTGAGCCTTTCCCTTGAGTACTCACTGTCTTCCGGTCACTGCTGTGGATGAACTAAAGTAGTCCTTGTGCTGAACACTTGAAGGCTGACAAATCTGAAGGCCACAGATGCCCAATGTAGTCAGCAAGGGGCAGATGGAGATGATGTTAATTACTGGATGATGGGATTGATTCTTCCTATAACCATGGGGCCTACTGCTGAACCCCTGTTTACCTCAGCATGAGGCTTGAAATAATGCATATTGCTTTCCCTTTCTCTCAGGACAACTGAAAAGGCATAACGCTGTCAGTGAAAAAAGACGGGGTCTTTTGAAGAAGTACCATAGAAACAGGATTCATCATTATTCAACGATAACTTTGCTTTATAACTCCATACCCATGAATAAGCTTTTTAGGAAAAAATCCATGAAAGTATCATTTTGAAAATACTTAGTAATGAGTGAAAACTCGATGAGGTAGGAGCTATTTTCTACAATCATTTTTGCTTATCCATTATGCCATCTTGATGAAAACAACAGGAAAGGAGTAATATTTTCCCAGTTATTTAGAACACAGGAGTCATGTGTTACTAATTTTTATCTGTGTGTGTGTGTGTGTGTATGTGTGTGTGCTGTTATGAGGGCCTGAACTCAGGGCCTAGGTGCTGTTCTGTGGAGCTTTCTGTTCAAGGCTGATATTTTACCAGTTAAGCCACACCTCCAGTCCTGGCTTTTAACTGATTAATTGTAAACTTTTCTGCATAGGGTTAGAACCATGATCCTCAGATCCCAGCCCTCTGAGTAGCTAGGATTATAGGCTGAAACACTAGCACCTGGCTTCAATAGAAGCTCTCAGTCACGACTTTCAGAAAAGAGTGGTTGTTTAATAAATAAGCTATCTTTAAATTGACCAGGACATGTATAAATTCAGACTATCCTGGGAGATAAAAAAGTATGCCACTACTGTGATTGTTCTGTAATGGCAAAGACTTCTTGCTTAGGGTCTCTTCCTGAAAGAACAGAAGTAGAGGACTTTCACTGGAACATTCAAAAGGGTGAGCATCCGCCAAGCAAGTGGGTACTCAATTCTTTTCTACCTCTCTCCTCCAATGAGAAAGGATTTTAAAGAAAAAGCGGCCTGTGCCAATTTTTCTCTGGAAAGTACAATGCTGCTTCTTTGTCTCTTTTCTTTGTAAGGAGTAAAATTCAGGCTTCTTCCTTCCTTTAGTTAAGTAAATGCTCACTCCACAGATTTTGACTCTGACTTGAAATTTTAGTACAATAATCAATAGATTGATTTTCCTATTGAGGAAAAGAAAAAGAAGGTATAAGCTTTCTCGATTTCTTTTCAATCTTTTAAAAATGAAACCAAATAGTTTCTGGTTGGCCTTTGATACTTTTATTGGATTAGTAGCAATTCTTTTGTGTCTCAACTAAAGTAGCTGAAATTCTAAGTTACATATAAAAAAGCATACTCTCCACTTCAGTACAAACATTAACAGTTTCACAGCACAGTTCCACAAAGAAATAAGCTTCCAGAGGGAATGATACAGTTCAATTTGGTGTAAAGTCCTGAAAATAATTCAATGTTAACTTTCTGGTCATTTAATGTTATTTCTTTCTTCATCTGAAGCTGTCATAAATCACTTTTTTCTCAATAGCCCACAAAATTTTAGGTGATAAAAGCAAGTAAATCCATTTTTATTATAAAACTAATAGAACTTCACGGACATAGATAGAAACTCATGATTTATAAAACGCATTTGTATATATACATGTCCTCTAAAGTTTCATTGATTGAAAAGTCCTTGCTTTAGGGTAATGATCTTGGTAAGGATTTTTTTGTTTTCTTTTTTTGTTTTGTTTTTGTTTTTTAAAGCAGCACTGTGCTAAGCACTAGTGGCTCACACCTATAATCCCAGCTACTCAGGAAGCTGAGATCCAAGGATCCCAGTTCAAAGCCAGCCCAGGCAGACAGATCTCTTCCAAAAGAAGAGAAAGAGGAAGAGGAAAGAGAAGGAGAAGGAGGAGGAGAAGGAAAATAATGAAGTGGCTCAGGTGGCTTAAGTGGAAAAAGCCAAGCAAGAACACAAGGCCCTAAATTCAAGCTCCAGTTCCAGCACAATAACAAAGGGGGAAAAAAAAAAAAAAACCTCAAAAGCAACACTGCACATCCATGCTCTATACTAAGAGCAAAGCCACAGGGACTTACTACCCTGGTAGGAGATCTTCTAAAAACTAAGAAAGGTAAGTTGGTTCATGTACCTAGCAGTCTGACTCCTCCTAATCCTATAGACATTTTCTGATAGTGCTGAACTTTATATTTTATCCTTCCAACTTTAGAAAGAGGAAGACAGTATCCTAATAATGGTTTTTATTTCTGGAATTTGACCTCAAATAACAACAATATAAAAGGAAAATCATACAAAAATGAGTACATTACTTTATAAGCTTATTATTTAAAATTGGGCAAAATTAGTCCTTTCAGGTCTATGGTATTGTCTTTCCCTTCCAAATTCCCCTCTCTATTGGAAGCAAAAAATACCAATTTTTTTGTCCAGAAAACTCATCCTGGCTCATGTGCTTCATAGGGGAAAAAAGTTGAGAATGTACCTTCTGTCAATACTCAAACTACTTTAAAAACCATGTCTTAATATAGCTGTCACTACAAGTGGTAAAGGATTCACTTAAATCTATACTCCAAAAATCATTAAGACCCAGAAATATTACCCTAGAGAAATAACTCCAGTGTATTACCTATTGACACAGTCCTTTTTGTGTGTGTGTGTGCTGTCCTATATAAACTGTTTCCAGCTTTAAAAAAAAAAAAGCAGAAATGGTTCTATACTGCAAGAGAGTTCTCTGTGTTTTAACTTAAGAGAAATGAGAAAATAGTATTCTTATTTACTCTAACTCCCATAGTGGCAAACAGACTTTACGTGTGTAACTAGTAATTTTTTTCCTAACTTCATAGGGAGTTTGTCACATTTCCCTATAACACATTAGTGGTAAGCCTGCCAAACACAACTCAGGATCCTGTGGAATAGACAGTTGACTTTTTCCACAAAACTTTTCCCCACAGTATTTTAGGCAAAGATTCTATGACTTCACACAAAATTCCATTAAACCAGAAACCAATGACTTTATCCAGTGGGAAGTGGAGTTTTTTAACATTAGCTCTAGGAAAACAAGAGGACTAGAGTTGTTCTAAGACTTGCGGCTCAAAGGAAACTCAAAGAAGGAACAATCTTTGCTGTGCTGTTATCTGTTCCTTTTGCTAATCAGAAGATTCCGGATCTAACCCAAGGGTCAAGGCAGAGAAAATTCAAATCAATCTCTTGACATTTTAAGGTAGGAGCCCAACTTCCTACAACCTAAATCAGGAGTGGAGAACATTCAGACTGTAGGCTGTATGAGGCCACAAAATTACTTTGATAAATGATGGACTAGACATGTATGCCTCTCCTTGCTACTTGTATCCTGTCTGCCTGTATTGCTAATTTTGTATGGTCCTCAAATGATGTTATAAATGACCAAACAGCCCTATGCAGAAAAGATTTCCACCCCTGTGCTAGATTAGATGATGAATACAAATATACAAATGATAGAGCTTTCCTGCATTATCTTCCACAGAGGTCATTTGTGTACAAACGTGTGGGCTGAATATACTAAAGAACCTTCAGGGTCAGGAATGTGGCCGAGCTGTAGAGTGCTTGCCTAGCATGCACAAAGCCCTGGGTTCAATCCCTTGGTACCACATACATAGAAGAAGCTGGGAAACTGTGCTGTGGCTCAAGTGATAGAGTGCTAGCCTTGAAAAAGTTCAAGGACAATGCACAGGCCTTGAGTTCAAGCCCCAGGACTGGCCAAAAAAAATGAACCTTCTGAGAAAACATTTCTTGTGGCTGGGATCCTATTCAGGTTAAGACTTCTTTGATTCTTGCTGTGCCAGTGGCTCCTACCTATAATACAAGCTAGACAGGAGGCTGAGATCTGAGAATCCGAGTTTGATGCCACCCCTGACAAAGAGTCCAAGAGACTCTTAACCTCCAATTAATCAGGAAAAAGCCATATGTGGAGGTATGGCTCAAGTGGTAGATTACCAGACTTCAACAAAAAGTCAAAGGAGAGCAAGAGGCCCTGAGTTCAAGCCTCAGTACTGGGGCATGTGTGTACACGTACACACACACACACACACACACACACACACACACACACAACCAAAAAGTTAGTTCCAGATTTTAGTCACATTTATAACATTAAGATTGAATTCTTAATTTATCCTTGACAAAAGCAGTAATTAATAATGCAAATTACAAATCAATAGAACTCAAGAATCACTTAATAAATCTAACAGGAGATTTGGTCTAAGAAAGGCATTTCCTAAATGTCCTGTGGTAATGACACAATAGACTAGCATTTGATGGACTGACGTTTCTACAGCTCAACTTCATTCGTTTCTTCCTTACTTGGGACAAGTTAAGTTTTGCAGAGGTAAAGATCTCTTTAAAATAAAAATACTAAGGAGACAGTTCACTTCCCTTGGGTTACTCCATTGTTCCCTAAAGGTTATTAGAAGTTGAATGGGTATGGTGGCTCATGCCTAATTCTAGTTACTAGGGAAAGAGGCTAAAAGATCACAAGATTGAGCCCAGTTTGGGAAAAACATGAGACCCTGTCTCAAAAACAAAATCAAAAGGACTGGGGAGCTGTGATTCAAATGGTGGCCCTGGGTTCAAACCCGAGTATCACAGGAAAAAGAAAAATAGCCTGGAATGGTATAAAGCATCAAAAAGGCTTTAGGCTATTAATCTCTGCAAGTTACTTAATAAGATGATTCTAGGATATTTCTCAAAGAGGATATTTTCTTCCTGTCCAGTAGTTTGACTAAGGTTCTATTACAGACATGGCTACAGCTGATGAGCTTGGATAGAGAATTTGATATAAGCCATGTCAACACTTGAAGGTGAAGAAACAGAGTATAAACAGAAGCAAAATGAAAAGTTACTGTGCACACCCCCAAAGCCAGAATCCCAGATTCCTTAATGTCATGTCTTCAGTAACTGAAACCTCAGCTTCTAATCTAGGCAAGTTACTGCCCACAGAAATAAGCAACCTCCACAATGCTGAACCTATAGTAAACTTAGTTATTTTTCATCCTCTTAACATTGAAGATATCAGAAATCTGTTCTCCAGTGCCCTTTCCTTAACCTGTCAAAGCATTGAGATAATGGCTAGAATGGACACAGACCTGTGAATTACATTCTAAATTATTCAAGCACTTAAAAGCCTAAGGCCTATGACATATTTTCATATAGAGGAATGTATCCATACTAGCATAAAATAAAGACCTTCACCTTGTACCACCACAAAATATGGTGGCGGTGGTGATACAAGCTGTAGGGGCACAGGTGGCTCATACCTACTGAGATCTGAGGATTCCAAGCCAGCCCAGGCAGACAAATCTGAGAGATTCTTATCTCCAACTAACAAGCAAAAAGCCAGAAGTGGGTAGAACTGTGGCTCAAGTGGTAGAGGCTCTGAGTTTAAGCCCCATTACTAAAAATACAATAATCTTCTTTAACTATTGGAAATACTTGAAAAAACACTTGCCTTAAAGAAAACTATTAAAACAAAAATTGTCTTCATATACAGAGAATTCCGACTGAGGAAGACCTTTTTTGAAGCCGTGTTGATAAATAGCATGACTTTGGTTAAAGAAACCTAAGGAAAAGGGGTATCAATGGTCAAGAAGTCATGAACCCACTACCTGATTAATGTAACTGTAACCTTATATATATCACCCCTACAATAAAATAAAAAGAAACCTAAGGAAGCCGGAAACTAGTGACTCACATATTTGCTACTTGGGAAACTGAGTTCTGGGGATTAAGGTTCAAAACCAACCCCAGGCAGAAAAATCCCCAACTCTTATCTTCAATTAACCAACCAAGAGCTGAAAGTGGAAGTGTGGCTCAAACTATAAAGTGCTAACCTTGAGGGAAAAAAACCCATGCAGAGCATCGGACCCTGAGTTCAGGGATCAAAAAAGAAAAAATTAAAATGCAATTTAATGTGCACCAATCTAATTTCACCTGTGTCACTCAGCAGAAAGTTCTGAAGTAATATAGAGACAAAGGTTTATGAGAAGCACTTAATAATTGGTCTCTGGCTTTTTAATTTGGTACTCTCCTGGTTTTGATTATCTTAGGAAAAGGCTATCTCTTTTGCCAAGTCATTCTTAGAGATACTCAATCTTTCTCTCTCATCTTGAAATGTTTTCTTTATTCTCTCATTTGATTAAGAATTGCTCTCAAAGAGCAGGGGTTGGTTGAATGGTAAAAATAATACACACACATGCATTATGACATGATATAGAACATATGAATGTATGGGAGGGGGAAGGGATAAACTTTATTGGCCCATACAAGGGATGGAGGGATGAGGAGAAGGGCAAAGAATGAGTATGCATGGGAAAACTAAAGCCAAATGATTTGAAATGTGCAAAGTACACTATAATCTCTACCGAGGGAGAGAGAGAGAGAGAGAGAGAGAGAAAGAGATGCACAGTGAGATAAAGAAAGGTTAAAGTGAATTTCACTTTGTTGATGCTACTTGCAACAGTTCTATTATTAGTAAGTCACCGTTTAATTCTGCCACGTCAGAGCAGGCTCTCTCTGGTTAGTGTAAGCAAAGCTTTCCATCCTGGACTGCAGTCTGACCCGCCAGTGATCAGAAGGCATGCTTGGGACGAACTCGCACACTTTCCAGTTCCCCACCTCCAATGGCGGCCAGAGTCTCCAGCCTGCTCAAGCGCTCCAGGCTTCTTCCCAGAACTTCTTCTAGTCGACTACGTAACACTTGGGCCCCTTCCAGTTCCACCTGCAGAGTTCGGTCTCTCTCAGAGCTGATTAAACATGTCATATGGAAGGAAAACAGGTTAGCCATCAATAATAAGGTGTCTACATGTGAATACAAAGAGCCATCAGCAGCACTCTGGGCCATGAGACTTTCCTGAAGTAGTTGTTTCCAGGGCATAGCAAATGAATGCATTCTCAGTTGTGAGACTTGTGTTCGTTGCTGGCAGATTACCAGAGCCTGCTCCTTTTGTTAAAGCTTTATACTAGATTCAGGGGTGATCTTGCATTGTTAAGGTTCCTGGATGATCTCACATTTCTATAGCTAACAAAAGCATAGTTTCATTATGTGATTATACACTTCAGTGCCTGAAAAAACTAAAACGCTGGAAAAATTAAATGTAAACTAAAACAAGTCTGAGCCAGACAGAATGGCTGGTAAAGACAAACTGCTTTGTTGAGTACCCAAATGCACAGCAGTGTGAAAAGGAATCTGGTTCAACACAAGCAAGTGTTTACTCTGCTTTCATTTCCCTAAGGTAGAATGAAAACCTTTCTGTTTTCAAAACCCAACAAGAAATTGAATAATACAGGTTTAAAAAAAATGTGACTGAGAAGAACAGGGGAAGAGGAAAGGCAAAATGAGAAAAAAATGAAGGAAGTGTATATGTATTTTTTTTTCAATGATGATCAGGGATATTAAGTGAATAAAAGTGCCCTTCAAGGCTTAAACAGGACATGGAGACAAAGGATAGGAACAGTCACTTTAGATATGTCTTTGAAGCCACTGTTCCCTGAAATAATATTTAGACACTTAGACTAAGAGCAATTCACACAACAGATGATGAAGTATTAGAAGCATTTAAAAGAATAGAAATTAAAAGCATTCTAAAGAATAGAAGAACAATAATAAAACAAAAGAGCAATAGTCTCTCTTACTTCTCTGGATGGGCATGGAATTTCACCAGACTGCTATAGAGCTGTCTCTCGGCCTGTAAGGCCTCATTCAGACGACTTCGTTCATCTACTAGTCCTTCTAGCATGAGCAGCAACTGAGGAAAGAATGGAGATGTGCAAACAACCAAGTAAAACATAAAGTTACATTTAGTTGGGATTATCATCATCATCATCATCATCATCATCATCATCATCATCACACTAGCACTAAGGCTTGAACTCCGGGCCTCCTCCCACTTTCACTTTGCCCAAGGCTAGTGATCTCCTTGAGCCACACCTTTACTCCCAGTTTTTTGCTGGTTAACTGGAGATAGAAGTCTCTTGAATTTGCCTGGTCTGACTTTAACCTGTGATCCTTAGATCTCACCCTACTGAGGAATTAGAGTTATAGGTGTGAGCCACCAGCACTTGGCTTCTCTTTTAACTGACAGAGGTCTGGATATGGCCACATGAAGGCAGTTGAGGAGGATTCAGATGTGGGATGACTTCTGTATACTGACAGGATGTGTTTGTGGTTTTCGGGTTTGGGTTTTTGTTATTTTGGTAGTATTGAGGATTGAAACTCAGGGCTTTATGCTTGGTAGGCAGGCATTCCAACACTTGATTCACACTCCTGGTCCTGACAGACTGTTTGCAAGGAACTGCTACTCCTTTCAGAACCTCAAACATTACCAAGGGACATGAATGGCTGCTGCCTATGTTAGGAAACTGCAGAGAACAGATTCTCTACAAAATGCTATCAACTGACCTTTTCACCAGAAGTTGAAACTGACAGTGCCTGCACTCAAGTAAAACCAGAAAACATTTATGGAAGTATAAGTATGGTAGAACACCAGCCTTGAGCAAAAAAAAAAGCCAAGGAACAACTCCTAGGCCCTGAGTTCAAGCACACCTACACACAAAAAAAGTTATTTCAATAACGCACTTGTTGTCTTCGGTTTCCTGAAATATCTTGACCCTGGGATTCTACTGAAGCCACTTTTTCCCGAAGAATTAAGACTTCCTGGGTCAGGCGTTCCATAGCTGGTATGTCTTCAGGATCTACTAGTTGCATTTGCAGGTCCTGGAAGAATAAAAATAAGTACAGATATTTTTTAAAAAAAATAGCAATGAAGGGGCTGGGAGTTTAGCCTAGTGGTAGAGTGCTTGCCTAGCATGCAGGAAGACCTGGGATGGATTCTATGGTGCCACATATATAGAAAAAAGCCAGAAATGGTACTCTGGCTCAAGTGGTAGAGCTCTAGCCTGGAGAAAGCCCAAGGATAGTGCTCAGTCCCTGAGTTCAAGGCCCAGGACTGCCAAAAAATAGCAATGAGGACTATTTAGCAGAGAAGAAAGGGAACAAAGGCTCTTAAAATTGTCTGTTGTATGTTCCAATGACATAGTGAGTCCTCTAGCCATGGGACACAATCAATTCATATATATCATTTGAAAATGCCTAACAGGCATTCTGAGCTGCACACACCCCCTGTGGATGTGATAAAGCTTTATGAGACCTTTATGAGATCCTCTTTTATCTGAACGTTCCTTGTCAGGGACTCTAGATCAGCAGCCTGCACTTGCAGCTCCTCTTCCTGAACAGCCACCATGGACTGTAGAGCAGAAAGCTCCATCTGTGAAGGAGAGAAATTCTGAGATTAGGGGAGGAGAAAGCAGTGTGGGTCACACTTCCAATTTAACTCAGAGGCAAAGACTTTTCCATACCATACCAAAATCAGCAAATAGTTTTAGTGAGAAAACTCACCTGACTTTCTCTTTCTTTTTTAGCCATGAGTTCAAGTTCCTCCTTGGCATTACTCAGTTCCTTCTCCAGCCCTGTGACTGTGTCCAAGTCTCCTAAATGAAATGCACACTTCTAATCACTACAATGACAGATCTCTGCTGCCTCATTTCTGAGAAACTTGATGACACTGAATGTATATGTACATAGGCACTATTTTGTAGAGATATTTATAATTGCAAAACACAGCAATTAACCTACATGCTCTAAACCAAAGTGGGACAGCCCTCAATGCGCACACACATGAACTCTACATAGCTACAGGAAGCAATGAGGAACATAAATGGGAGTGACTTCAAGGATACTCTAAGTAAAATGCAAAAGAATGCATCTGTTAGGAAAAGAGAAGACATGCACACATGTTACAGCTTTATACATACATTCATCTGCTTATTTTTGCACACGAGAGAATAACCCAGATATGAGACTGGTACCTTTAGATGGTGAGCAGAAATGAGGTGGAAAGGATAGGAAAGCAGATAGGACTCTAAGTATACCTTTTTATAAACTTGATTTTTGAACTATTGATTTATTTATGTATTTTGTGCTAGGCCTGGGGCTTGAACTCAGGCCTATGTACTGTTCCTGATCTTTTTTTCCTCAAGGCTAGTATTCTACCATTATGAATCATAGCTCCACTTCTGGTATTTCTGATGGTTAACTGGAGATGAGTCTCAAAGACTTTTCTTCCCAGGCTGGTCTTTAACTGTTATCCTCAGATCTCAGCCTTCCGAGTAGCTAGCTTTATAGGGTAAGTCATCATGCCAGCAGCTGGTGTACAACCCTTCTGAGGGAGTATTAATAGGATCGCCACCTCATCAACCATCCTTCTGGGATTTCCTGGTAAATGCCTTAAGGAAACCCTAAACACCATACTTTTCCTCTATGAAAGTCAAAGAGTTTCCACTTGGGTTTTGTTTACACTAAACACAGAATTTGGTTGTCTTTAGGAAAATGAACTCACCCCAGAAATAAGGCTGAGCTTAGCAAAACCTCAATGTATAGTTCACCCCCTCCTAATACTTCCATGTAGGTAATCAGGATATAGGGAGCAGACCCCAGAACAGGCGTCCTGTGGTCCTAGGGTCCTGTCCAGCTTCAGGACCCTGCACCATCTCTGACACTTTTGAATCGCTGCAAAGCTATCTGAAAAGGGGAAGGAAGACACAGTTTCCTTAGCCTAAATTGTGAACCTAGTGATATCAAGAGGTTCTATCCAACAGAAAATGTGGATGGATCTTAGAATTGACATGTCTTCTGGCTTCCCGGAAATCCAAAGTTCACAAAACAAAATGGACACACTTACCTAATGCAGACCTGGGTATGCTGGCATCTTCTTTAGCAGTTAATGAAGTGCTCTCATCTCTTGAGGGTATTTGCATTGAACCCTAAAAATTGGAAGAGGTAGGGATTTAGGAAGATACAGGAACTAAGATCACAGTGACAGGACGTGGAATATACTCACAGAACCTGCTAGCCAACTAATGTCTAATATATAAGAGGAAACGCAGTCAACACAAACATCTACAAGAATCTACAGTTATTACTTGATCAGTCTGCTCTCCAAGATGGGGGCTGAGGGAGGTAACATCTGCTTGCTGGTTAGCGATGAGTGTCTGGGACACTGTCGAGTCTTTCCCTCCTAAGTACTGGCGCAAGGCCTGTAGTTCAGAATTTCTTTCCATCAGTGCTTGGACCATCTTCTCTGCAGCAGCCTAGCAAAGAAGAAATCACAAAGTAACATTAGAAACTATTTGCCAAGTATCACTTCATCAGACTGGCTTTTCCTGTATATTCTATCTGAAAGAGCAATCTTGAGGTTCAAAGGGTATAAACACTGTTACAAGATGTCTTATAACAGGATCAAAGTATAGCAATCTATGTTTTGAAAAAAGCTATTCATAGAATTGAAGGAAATGTAAAGATGGGGTTTGTGTTGTTATTGGTGGTGGTGGTGATTTTGGTACTATTTGGTTTTGCTCTGAGGTTTTCTTTTAAGAGGGAGAAAATAAGAGTCTCAGAAAAGGGGGATAGGAAAGGTAAACAAATGCAATGATGCTATTTAGTATATACTATGTGGAAAAAGAACTATGTAACCTGTGCGCAGGGTTGGGAGGGGAAAATTGAGGGAAAGCAAAGGAAGGGGTGGTACTACCCCAAAAAGGAAATGTATTTATTATCTGACTTATGAAATGGTAATGCAATCCCTCTGCACAACATCTTAATAGTAAGCATAAAATTTTAAATATATTTTTAAAAAGCTACTCACTCATATGAATCTTTTGTATGTAAACTTGCATAGAATATAACTGCTACTTTGAATTAAAAATCATTTGTAGCCAAATGCTGGTGGCTTGCATCTATAATCCTAGCTACTCAGGAGGCCGAGATCTGTGGATCCCAATTTGAAACCAGCCCAGGCAAGGAAAGTCCATGAGATTTATCTCCAATCAACCACCAAAAAAACCCAAAGTAGAGCTGTTTTTCAAGTGATACAATGCCAGCCTTTAACATAAAAACTCAGAGACAACACCCAGGCCCTGAGTTCAAGTCCCAAGACTTGATAGATAGATAGATAGATAGATAGATAGATAGATAGATAGATAGATAGATAGATAGATAGATAGATATTTGTGTTTCCAGGCACCAGCAATCCTAGCTTCTCAAGAGGCTAAAGTCTGAAGATCACAGTTCAAAGCCTGCCTGGGCAGGAAATTCAGTGAAACTTTATCTCAACTTAACAAACAAAAAGCCACAAGTAGAACTGTGGCTCAGGTGGCAGAATAACAAATAGACTTAAGGGAAAGAAGCCAAACAAGGGCATGAGTTTCTGAGTTTAAGCCTCAGTACCAGTAAAACAAAGAAAAAAAAGTCACATTTTCTGATGCATAACTATAGTGAATAAAGAAACTGAGCCAGGCAAGCATACTTGTGCTCTGAGGCTCAGCTGCTTCCCATGTGCATACCCCAGACAGTTGCCAACCCTGCACTAGTCCATACTTGGCTCTCCTGCTCCCGAGTACTCATAGATTGAAGTAGGCCTTGGATCTCCATCTCGTGCTCCACAGCTTGCTTGCTGCGATCACTCAGCAGGTCCTGCAGCATCCTTTCCTTTCGCTGTAGACGCTGGCACAACTCCTCAGCTATTTCACTCTGCCCTGGGCCAAGTTTGCAGAGCAATGTTGCACTAAGACCCTAATATGAGAGGAATAAAGTCAGTTTCTGGAAGGAAGTATTCTTCCGACTGTACATAGAAAGGGTTTATAAGAACCTATCACAAGCTGGAGGCTGATATATGAGGATCCCAGTTCAAAGTGAACCATGGCAGAACAGTCCATGAGACAGCAGAAGTGGACATGTGACTAGAGTGGTAGAACACCAGCCTTGAGTGAAAAAGTCAAGTGAGAGCACAAGGCCTTGAGTTCAAACCTCACTTACTGGTATCATATTGAAGTTAATAATAATGAAGACTGGGGGCAATGGCCAAGATGTCAAGCATCCTCACTCAGGCTGGGCCTGCATGACCTCTAAGCAACTTCTAAGCTAGTTGATGCCTTACCTCCACCTCTTTGTTCCTGTCATGCAGAGATGTCTGCAACTGCTGAACAATATTCTCTTGTTCCTTCTGCCAATGGCTCAGTTTGTTTTCCAGTTCTTCTTTCAGCCACTGGAGGTTCTGGCAGGTAGCAGTTAATTGTTCTACTTCCAGGCCTTTGGCCCTCAGCAGACTCTCCATACTCTATGTACAGAGAAAGAAGTATTAGCCCAAGATGGCACCCGACCTTCTTAGGAATACAAGAAATTAGATCTACTTTTAAATGATCACCTCTCAGCTTCTTCCCAAGTAGGAAAAAATATAATATCTAATCTAACAGCTCCATACTAATCTATTATTGTTTTTAGAACACTTACCTAGTTTGTGGAGAGGCAAATTTAAGTCCATGTTAAAATGAAGCCTTGTGGAGAGGTATTTTCTCCATAGAGAATGGGAATGTTTTCTTTCAAAGGCAATGTATTCTGGCTAAGTTTCAAAGTAAGTATACAGGGCTAGGGGTGTGTTCTCATGGTAGAGCACCTGCCTAGAAAATATGAAGCCCTGATTTCAAACCCCATTTAAGCATCTCAAAAAAAAAAAAAAAAAAAAAAAAAAGCTAAGTAGGCAAAAAAGAAAAAGCCCACATTATAGGCTAATAACATAGACAAGCATTATAACTGTGACAAAACATGAAAATGTATGTAATATTAACAGATAAAACATAATAATTGCATCCTGAAAATGCTTATGTAAAAGTATATGCCTAGTAATATATAGATAAGAACTTGAAATAGAATTACATAAAGAGAGGGCCGGGAGTTTGGCCTAGTGGTAGAGTGCTTGCCTAGCATGCACGAAGACCTGGGTTTGATTCCTCGGTACCACATACATAGAAAAAAGCCAGAAGTGGTGCTGAGGCTCAAGTGGTAGAGCTCTAGCCTTGAGAAAGTCCAAGGACAGTGCTCAGGCCCTGAGCTCAAGCCCAGGACTGGCAAAAAAAAAAAAAAAAAAAGAATTACATAAATAGAAATTAATATTCACTGTCCCCCTCTGCAAATTTTATTTTACTTATTTGTTCATTCTCATATATATATATATATTTGGATGGGTCATGGGGCTTGAACTCAGCCTGGGCACTGTCCCTGAGCTCTTCAGCTCAAGGCTACCGCCCTACCCCTGGGCCTGAGCATTATCCTTGAGCTCTTCAGCTCAAGGATACTACCCTACCCTTGAGCCAAGCCTCACTTCCCATTTTCTAGAGGTCAATTGGAGATTAGTCTCAGGTCCTTTTTTGTCAGGCTGGCTTTGAACCTTGATCCTCAGATCTCAGCCTCCTGAGAAGCTAGGATTACAGGCATGAGCCACCACACTTGGCTCACATATTTTTGTGTAAGTTGCAGCTTTGGGCTATGCCTTAGCATTTCTGTTCAAGATTAGCCACAACTCCACTTTCAGCTTTTTGCTAGTTAACTATAAAGAGTCTCATATAGTTTCCTGCCCAGGCTAGCTTTGAACCACAATCCTCAGATCTCAGTTTCCTGAGTAACTTGGATTACAGGCATGAGTCACCAATGCTCTAAAACATTCATGATACAAAAGAAAGCAGGAGTACTCCCAATTAAACAGCAGTGATGGAACCAGTGAATGGGGTTTTTGGTTTTT
The DNA here is from genome assembly GCF_031878675.1 of Megascapheus bottae. Classification (NCBI taxonomy): domain Eukaryota; kingdom Metazoa; phylum Chordata; class Mammalia; order Rodentia; family Geomyidae; genus Megascapheus; species Megascapheus bottae. The sequence goes on from NC_143514.1 coordinate 5,734,414, forward strand.
CCCTTCTAAAGCAAACACTCCAGTTTCCAGAAAATGATGCTGGGGCTAAACCTGGCTTAGAACACAAGTGAGAGAGGAAAGAACACCAAACCCAAGGCAGATTCTGCTCCTACCTGCATGGTAGCTTCGTTGGATGAGAGGACACTGTGCAGCCTCTCTAAGTCATGATCTCGCTCCCTCACAGCAAGGTGAAGCTGACGGAGCTCTTTGTCTTTTTCTTCTAGAGCGGAGAACTTTTCATCTATAGCTCGCTGCAAGCAAAATAAGACTGCTGAACTTTGGAGATTCACTATCCTGATCACACTTACTCAATATCAAAGATTGGGAAATTGACACCCAAAGCAGCAAATTAAAACAAACAGAATAACCCAAGGTGGAATGAGAAAAATTAGGTCTCATACCTCTAGAGCAACAGCTCTATCCTGTATCCGTTGCCGAAGTTTCTCAAGCAACAGTTCATTTGTCTCAAGGGTTTTGTCTGCATTATCTCGATACTGTAGGAGCTCCCTGTACTCCTAATGAGACAAAAAAGGAAACAATCCCTTTATTCATATAACCAGCATTAACTAAAATCCTGCACTTTGTCAAGTAATTTGCTATCCCGAATGAATGAAAAGTAAACACGATTCTTCTCAGGGGGAACAAGTTTAGCAGAAATAACAGATACAAATTGTTAAGTGATTGTGCAACATACTAGCAAGCATGCTAGCTGCTGTTAGGAGAACTCGGTTGCATTGCCTGACTCTATCTAAAGGTGGCAGTAAAGACCTCATAAAACAAGTCTACAAGGATGGGGAGTTTGGCCTTGTGGTAGAGTGCTTGCCTAGCATGCACCAAGACCAGGGTTCAATTACTCGGTACCGCATACATAGAAAAGCCGGAAGTGGTGCTGTGGCTCAAGTAGCAGAGTGCTAGCCTTGAGGAACAGTGCCCAGGACCTGAGTTCAAGCAAGTCTACAGTGCTGAAATTTCAAAGGGCTGACTTTCCAAAGGAAATATATGCCAGTGGAAGCAGTATTCTCAGGGAACTGAAGGGATTCATGTGACTGGCTGAACTGATCACTCTTTTCAGTGGCCCCACTTTCCCTCAAAACTTTCACACTACCAGTTAACTGTGGAAGTTTCATCTAGACATCTTCTCTCACAGCATTAACATCTCTTTGCTTTCCAATACCTAGCAGTACCTGACTCATAGAGGTCTTCATTTACTACCATTTACTAGCTCATTAACTCTGTGTGTGTGTGAGCATGTGTGTGTATGTGTGTGTGTGTGTACACACACGCGCATGCATGTGTGTGAGATAAGGAACTCAGAACCTCGAGATTGCTAAGCAGGTATACTATCACTTGAGCCCCATCCCTAAGCCCTTTTTACCTTAGTTTAATTTTTAGATAGGGACTCATGTTTTTCCTTGGCAGGCCTTGAACCTTCATACATCTCCCACATAGCTAAGATTACATGCCTGGCTGGTGTGTGGAGATAGAGTTATACTAACTTTTGGCAAAGCTGACCTAAAATTACACGCTTTCTGACTACCTTCCAAGTAGCTGGGATTACAGGTCTGAGATACTGTATCCAGTATGGACTGTATTTTCTCCTTGTTTTAAATCTTCCCAATTTCCACCATTTAATAATTGTACTATAAACCTACTAGTGGCTCATACCTATAATCCTAGATTCTTAGGAGGCTGAGATCTGATGATTCAGGTCCAAGGTCAGCTCAGGCAAGAAAGTCCATGAGAGTCCTATTCCAATTAATCAGCAAAAAGCCAAAAAAGAAGCTGTGGCTGAAGTGGTAGAGCACTAGCCTTTAGTGGTAAGAGATAGCACCCAGGCCCAGAGTTCAAGCCCCAATACTGGCACACACCAATGTTGTACACTGGCATGTATTCAATACAATTATTTAAAATCTTGAGATTATATGAACCAGACCCGTAGGAACCCAGAACTCACCAAAATCATGCCATCTCACCTGAAGCAGCTGCTCCTGGTGACTCAGACTATGGTTTAGGTGTTGAATAGTTTGCTCTTTTGTTCGAATCTCATGGTATTTCTCAGTCTCCAAGGTATGAAGCTGTTGGCTCTTAGTCTGCAATTCTCCTTGGAGCTGCTGCAAAGCTTTTCGCAGATCCTGAAATAAATATATTCCCTTTTGAAAGCAATCAAAAACATTCAGGTGGCTATTAAATGCCTTAAGACTTTCAAAGTAAACTGGGCATAGTGGCATGTGAGAGGTAAAGGCAGAAGGATCATATATTCAAGGTCAGCCTGGGTAACAAAACAAAACAAAACCTTTCAAGGTGTATAATGAAATACAAAATGGTAGAAAGCCTCACTGTTAAAACTGATACAGAAATATTATACAGACCAGGGTGCTGGTGGCTCATGCCTATAATCCTAGCTACTCAGAAGGCAGAGAGCTAAGGATCATGGCTCAGAGCTACCATGGAAAGACAAATCTGAGACTTGTTTCCAATTAACCAGCAAAAAGCCACCCCGTGCTGGTGGCTCATACCTATAATCCTACTCAGGATGCCGAGGCTGAGATCTGAAGATTGCGGTTCAAAGCCAGCCCAGGCATGGAAGTCCATGAGATTCTTATTTCCAATTAAATGCCAAAAACTGGAAGTGGTGATTTGGCTCAAATGGTAGAGCACTAGCCTTGAGCTGAAAAGCTCAAGGACAACACCCAGGCCCAGAATTCAAGCCCCTGACTGCCAAAAAAAAAAGCCAAAAGTATAACCGTGGCTGGGCACCAGTATCTCAGCCTATAATTCTAGTTACTCAGGAACCTGAAATCTGAGAACTGAGGTTCAAAGCCAGCCAGAGCAGGAAAGTTTATGAGAGTCTTCTCTCCAACTAACCACCAAAAACCCAGTAGTGCTGTGGCTCAAAGTGGTAGAGCACTAGCCTCGAGCTCAGGGACAGAGCTTAGGCCCTGATTTCAATCCCACGGCCAACAACAAAAGTATAGCTGAGACTCAAGAAGTAAAGCACCAACCATGAGCAAAAAACACAAAGTGAGAGCACAAAGGCATGAGTTAACTCCAGTAATGGCACACACAAAAACGAAATATTATATAGTACATAGATCAAATAAGGTAGGGAAAGCTGTGTAGATTGTGGGAGGGGTAGGAAGCACACTTAAACTGTAATTCAATATTTACTTTTGCTCTGTCCCACAGTAAACCTATGCCCTTTACTTTACCAGAGGATCCATAATTTTACCCTTCTCCTTTCTAAAGAACTCATGAAACTTAGCCTATTACTTATTCCTAGTTGTATTATTATTTACCACCTATACAAAAGATTTTCATTTTGATATTCTCATACATGGATAGAATACACTTTGATCATGTACACCCCTCAATCATTTCTTGTCGTCCCATGTTTTTCCAGGAGAGAGAGAGGGAGAGAGGGAGAGAGAGAGTGTGTGTGTATTCATACTTGGGCTTAAACTTGGGGTTTTGCGCTTTCACTTCACTTTTTCATGAAGATTGGTGCTGTACCAGTTGAGACACAGCTCCACTTTCAATTTTTTGCTGGTCAATTGGAGATAAGTCTCACACACCCTTCTGCCTGGGATGCCTTGAAACCTTGATTCTCAGATCTCAGCCTCCTAAGTAGCAAGGATGACAGGTGTGAACCACCAGCCCCTGGCAACATTTCAGAAGGATATTCAGAAGTAATTGACTATCAGACTATTAAAATAGGAATGTTCTTCAAAAAGTACAGTTTTAAATATGAGGGTTGAAAAAGCCTAGGAAATGACAGAAGAAAAACAAATGATCATTAGAATCTAAAAACAGAGAAAAGATAATGCATGATCTAAGATAACAAGGCAGAGGAGCCATTAAAGATTTATGAAATCACACACAACTAAGCACAGCATTGAATGTGTATAGGAAGGTCCTAAGTGGCCTTCCCTAACTTTTTTTTTTGCCAGTCCTGGGGCTTGAACTTAGGACCTGAGCACTGTCCTTGGGCTTTCTCAAGGCTGGAGCTCTACCACTTAAGCCACAGCACCACTTCTGGCTTTTTTCTATATGTGGTACTGAAGAATTGAACCCAGAAATGAAATGAAATAAGAGTTCCATTATCCCACCTATTCTGATTTTAAGAATGAAGACTGTCCCAAAATATGACAAAATGCAGAATACTGGGTTCCTGTGGTGGGCTAAGTCATGTCTTCATATATGTATGCTAGGCAAGCACTCTACCACTAGGTCACTCTCCCAGCCCCAGCCTTCCCTATTTTCTATCCAGTTTACTTTCATCCATCCTTCCAGAGAACCTCAGCTAGTTCTTCCTGAAAATTCCTGGCCCTCTTTCTCTGTCCTTCTCACCTATCCTCACAGGAGCCATCCAGGCCCCTTCACAGTCTCCTGAGGCTGTGGCTGCAGCAGGAAAGTGAATTAACAAGGAAGGGATCAGTGGTGTTCATCAGACCCACAAGCACATAAGCACAACACACTTGGTTACGGCATTATTTAGACTAAGCAGGTGACTCAAGGGTTCAGGTTGAACACAAACTGTTCTGCAGGGTGAAATTAGCCAAGAGGACAACAGTTGGGGGTTAATGATTTACCTGGTTATGTTTCCAAGAGGCTTCTTTCTGCTGTTCTCTGTCCTGGGCTGCTGCTTCCATGAATTGCACATGTTGCTTGGTGTTGGCCAGCTGGCGTTCTTTCTGTTGCACAGCCCTCTGCAGCTTCTGTATTTCCAGCTGGCTACAGAATAGTGCGCTCTGAAGATCAAGCAGGGCCACCTGCTGCTGCGCTGGGGGGATGCCTTCCTGGCTCTGGGAAGAGCAGAAATCAGGATCACACAGGGAAGACAAGCACTGAGGGGCCTGAAGCTGCTATCGGGAAAGATTCCAAACCACACATCTTCAGCTGAATGTCCCCAGTCCTTTCTCTGTGACCCTCACGTACATGGAGTTGTCCAAGCTGGCTTTGGTGCAGCATTTCCCGAAGCTTTGCCATGGTGTCATTTTGTCCTTCAATCACCTGGTACAACTCCTCAATCTGGAAATGACAGGGAGTGTCTAAGCATGTTAGGAAATGAAACAAGAATTCTGACTTTAAGAACAAAGACTGTTCCAAAACATGAGAAAATGCAGAATACTTGTCTCCTGCAGTGGGCTAAATCAGGTCCTCATAAGACAATCACTACAAAATATTTTACCTCACTTTCTCTGCTTTTCAGTGTTTCCTTGAGGCTTTGAATTGTACCATCTTGCTTTTGTGATGACTCCTGAGCAGACTTGAGCTCATAGCTCATTTCACTTAGTTTCTCTTGAAGGATCTGAATTCAGCAAAGAAAGAAATTCTGTTAGTTGAATGATAACTTGTGTGTGTGTGTGTGTGTGTGTGTGTGTGTGTGTGTGTGTGCGCGCGCCAATGTTGGGGCCTGAACTCGGTTGGGTCTTGTGTTCTCCCTGGCTATTTTGTTCGAGGCTGGTAGTCTACCACTTGAAACATGCCTCAACTTCTGGCTTTTTGGTGGTTAACTAGAGATAAAGAATCTCATGGATTTTTTTTCTGCTCAGGCTGGTTTTGAACCATGCCTCTCAGATCTCAGCCTCCTGAGAATCTAGGATTACAGGCTCAAGCCATGGGCACCCAGAAAGGAATATATATATATATATATATATATATATATATATATATATATATATATATGCAATGTTCCCTACAGCATCAGGAGTCCACAGTATTTATCTCCACAGCCTGCTCAAGCTAGAGCCAGTCAAAAGCTCAAGAAAACCCTGTGATTCTCCTAGATCATACCTTGTTGGTGGCTTCTGTTTGTTGGATTTTTTGCTGGAGTTCTGCTAAGTGGGAATCACATGCAGTCTGCTGGGTTATGGCAGTCTCATTTGAATCCAGCTTTTGTTGTTTGAGTAGGTCTTCGGATACAGACTAGGAAGCAACAAGACAAGTCAACTGAGTTAAATGCCATCTTTTGTCAGAGATTTGGAAAACCAGAGTTGTATAAATTACCAGCATATTTTGCAGGAGTCTTGTTCCTTGCTGAGAGCAGTGCTTCACCTCTCTCTGTTATGTTCCCCATTCCCTCCCCCACGACTCACAGAACACCTGGGTTCAGATCAAGTAAATGGTATAAACTTTCATCTTTTTGTGTGTGCTGGTGTTATGGTTGAATTCAGGGACTCACACCTTGGGCTGGCTTTTTCTCTCAAGTGGTAGAGCATCAGCTTTGAGCAAATAAGCCAAGCAGAGTGCTAGGCCCCAATTTTAAGCCCTGTACCAGTACAAAACAAAACACACTCAATGTGTCTACACAGGCAGAGGGATGATAAAGCTGGTGTAGCAGAGCATCAACAGTGATCTGGGGAAGGAACTTCCTTCTAAGGAAAGGAAAAATAAATTGCGTGTGTGTGTGTGTGTGTGTGTGTGTGTGTGTGTGTGTGTGTGCGCATGCGCACACGCATGCCTACTTAAAGGTAAATATACAGCACTACCTGGATAAATAATCCACCGTGGTATGCTAAAGGGGTATATTTAACTAAAACTCATTTAAAAGAGCCATTAAAAAGACTCAAGAGAAAAATAGAATATGTATATGTAAGATAATTGATCAGAATAAAATTAATTATTGAACTAGATACAACAGTCATTATGAACTAAAGATTTTGGAAATAAAGCAATAGGAAATGCTTACAGTGTATTCAAATGAGAAAATAGGCCCACGTTGGCGAGAGGACAGTTTCCCACAGAGTACATGTAGTATCTACATATAATGTTTAACTTTCTAGTAGAGTTGCTGAACCAATTAAAAACAAATAAATTTAATCTGGTATTTCATTTAACCAAATATGTCCAAAATAGTTACCATAAACATGGAGTCAATATAAAAATTCTAAGATATGGGCCGGGAGTTTGGCCTAGTGGTTAAAATGCTTGCCTAGCATGCATGAAGACCCGGGTTCGATTCCTCGGCACCACATACATAGAAAAAAGCTGGAGGTGGTGCTGAGGCTCAAGTGGTAGAGTGCTAGCCTTGAGAAAGTCCAAGGACAGTGCTCAGGCCCTGAGCTCAAGCCCAGGACTGGCAAAAAAAAAAAAAAAAAAAATTCTAAGATATGAGTCAGGCATGGTGACTCACACCTGTAATCTTAGCTACTCTGGATGCTGAGATTTAAGGATCAAGGTTCAAAGCCAACCCAGGCACAAAGGGACCTGAGACTCTTTAATTAGCCTCTAGAAAAATGGGAAGTTGGGCTTGGCTCAAGGATAGGGAGGTAGCCTTGAGCTGAAGAGCTCAGGGACAATGCCCAGGCCCAGGGACAGGGTGGTAGCCTTGAACTGAAGAGCTCAGGGACAGTGCCCTGGCGGAGTTCAAGCTCCATCACACACACACACACAAAAAAAATCTAAGATATTGTCATTTTTTTCTTGCGTACACGCACACATGCACACATTCTCTCTCTCTCTCTCTCTCTCTCTCTCTCTCTCTCTCTCTCTCTCTCTCTCTCTCTCTCTCTCTCTCTCTCTCTCTCTCTCTCTCTCTCTCTCATGCTGCTCCTGGGGTTTGGACTCAGAGCCTCATGCTCTCTTGAACTTGGTTTTTTGCTTAAATATGGCTCTTTGCCACTTGAACCACAGCCCCACTTCCAGTATTTTGGTGGTTAATTGGAGATTAGACTCTCACAGACTTTTCTGCCCGGGCAAACTTCAAACTGTGACCCTCAGATCCTGAGCTTTGACCCTTCTGAGGAGCTTGGATTCCAGGCTCTAGTCATCGGGGCCTGGCCATCATTTTTTGTCTTTGAAATTTGAGGTATATTTTACACTCACAGCAGATCACAGTTAAGAACAGCCACATTTCCAGTGCTCAACAGTGATCTGAGACTGATCTTAGGTCACCACAGGCATACTAACTAGCACGATGAAGTAATAAACAGGAGGCCCGATCATATACACTAAGTTCAGCAGAGCTGAGAAAGCTGGATTTCCTTCCAGTGGAAATGAGAATAGACTGGAGCCTTTTAAAGACAAAAGTAACACACACATAACACTGTAGCAACTCAGTGGTGACAGATAGTTGGAGAGTATAGATCATATTGGGAAGTAGAAACCAACTCCTTTATATCAGATGGGGTGATGAATGGATGGATTTGGCTGTGTTGAAATATGGGTAGCAGGACTTGCTGACACACTATGTGTGGAATCAAAAGTTAAAGAAAAGAAGGACAAGGACTCCTAGACAAACCTTTTTTTTTTTTTTTAAGATCTGTGGGGGGTGTAACAAGAGCATTCCTACATAAGCAATGTGATTATGCCACATCACAAGAAAGGTAATGAACTTAGTCACAACTTTGATACAGTTATTTACTTAATGGTAAAGGGCACCAAACAGCTTGACAATGCATGCTCACACCTGTAATCCTACCTACTCAGAAGACTGAGATCTGAGGATCAAGATTCAAAGCCAGCTCAGACAGACAGATCCCAGAGACTCTCATCTACAATTAACCAATAAAAAGCCAGAAGTGGAGATGTGGCTCAATTGGTAGAGCACTAGACTTGAGCAAAAAAATTAAGTATCAGTGTGCCCAGATCCTGAGTTCAAGCCCCAGGAATCTCACACTCACACACACTCACACAGACTCACACACACACACATTCACACACACAACTTCCATAAAAACTTAATTTTGAAATGTAAAGAATAACCAGCAAAATGAGAGAAAATAGCATGGCAGAGAAGATGGTCATAGTTATTTACTTTAAATCAAATAATCTTGGCAGTGTTTGGAAACTATCTAGTTGACCCAATTCCATTTTACATATAAGGAAATGGAAACTTACAGACTTTGTCTAAGGAAATCAGGAAAAATATCCACTTAAACTGAATACAATCCAGGAATCCAAGTATGATGGCATACATCTATAATCCCTGACTATAATCCCATCACTAGAGTGAGACTGTTAGTTTCAGGCCAGCCTGGGCCACAGAGTAAGACATAAACAAAAAATAAGCTCTGTAGGGGCCGGGAGTTTGGCCTAGTGGTTAAAGTGCTTGCCTAGCATGCATGAAGACCCAGGTTCGATTCCTCAGTACCACATACATAGAAAAAAGTCGGAAGTGGTGCTGAGGCTCAAGTGGTAGAGCTCTAGCCTTGAGAAAGTCAAAGGACAGTGCTCAGGCCCTGAGCTCAAGCCCAGGACCGGCAAAAAAAAAAAAAAAATAAGCTTTGTAGTAATTGATGCATTTTTCATTTCTATAAACCCACTCATTGCAGGGAAGGGCGGGGGCGGGGGGGTTAGGTCATAGGGCTTGAACTCTGGGCCTGGATGTTGTCCCTGAGCTCTTCAGCTCAAGGCCAGTGCTCTACCCCTTGAGCCCACAGTGCCACTTCCAGTTTTCTTATGGTTAATTGGAGGTAAGAGTCTCACAAACTTTCATGCCTAGGGATGACTTTGAATCACTATCCTCAGATCTCAGCCTCCTAAAGTAGCTACGATTACAGACATGAGCTAGAGGTAACCAGCTACAAGGAACTCTTTAGGAATCAAAATGTTTTGTTTGCCAGTGAGAGTGGCTCACGCCTATAACCCTAACTACTCAGGGTCAAGGTTCAAAGTCAGACCAGGCACCAAGTCTGTCAGACTCTTATGTCCAATTAACTACCAGAAAACCAAAAGTGATGCTGTAGCTCAAGGGGTAGAGCACTAGCCTTGAGCTGAAGAGCTCAGGGACAACACCCAGGCCCAGAGTTCAAGCTCCACAAACCACCCCCCCACACACACAGTTTTGTTTAATAAATAAGAACAGTAAAAAACAAAAACAAAAAATAGAAGGCTAGTCAGCTAGTTCTCAATCTAATGGTTCTCTTACCTTACAAATAGGATCATATGTACATAACTGTAACTGTATATATCACCTTGACAATAAAATTAAATTTAAAAAATAGGATCACATATGTCTGTGTGTATACACAAAAATATGTATATAGACATATGTTTTTGTTTGTTTGGTTAGGGTTTTTTGGAGTCATTGGGCTTGAACTCAGGCCCTGAGTACTGTCCTTGGGTTTTCTCAGGGCTAGAGCTTTACCACTTGAGCCACAGCACGACTTCCAGCTTTTTTTTAGGTATGCAGTACCAAGGAATCATAAACAAGCACTCCACCACTAGGCCAAACTCCTAGCCTCCAGACATATGTTTTATATACACATTTTTATATAAATACACATATATATGAATAGTGATTTTAAAGCCAAATAATGCCACAGTAAGTACATAATGAATCTGGATCCCATGTCAATCCATTTTGGCATGAGTAATTATAAGACATTTCTAATTCTATACATGAAATACACCGAGATAAAAGCTAGATGTTTGTTTCTCATTTATTTATTAATGACTTATTTTTTTTCATCTAAGAAAAAAACGTCTTCTGAGAGTAGTCTGCCAAAAGAGCACTTAGTAAGCTCCACTGAGTTAAGAGCTCATAATAAATTGTTGAGAAGTAACAAGTACATAAACAAATCAATCCTAAGATTTTATAGACCCCTAAGCACGAAAGCCTTCCTTTAGTAGAACGAGTATCATCCCCTTGACTCAGAGCTACTAAGATCATGTCACAAGGATAAGGTAACTTTAAATGAAGTCACTTTTGACTCCATTACTATAGATGCTGCCCTGCATCAGAGAGAATTGCTTTTAGGCTGAATATTGCATAACGTGTCTCTTAGGCTAAAAGGCAGTTATTTAGATTTTCTGGGATAATAGCATTTTTCTTGGCATTTTCTAATCCTTATAAGAGAACCCAGATTTCAAACCCCTATAATTTCCTACCGTATTGTTAATAATAAGAGGTAGATAAGAACTATCAATTAGCATAAAATTAAAGCCTTAATCTTTAATCAGTATCGAATACCATTTTCCAAAAAACTGGCTAGCCTAGCTACTCACAGCTAAGCTATGCTATGAGTGATATAAATTTACCATAGTCATAAATGAACAGACTTTGACACTAAGGATTTGAGGTAAAGATCTATCTGCTCTTTGAACTGAGAAAGAAAAATTGCATGTGGACAAGAGCTCTCAGAATTGCTATTTGCTAAGGGACCACACCCTGCCTGTCATAGCTTTTATACTGTAGTCTGAATAAAGAATAAAATGACTACCTAAATAAAGCTTCTAAATAAAGCTTCAGGTATGGCTCAGAAGTAGAAGGCCCAGATAAAATAAAGCTTGCAAACTTTAGGTATCCAAAAAAGCCTGAAGACATAAATTTCATGAAAGACAATAAAAGTCATTTGCATATCAGAAAATCAGTAAACAGGTAAATACACTGTTGTTGCAGGAAAATATTTTAGAGGGGAAAAAGGAAGGAAAGGAAAAGAAAGGGGGAAAAACGGGAAGAGGGAGAGAAGGGTAGGAAGGAATAGAAAGAATCCAAATATTGATATTTAATAGTACATGCTATCAGGGAAATGGAGAATTCCTTAAGCAAATGAATCAAAATGACTTACAACTATTGATTGGAAACTGCTTTGTACAACTACTTAAAGATAATAAAAACATAAGAACAAAAATTTAATTTATTTAAGTAATGGGTTCTTTCCTGTTTATAAAATTTAGCTGGAGGGCATTTTTCCTGTTCCTTTATACAAACTAAAAAGAGAGAGACTTTTTATTCTGTTCACATTTGTTCAGAGAAAGACAAAAAACCTGTCATCTACCTTTGTCCCACCTCGCTCAGATTTTGCATAAGGTACAGCAGCTCTTAAGGAGCTCAAAAGTCAATCAGATTTCAACAATTGATAGAGTGTGAAGAATAAAATCCTGTGTATATTTTATTCACAAATACTTCCAGCTCTATTTACTTATCCCCTCAGCATCTTTAATTATTAGAGAAAAATAGCACACTAATTACAAACCATGTTTCTTGAAGTTGAAGGTTATTTTCTCTTTCCTCTCAATATTTTATTAATCTACAACAGTAAAGAAAGCCAAGTGACAGTAGAAAGGTCAGAGCCTGGTACTTTAAAGTTCTAATATCTAAAGTTGGCAAAATAAAAGGGACATAGGCTGAGGATGCAGGCACTGTGATTTATATGTGCTCATACAGAAGTCTATTTTCTTCACATTCTTCCCTCTGCCCCGCCCCCCCAAAAAAAATCCTCCTGGAATCCTTAGCACACTGAAAGAGGACCCTTGGCTTAAAGTCCTTAAGCAGGTATATTTAATGTATAGAATTTAAAAGTATTGGCTACAAAGGTCAGGAATCTTTGCTCAGCATGGGCTGTTACTTAAACCATGAGAAACTGCATAAGATGTCCTTTAAAGTTCTTCGACCTCTAAACTGATAAATCCAGGCACCAAAGAATGACTACGCCAAGCTGGGTGCTGGGGGTTCACAGTTGTATTCCTAGCTTCTCAGGAAACCAAGATCTGAGGACTGATGTCGAAGTCAGCTTAGGCAGCAAAGTCCTCTTTCTTGGGAGACACTTATCTCCTATTAACAACCAAAAAACTGGGGGTGAAGCTGTGGCTCAAATGGTAGGGAAAGTGAAAACACCAAGTGAGAAGGTAAAACCCTGAGGTTAAGCCCCAGTACTAACACACACACACACACACACACACACACACACACACACACACACACACACTTACTCTTGTTTAATAATGAAAAATACTAAATCTCTATATAATTTTCATTAAATATGGAGAAAAATACTCCTCACTTTAGCCGCATTTTCTAGACCCTTATTTGTCTACAATATTGTCCATATTTAAGAGAGGAAAACAATTTATTCCCATCCTTGATGCCTAGTCTACATTTAGATCAAATATGAGAATACTATGTTTAATTTGTAACATCTATGTCACAGAAATATTATTAAGCCCATATTTAGCAGGGAAGTTCCACAAAAAGAAAAGATAAAGCAACAGAAAATGTACAAAAGTGTTAGGCAGATTACACTTAACATTTCACTGGGCTTTTTATTTCTTTGTAATACATTCATACAATTAGTTTCTAGTAATTTTATGCAAGTTTAAAACTTCCATGTTCTGGTCAAGTTGTTACTGTGATACAATTTAACATATAACAAATAAACAATTTAATTTGTTATCAAGCTCTAAATTTCTGTAACTATGGCGATCACCAACAAGCTTTTCAATAATGCCTCTACACTATCTACTTCCGCATTGGTCCCACTAAAGAATTTGTATAGAGTGGAACACTTTTCAGGGTTTCACAGAATTAACTGAATCTAGCACTTTGTCACTATAAACAAAATAGAATCTATCAAGTCCCTATATATAGCTGAATTCAGAAAGATGGCATGAACTCAATTGGACAGGTAGGAATGTCTCAAATTAACAACTGCCAAAAGAGAACCCATTCTTTCTGAGCAATTTTTTTTCCTGCCGGTCCTGGGGCTTGAACTCAGGGCATGGGCAATGTCCTTCGGCTTTTCTTCTCAAGACTAGCACTCTAACACTTGAGCCACAGCACCACTTCCGGCTTTTTCTGTGTATATGGTACCAAGGAATCGAACCCAGGGCTTCGTGCATGCTAGGGGAGCACTCTACCACTAGGCCATGCTCCCAGCCAAAAGAGGACCCATTCTTTCTGAACATCACTTTTCATCCAGCAGAAAAGCTGCAACATTTTGAGTGAAAAATATTTGAATTTCCAAGTGTCCTTTCTGAACAAGTCATTGTTAATCTTCAAACAATACATTAATTATTACAGCGATCACCTAAATGTTTTATTGCTTTAATTCTCCAGAGAAACTGGAACATCTGATTCTAGTAGGAAACTGATGACTCACATCTGTATTTCAAGCTACTCAGGAGGCTGAGATCTGAAGAACATGGTTCAAAAGCCAGGCCAGGCAAGAAATTCCGTGGGACTCAGTGGGTGCTTGTCCTGGGGGCTTGAACTCAGGAATGCTGACCCTGAGCTCTTTTGTTCAAGGCTAGTATTCTACCACTTAAACCACAGTTCTACTTCCAGCTCTTTGGTGGTTAACTGGAGACAAGTCTCAAGGACTTTCCTACCAGGGTTGGCTTTGAACTATAATTCTCAAGAGCTCAGCCTAGTAGCTAGGATTGTGGCATAGGCCACTGACACTCAGCTCCAGGAGACTCTTATCTCCAATTAACTACCAAAAAGCCAGAAGTGGAGCGGTGGTCCAAGTGGTAGAGTCCCATCCTTAAGTGAGAAAAGACAAGAGGACCTGAGTTTAAGTCTCACTACAAACATACAGACACATGTGCATGCACGCACACACACATGCATACACACACACACAGAAAATTACACTGACTAGGCTACAGAAAGTCAAAAAGAGAAAACTACAGATCTAAAAGGAAACTCAAAATGGGGGTGGGGGGGATGGAAAGGACATCAGGAAACAAAAAACAAGTTATACTACCAGAAGGAAAAAAGGGAATTGGGAATGAATCTTCATCTTTTGTCCTAAACTGTAACAATTTTGACCATTCATAGGAAGGCCGACAGGTAATGTTACTAAGAGGAAAAGCAGATTGTTTTGTTTTGTTTTAAGGAAAAGCAGATGCTGACTGTAAATCACAGCTGCTAAAAGGGACAAGCAAAAGGTGATGGAAGCAGGTAACTGGGGGCTGGGAGAGATGGGGTAGAATGATGGAAGAAGGAACACTGATCAGGATGCATTGTGCTCACAAGCTGAAATGCCAAATTGAAACCCTTCCGTACAATTACTTAACATTTTTTTTAAATTAAACAAAGAGCAAAAGGTGCAACCAAAGTGAGTTCAACGATTAATTTTCTCAAGTCCATAATATTCACTTTCATCTAAAGAGAAATCCTGTGAACCCTGAGGCCAGCTAGCTAACCAGGCCCACACAGCCATGTTGTATACCTGGACCCGCAGTGGTAAATACTCCTCACAAAGATCATCCCACAGCTCCTGCAAGTCTGAAATCTCCAAGGGATAATTTACAGGTGTCCTGTAAAGAGGTTTCAAAGACCTGGTCAGGAAACCGGAACTGACTCCATCTGTCACAACGTGGCCAGACTTGGTTCCAGGTGGGCTGGATTTCACGGGAATAGGAAGCTTGCTCCCTCGGGGGCTCTGAATGGGTTTATAATCAAGCCCTTTAATCATGCTGAGAGCTAGTTCCAGTTTGGGGTGACACAGATGCTGCTCGTCTGAGCAACAGTCACACTTTGCAAGCTCCTTGACAGTTTTCTCAGCTTCCTCGTCCTTCTGGCGGGGAGGACTAGCCTGGACGCTTGCATCCAAAGATTCCACGGAAGAAGCCGGCGTCCCTTCCTCCATGCTCTCTCCATCCGGGGGGACTTTCGCGCTTGCTCCATCTGATGGCCCGACCTCTGACAGGGCCGGATCCTCCGTGCAAATGCTGGTAGACCACCTGCTAGAGGGGCCACAGGAAATACTCCTGGCCACTTTTCGTGGTACCTTACAAATGGCTTCATAGTCTGAATCGGCCACTCGCAAAGCTGCACAACCCCGGCATCTCCTGGGTCTGTTTCCCGGGCCTTCAGAAGCGTGGCAGCTGTGCGGCTCCTGGATCTGATCTTCATTCTCTACCCAGCACTCAAACCCGGAATAGGCGAAGTCTTCCTGGAGCAGCGCAGAGTACCTCACGTCGGGCAAGCCGGAAATGTCCACCGTCCCGCTGCCCGCCCGGGGCTCGGCGCCGGCGTCGTCGTTATTCTTCCGATACATGCTGGCGATGCAGAACTTGAGGCGGTCTTTCTCCAGCAGCAGCTTCTGCAGGCGCTCGATGGAGAGCGCTTCGATCCGGGCGATGACGGTGTCGAATCTGTAGATCCGATCGAGCATGAAAGCGCACTTGCTGCAAGCGAACTCGGCTCTGCCGTCGCGACAGACATCTTTGCCCAGGACGTGCGAGAGCAGAACCTGGAGGTTGAGCTTGGACGCCGTATGGAAGATCCAGCGCCGCTGGTTCCCGCACAGCTCCCGGCCGCAGATCCGGCAGAGCTCCTTCATTGTCGCTGCGGGCGCGCGCGGGGAGCGCCCCGGGGACGGCGGGGGCCCGGCGGCAGCTCAGGGGCTCGGGGGTGCGCGCCGCCGGCCGCCGCGCCGCTCCACAGCGGGCATGGCCCGGAGCCCCCGGCCCCGCGCGCCGGCCCCGGGTACCACCGCACGGCCCCGCCCCTCGGGCAGGGGCGGGCGCGGAAACGCCTCAGGGGGATGCTGAGTGACAGGCGCGCGGGCCGCCCGCGGGCCTAGCCATATCTCGCCCAGCTGTCGCTCCTGCCAGCCGCCGCCGCCGCCGCCACCGCCGCGTCCTCAAGGTCCTTGCGACCGAAGCAGGCCAGCTTCCCGGGACACTGGAGGCCGCCTAGGGCTGACGCAAAGCCGGGCACTGGGAGCATCAGATTTCAAGATGGCGACGGCAGCGTTTCGAAAGGTTCCTCTGGGAATTGTAGTCCAATCCTTAAGTTCCTGGCTCTGCGCATGCGCACTAGAAGGTGCCGTCCCCGCACCTCCCCCCCGCCCCCCATGGAACCAAGTCCAGAGATCCACCTACAGCCGCGATGAAGCGTGAAACCGGCCCAACCGTGGGTGCCGAGTGGAGAGGGGGCATGGATGCTTCATGCTGCCAGGACACTTATCTGCTAAGGCACTCTGGTTCCTTCACTGAATCTCCTGCCTCTGCAGGATGTCCCGGGACTCCTCCCCGTCTGTCCACCCGCGGTGCCACGTCGTCGGGTTGGAGCAGCGGGGCAGCGCCCCTGGGTGCCGCGGGGCACCGCCTCCCCGCGCAGCCCTCCTCCACCTCACCCAGTCCCGGGCCTGGGGCTGAACGTTCCCGGCTGGCGGGCGAGGTGGGGCGGGGCGGGGCGGGGCTCGGGTAAGTGGAGCGTTAGAATCCAGATTCCAGCTGGAGGCCTTGCACCGCTGTGTCAAGGACCGAAAAGGAGAGGATATGGGTTTCTCGTTTAGATGTTTGGGGAGTTGTCATGGGGGAGGGGGGAGAATAAAAAAAAATCAAGGCAAGGGCACAAAGTAGTCACCTGGGAAAATGTTCAACAGATAACCCCCTGAATGCACTTGTTTAATCAAGATTTAGATGATAACGAAAATGGGCTTTGTCCAATCACCTGGGAGGAAATTCCCTTCACTGCATTCTCTCAGGATCAGGTAGACTGTACAGCCATTTAAGGAACAAGGCCTATAGACAGAAAATAGCAAAAAAGAGATGGATCTTCGTGTTGCTCAAATCTGAATTAGGGCTGGGAACTCAAATTAGGAACTCAAATTGAAGCCTGAGCTGGATGTAGGTGTGGGATTCAGGTAACAGATCTTTATATTAAAGGAGTTTCTTCCTGCCAAGAGAGCCCAAGTAGGTACCAGACCGACAGAGCTATAACCTCAGACACCAATGCTAACGTCCACCTACTTGATCTACCGGGATAAACCGAGTAAAAGTGGGTTCTAACCCTTAATCCCCAGCATAAAGCTCTGGTTAGTGACCTACTGTTATGAGCATAAAGATGTAAAGGTAGAACTAATGATGTGAAAATACTAACATAATATGATGTGAAAATATTAGAATAATGAATATGATATGAAAATACTAAATGAATATGATTGGAAAATACTAATATAATGAATATGCTTAGAATGAAAAACAAAGTGATGAAATACAGCTTAAATACTTAAAGAAATATATTGCCAATACAAGCTTGTATCTAAAGGCATGTGAACAGGGGAGATAAAACCAATGCAAGGATACATATGACCATAACCATAGGAATTGTCAGGAGCATGGCTTACAAGACAGAGTAATCATAAAATACCTAAGAGCCCAGACACCTGGGCATAGGAGATAGAACAATAGCTAGAGTAAAGTACCAGCACATCTCTGGGCACCATCAACCAAGGGTGTAACCAATCCAGACCAAGTAAGAACCATGGCATAACCAATTCAAATCAAGCTAGAAGGAGTTTGGGCCAGGGAGGAACAGCCAAGGACCCATATAAGCAAAGGACCCAGAATGAGGGACAGCACTTCTGCTGGCCTTAACCAAGACTGTGGTTTGAGGGTCTTTGGCTTACAGAAGCTACTTCTCTCCCCAGAAGACTGACAAGGACCAGAGACTTGCGGAGCGCCCCAGAGCTCATACCTCTGCAGGACTGGGAGCTGTGTCTTAACAGCTGATGGGCAGGCCTTGTTTGACTTTGGGACTAAGAGATATTGGAAAGGTGAGTCCAGTGGGTGTGCTGGATAAACAAGATAGAATTAGGCAATTTAGGACTAGAATATAGTAACTAGAATAGAGTGTTAACTCTGCTAAGCTATGTTAAATCAATAAAATATGTTGCATCATATTACCTGCCTATTGGTGAATTACTTCGCCTGCTCACACACCTACAAATGTCACTGAGAACTCATAACAAACCCCAAATTCCTACTGAGGATTAAGTAAGATGACCTGGTGGAAAATGCTAGTGTTTAGCTTAATCCTAACATTCTTATTTTAATGTTATAAGGAATGCACTGGAATAATTTTTAAAACATACAATTGTACTGTGCTAATCACCAGAACATAATCTTTTTCTTTTCGTGTGTGTGTGTGTGTGTGTGTGTGTGTGTGTGTGTGTCATAAAGCTTGAACTCTGGGCCTGGGCGCTGTCCCTGAGCTCTTCAGCTCAAGGCTACCACACTACTCCTGAGCCACAGCCCCACTTCCATAAAGTATCATCTTGTAGCTTCACAGAGAAGCTAGTCCTTAGAGCGTGACAGACATTGCATATATAACCTCGTATAAATAAAGCAGGACTGTAATATACAATTCCAAGTAGAAATATAGCTGCATTTTTGTATCCTCTAGGTTGTGAGCTCAATAGTCATGTGAAATTAAGGCAAAGATTTTCCGAACACACCCTGAAAGACAAACTGCTTATATCCAGGCACTCCTCTTCACACCCACTTAATTGTCCCAAAGACCAGCAAGGACTCAAAAAAAAAAAAAATCCATGAAACTACAAATTAAAACATTAATAAACATTACTTATTGAAACTTTTGGGTGCCAACCCCAAACAAGACTCTACATGCAACTAATGTCCTCTAAATTTGGGGTGGTTTTTGTTCTCTTGTTTTTGTTTGAACTCAAAGTCTTAGTTTATCCATTCAAAGCTAGCTTTCTACCACTTGGGCCATACTACCACTACTGGCTTTTTAGTGCTTAATTGGATATAAGAGTCTCCTGAATCTTTTTCTGCCTGCACTGGCTTTAAACCTTTATCCTCAGATCTCAGCCTCCTGAAGAGCTAGGATTACAGGTAAGAGCCCCCAGCACTGAGCTTCCCTCCAAACTTTAATGACAAGACAATAGATGATTTGGCTTGGTAATGACAAGACATAGATGATTTGGCTTAGAAGCTTAAGAACCTACATACAAATAATGAGAAAGCCATTAAAGAATATATTTGCTATAGGTAAAGACTGAGAGAACTATACATATCTGGTGTCTAACAGGAATAATATTCCTTATTCAACAAAGAAAATATTTTAAGAAATTGCATCTCAGTGTTGTCAGTAAGCTACTGTACTAGGATTAGTCCTAACATGATCATCTGCTATTATAAAATAAAACAATCACAGAAAAGATGACCAGTATGTGGCAGCAATCTTGTAACTCAAACTCTTTACAATAAAATTTACAAGGAAAAAATGTTACAATAGAGTTAGCATTTCACGATCCCTATTAATACCTTCATCAAGCTTTTGTAGTTACTTATTGGGAAGCAAACAAAATTGAAGGAGAACAGCTAAATGACATTTTCTCTTTTTTCTATGAACTATGTATCATTTGAATTTGGGGCAATAAATTCAGGTATTATTCGGTTTTCTTCTAAATTTAAAAATGATTCCATAGAGCCCGGAGTTTGGCCTAGTGGTAGAGTGCTTGCCTAGCATGCACGAAGACCCGGGTTCGATTCCTTGGTACCACATACTTAGAAAAAGCCAGAAGTGGTGCTGAGGCTCAAGTGGTAGAGTGCTAGCCTTGAGAAAAATCCAAAGACAGTGCTCAAGCCCTGAGCTCAAGCCCAGGACTGGCAAAAAAAAAAAAAAAAAAAAAAGATTCCATCCATAGTTAAAACTAAGACTGTTCCAGTTTAACACACTAATTATCTGGAACTAAGACTAAGTAAACGTTAACGTAAAATGAGAATTTTGGTAATATTTATGATAAATGTATGTATATACATGTGTATTCTTTATTTATATGTATAATTTATAACCAAAATTTCAAGTGGGACACTGGTAGCTCACACCTGTAGTCCTAGCTACCCAGGAGGCTGAGATCTGATATATGCCAGCCCAGGCAGGAAAGTCTATGAGAATCTTTATCTCTAATTAACCACCAAAACTGGAAGCAGTGCTATGGCTCAAAGTGGTAGAGTGTGAACCTTGAACAAAAGAGCTCAGGGGCAGTGCCCAGGCCCTGAATTCAAGCCCCACAATCGACCAAAAAACAATTTCAAAGCAGATATACAAATTATGAGTTTATCTGGAGAATGGGATTGTGGGTAATTATTTACTTTTGTTTCCTCACTTGTATTCTGTAATTTTTCACAATAAATATATGTTCCTTTCATGATAGGACATATTTTTGGATGTTCATACAATGCAGTATTAACTGCAATAAAAGAATAAACTCTGCCGGGCCTGGTGGCTCACACTTGTAATCCTAGCTACTCAGGAGGCTGAGATCTGAGGATCAAGGCTCAAAGCCAGCCCAGGCACAAATCGTTCTGAGACGCTTATCTCCAATTAACCTCTAGAAAATGGGAAGTGAGGCTTGGCTCATGGGGTAGGGCAGTAGCCTTGAGCTGAAGAGCTCAGGGGCAGTGCCCAGGCAGAGTTCAAGCCCCATGACCCACAAAAAAAAAAAAAAAAAGAATAAACTGTGTGATACATGAAACTCAGAAAACATTGTAAGTCAAATGGGTCACATGCAAGTGAGTACATCCTGTGTGATTCCATTTATTTGAAGACTAACATCTACAGGGACAGAAGTCACACAGTAGTTTCTGGGTGATGAAGATTTTTTTTTTTTTTTTTGGCCAGTCCTGGGGCTTGAACTCAGGGCTTGGGCACTGTTCTTGGGCTATATACTCTATATCACTTGAGCCACAGCACCCCTTCCGGGTTTTATGTGTGAATGTAGTGCTGAGGAATTGAACCCAGGGATTCATGCATGCTAAGTGAGTACTCTACCAGTAGGCCACACTCCAGGCTCTGAAGATTTGTATATATCTTGTTTCGGATGCTAATTACATGGGTTTGTACAAAATCGTCAGCTCTCATTGAGCTGAGGATTTTCATCTATAGATTCTATACCTGTTTTTATATTTCATTAAGAAGGTGCAATTAATTTAAAAGAACATGGTCATAATATCTAATCTTTAACTCAACTTCATGCTCTTGCTTGGCTTGCTTATTCTGCTGGTGCCCTCTCACATGAGACATGCCTCCAGTCCAATATTTTGTTAGTTAATTGGAGAGATTCTCTCAAACTTTTTTTGCTTGAGCTTTCTTCGAACTGAGTAACTAAAATGACAGATGTTAGCCATTGGTTTCTAGTTTAGCAAACACTATTTTAAATGCTTAAGCACTCACCCATGATTACACAACTTGTAACTGAAAGGAAGTATGTTGTTAAGGTGAAACTAAGGGCTTTTGCAATAATTTAATATAGTAAATGTATTCTAAATGTGTATAATACAGTAACTATAGTAAAATGTACTGAAGGCATATAACAAAGTAAAATGTGAGAACAAGCTTTGAGGAATGAGGAATGGACAAGCTAAGAAACCCCCTCTAGGCCCACCTTGTTCTGGGAAGTGAAGACTTTAGGGCCCCATGGTTATGGTAAACATCTATTCCAGGAACACAATTAATGTACATAAATTCCAGTAACTGGCCTGTTTACAGGGTCCAGCAGTCACCAGGACCCAAAACAATCAGAAATATACTCATAAATCAAACTAAATGTTATCCAATCATGAGCCTGTAGCTGTAACTTGTTTGTACATGACTATAAAAGCTGTGTAAAATCTTTGCTGGGGACCTCTTAGCGTCACTGGCAACGAGTGCACAGAGGTCCGTGTTCGAACTCGTAATAAACGACCCTTGCCCCTTTGCTTTGGCCTCGGCCTCTGGTGGTTCTTTCGGGGTCCCAGGAGTTCGGGTACAACAGCTTCACATGATGAAAAACAACTATGAATTAAACAATTACACTAAACTTATATTAGCAGTTTATCCTCAATCTGAATTGATAAACTTATTCACATGTTTTAGCTATACATGTGAGGTGAAGTCACATGTACCTGGATAGTAATTTCTTAATGTACAATGCTAAGTTTAATCAGTAGTTTTCTTTCTACCTTTAGCATGCATCAGAATCAGCCAGGAGACATATTAAAGTGCAGCAGAGTGCTGGGATCTGCCACCTATAGGTGTGATTCGATAAATAGATTTAAGGTGTGCCCTAAGAATTTACATTCCTAACAAATTCTCAAATCTCAAATTCTCAAATCAGCTGATACTGCTGTCTGGGAACCACCTTTTGAAAGCCACTGAACTAAATTTGTCCAAACCTATATTCAGAAAAAAAGAATCTCACTCATTGCCAGTCACCAGTGGTTCACTCCTGTAATACTAGCTACTCTGAAGGCTAAGATCTGGGAATCAAGGTTCAAAGTCAACTCAGGCAAAAATGACTGAAACCCTTATCTCCAATTAACCATCAAATGCCGAAAGTTAAAGGTATGACTCAAGTGGTAGAAAGCTAGCTTTCAGTGAAAAAAAGTCTGCAAGAATATGAGGCCCTAGGTTCAAGCCTCAGGACTGGCACACATAAAACAAAAGGTCGGGAGGAAGAAAGGAATTGGAGGGACGGAGGGAGGGACTAAAAGCTGCTCCAAACTAAACTACAATCTCCTTATATGAAGTTGTAGCTGTCTGAGCTACTCGTGCCTGCAAGGTTTTCAGCCTCTGCTGTGATTATTTACAACACATACTTGTCTTAACCTCAGAGTGAGATTTCTCTGTGGTAATGCTGGAATGTTCACTATTTTAGGAAATCAGCCTCCCTGCTGTCTGTGCTGTTTACATTAGGTTCCATTGCATAAATGGAATGGCTGATTTGTGTTGGGGGAGAGCCTCCATAATGAAGGCAAACCCTTCCCTAATAGTGTTCTAGGTCATTTGAAAGCAAATGCTCAAAGCCAGCTCAAGCAGGAAAGTCTGTGAGACTCTTATCTCCAATTAACTACCAAAATACTGGAAGTAGAATTGTAACTCAAGTTACAAAACACTAGCTTTGAGCAAAAGGGCTCAGAGACAGTGCCCACAGTAACAACATCACAAAATAAAACTTTGACATAAATAAAACTTCCATCATGCTGTAGAAAGGAATAAACCAGAGAGGCAGAGCTGGTCACCAGCTGTTCCCTGCCATAGTGTGACTATCTTCAGCGAAGAGGAGAAAAACACTGTAAACCAGTAGCATTCCTGACTCCCTAGGGGAAAGAGAAGAAGCTACCCCCAGGCTAACAGCTACATCAGAAGCCTCCTGGCCTGGCTATAATCCTAGTAGGCTAAGTTCAAAACCAGCAAGGCAGGAAAAGTCTGTGAGTGTTTTATCTCTAATTAACCCAAAAACCAGAACTGAAGCTGTGGCTCAAGTGGTAGCGCCCTAGTTTCAAGCCACAAAGCTCAGAGACAGTGCTCCAGCCCTGAATTCAAGCCCAATGACTGACCAAAACAAAAAAAAAACAGCTTGTAAGCACTCTTGAGTACAGCTTACTGCTGACCTGAGTGGTCATCAAAAATGGATCCAAACCTGGAGTGACATCATTCTGTGGTTTCTCACATCTTGGTATTTGGGTTTTTTGTTTTATGAGTGTGAGTACTAGAGCTTAAACTCAGGGCCTTGGGCCCTATCCCTTAGTTTTGCTTAAAGATTGCACTCTATCATTTGAGCCATAATTTCACTTTTGACTTTTTG
Source organism: Megascapheus bottae (assembly GCF_031878675.1). Taxonomy (NCBI): domain Eukaryota; kingdom Metazoa; phylum Chordata; class Mammalia; order Rodentia; family Geomyidae; genus Megascapheus; species Megascapheus bottae. The sequence continues at coordinate 5,758,464 of NC_143514.1, forward strand.
CTGGTTAACTAGAAATATGCAATTTATGGGCTTTACTGCCCTGGGCTGACTTTGAACCACAGTCCACAGATCTCAGCCCTGTTGGTAGCTAGGATTACAGCCTCTAGCATCCAGTTCCATGTAATGGGACTGCTTTATTATTATATGGCCCTATAATAATTATTATTACTATTACTACTACTACTACTATTGTTAAGCCACCTTTGCATAGCCAGAAGCCAAGGAACTGAAAGGCAGCACTAATTACAACTACCTGTCTGGTAACTCCCAAGGTTAACAATACTGAAGGAAATTAACATGATTATTTTCACTGTAGTGACCCTTCTTCAGTATAAAGCCATATTCTGTGTTCTACGTAGTTATAAGTCATTTGGTGAGGTCCGCAAAATTCTTAGGTGGCTCCCATAATCCCCATCCTTAGTATTCATGCTTTTGTGTAATGCCATTCCTTTGAAAGAGTTTCAAGGCAAGGACTTAATTTGCTTCCGCCCAAGAGGGTATGTCATGGCATAGTTGTGCTATACAGTATGACAAAAATGAGATTTTTTTTTTTTTAGTTTTGATCAAAAAAGTTCAGGGACAGTGATGGTCAGTCATGGAACTCTGGGCCTGGGCACTGTTCCTGAGCTCTTTTGCTCAAGGCCAGCACTCTACCACTTTGAACCAAAGTACCACTTCTGGTTTTCTGGTGGTTAAGTGGAGATAAGAGTCTCACAGACTCCTTCCCCAGGCTGTCTTTAAACCACAGTCCTCTGATCTCAGCCTTGTAAGTAGCTAGGATGACAGGTCACAGTCAACAGTGCCTGGTGAGATTTTTTTTTTTTAGTTGTAATTAACTTTGCTCATCATTGAACTTTAGCCAAAAGGAACACACATAGGTGTATTCACCTAATGGAGTAAACTCTTGAAAGGGGTGTAGAAGTAAGAAAAGCAACTATCTCATCTCCATTTCTGGCTTGGAAAAATAAGCTGTGTTTTCTGCAATCAGCTAGAAATAAATTCTGCCAGCAACACAGGGGCTCTTCGAAGCCTACTTTTCTAAGCACATCTGAAAATGAGTCAGCAAATGAGAACCCATCCAAGCTATGCCTGAACTCCTAACTCACAGAAACTGAGATGATAAATCTGTGCTGTTTTAAACTGCCACATATGTAGTAATCTATTATACAAGCAATAGGTCATTAGAAGTGGGTCCGGTGGCATAAAGCATCCTGGACACAGGCAAGCCTTACCTGTACTTCCATGCTGGCTGGATGCTCCGACCCACCTTCCAGCTGCTGTTTCCCGTGAGACAGTTGTTCTACCAGCCTCTCCTGGGCAGCCAGGCTCCTGCTCAGTTCTTCAATTCTCCTGGAATAGGGCAAAGAAAGAGCAAATCTGTTACCTGACTCCATTCCATCTGTTCTTCTGCTAATGATCAAGAAGTGTGTATGGTGGGGGAAGCTGGGGAGGGAGGGCTGGAAGTCTGGCCTAGTGGTAGAGTGCTTGCCTAGCATGCACGAAAACCTCAGTTCCATCCCTCAGTACCACATACATAGAAAAAGCCAGGAGTGGTATGGTGGCTCAAGTGGTAGAGTTCTATCCTTGAGAAAGCCCAAGAACAGTGCTCAGATCCTGAGTTCAAGTCCCCTGGGATTGGCAAAAAAAAAAAAAAAAAGGATACCATTGAAGATTCTATACTAAGCTGGGCACTAGGGGCTCACACCTGTCATAGCTACTCTAAGATGGATGTTCAAAGCCATCCTGAGTAGGAAAGTCCATAAGACTCATCTCCAATTAACCACCAAAAAGCTGGAAGTGGAGCTGTGGCTCAAATGATTAAAGTGATAGCCTTGAAAGAAAAAAAAAAAACAAAACTAGAGGACAATACTCTAGTCCTGAGTTCTGGTCCCAGGATTGGCACAAAAAATTAATTAATAAAAAAAAAAACCTCAGTCTTAAGCCAGGCGCGGTGGCTCACACCTGCAATCCTAGCTACTCAGGAGGCTGAGATCTGAGGATCGAAGTTCAAAGCCAACCCAGCACTACAGACCATGAGACTCTTATCTCCAATTAATCGCTAAAAAATGGGAAGTGGGGCTGAGCCTCTAGGGGCAGGGTGGTGGCCTTGAGCTGAAGAGCTCAGGGACAGTGCCTAGGCCCAGAGTTCAAGCCCCACGACCAACGACGGCGAGGATGACAACACCAACAACAATAAAACACTTCAGTCCCCAAGAGGAATTCTTTGCTTGTGGGGCCATGGAGCGCTAGACATGGTGCAGGTGCCATGATCACCCCTCCAGGGGGGAAAATGTGGCCACTGTGTGTCCACAGCTTGGAGAACTGACAAGAGCCCCCCAACAATAAGTGCATCCAGATACCTACTTGTCCCTGAGGGCCAGGGCTTCCTGGAATCCATGTGGCTCCCTCTGCTCTCCTGGCAGCTCCTCCCTGTCTTTAGTGACATCTTTCAGTTTCTCTGAGAGCTCCAGGTTGCATTCCTTCTCTGCTTCCACCAGAGCGGCCATCCGGGCGGCTTCATCCTTTGCTAGTCTGGATTCCTGGCAGGGGAAGTCGGGGAGAGAAGGGATGAAGGAAAACTGAGTGTCTGCACAGATCTAAAGCTCAGGTCTTAGAGACACAGGGTAGTTTTGGAATAAAGGAAAGAAGAGAGGGAAGCTGGGGCAGGGAGGGTAGTGACTCATGCCTGTAATCCCAGCTACTCAGAGGCTTGGATCTGAGGATCATAGTTTGAAGCCAGTCCAAGGAAGGAAAACCCATGAGACTCATCTTCAATTAACTACCAAATAGCCAGAAATGGAGCTGTGGTGTATATGGTAGAGCACCAACCTTGAGCAAAAAAGGTAAGGGACAGTGCCTGGGTCTTGAGTTCAAGCCCCAGTACTGGCACAGAGGGAAAAAAAAGTAGACAGAAGGGGTAAAGCAGAAGGCAGGTGAGCAGGGAAGAGGCAAAGAGGAGCCTAAACCATGGATTCGAGGAAGCCACACCTCCTGCAGAAGCTGAATCTTATTCTCCAAGAGCTCATAGACATGCTCTGTCTCCTGCTGTCGCTCTTCAAACTGGCGCCGGAGCTCCGCCTCATTCTGGGTGGTGAGATTCTCCACATCAGCCCTGAAATCACAGAGCATTCATCAGACAGATCCACAACTGCACAAGCATACTCAGGTTGGTCCACTGATGAGAGAAAAATGCAGTATTTTTGGGGGGGGGGGGCGGGGAGTGGGTACTATAGTTTAAACTAAGGACTTTATAGTTTTTTACTCAAGGCTTGAGATCTACCACTTGAGCCAAGCCTCTACTTCCAGCTCTCTGCGGGTTAATTGGAGATATAGATAACCTCATTGGGGTTGGAGGCATGGCTCAGGTGGTAGAGCACCAGCCAATGAGTAAAAGCATCAAATACTAAGTTTGAGTCCTAGTCTCAGACAAAAAAAAAAGAAAGAAAAAAAAAAAAAACAACCTCTTAGGCTTTCCTGCCTAGGCTGGCTTCAAATTGTGATCCTGAGATCTCAGCCTCGATTACAGATGAAACACCAGCACCAGTTTCTATCTACTTGTTTCTGGTCCCATGCAGATAACATTGAATCTATGGAAGCTCAGGGTCTGAGTTGAGCTTTGCTTCTCTGATATCATTAAACATGAAGTCCAGGCATAAATTTGAAGCCTGTAAGGTATCACCATTGATTTAGAGTAGATAGGCGCTGCCCTTAGCTACTTGAGAACCAGACATTTGAGTGATCTTAATTCTGGTTGGATTTTATTTCTGCCATTCGGTAAGAACCACAACCATACTCTTGTTCTCAATGTAAAGAACAATATTGAGCCTTTATAGGCTCATAAAGCACCAAGCCCACAGGCACTTGGGTGTTTGGCTCAGTTGGCTGTATCTATGGAAACCAAACAGGTCCCTGGTAAGATGATAGATCGCTGGTTAATGGTAGACACTCTGATCCAGAGGCTGGCCTTGTCTTTACTCTCTCATCATTTGAGAGTCTTTGGGAAGAGTGACATTCTTGCTTGTACCAGGGACAAAAGTCAATGGACTCATCAGGTTTTACCTGGATTCTGTTTTTCCTTATAAACCCAATAGACGGTCAGCTAACAATAATCTCTGAAAAATGGAGGTTAAATTTGGCATTAGTCTCCACAACTATAATCCTAGCTACTTAAGAAGCTGATATTTGAGGGCTGAAGTGCAAAGCTAGCCTGGCCAGAAAAGTCCACAAGACTCTTATCTCAAATTTACCAGTGAAAAGCCAGAGTGGCTCAAATGGCCGTGCACCAGCTATGAGTAAAATAGCCAAGACAGATTAAGAGTCCCTGAGTTCAAGTCCCAGTACAGGTATGCAAGCACACACACACACACACACACACACACACACACACACACACACACACACACACACAAATGAATGGAGGCCATAAATATTCTGAGTCATTAAGTTAGCCTGGATGCCTGATTTAAGAAGCTCTAGCTAGTGGACATTAATAGCTAACACTTGTAATCCTAGCTACTCAGAAGGCTGAGATCTGAGGATCACATTTGAAGAGACTCATATATCCAATTACACACAAAAAAGCTGGAAGTAGAGTTGTGGCTCAAGAGGAACAACTTTGAACTAGAAAGCCAAGGGAGAATGGAAGGCCCTTAATTCAAGCTCTAGCACTGGAACAAGACAAATCGAAAGTTAATCAATCCTTCTTTCCTAGTTTAATAAATAAAACCACATTCCAAAATGCTAATACTATTCTTTCTCTCAGCTCTTGCTGTTCCTGGACTGATGGATAATCTGTGATCAAAGTTGTTTACATTTCATTCACTGTCTCCAGATTAGCTCATTACTGTTTAGCAGAAAGTTTGTACACGTAGGCCTAGTGAATTTACTAATTTCTGGCAGGGTTAACAGAAGCACATAAAAATCCATCATTTCAGCCGGGAGTTTGGCCTAGTGGTACAGTGCTTGCCTAGCATGCATGAAGACCCGGGTTCGATTCCTCGGTACCACATACATAGAAAAAAGCCGGAAGTGGTGGTATGGCTCAACTGGTAGAGCTCTAGCCTTGAGAAAGTCCAAGGACAGTGTTCAGGCCCTGAGTCCAGCCCAGGACTGGCAAAAAAAGAAAAAAAAAGAAAAAAGAAAAATCCATCATTTCACCCAGGCACTGGTAGCTCACACCTACAATCCTAGTACTGAGATCTAAGGATCAAGTTTCAAAGCCAGTCCAAGCAGGAGGGTCTGTGAGACTCTGATCTCCAGTTAGCAATAAATCAAAACAAAACAGAAGTAGAGTTGTGGCTAAAGTAGTAGACTTCTACGCTTAAACAAAAAAGTTCAGGGTCTGGCGTGCGTGGGCGTGTGTGTGTGTGTGTGTGTGTGTGTGTGTGTGTGTGTGTGTGTGGTATCCCAAATGGGATACCATATTCAAATGAAGGGGCAAGGTTAATGATTTGATCCCACAGTTCTTACTCTCAGATGATTGAGCCATACTCTAGAAAAGCACCAGCATTGCTATGTTCACATTGTTCATCAAAGAATTCAAACAAACGCACCATGTTTTATCCAGATGCTGTTTCTTGTCCTGAAGTTCTCGTTTCAGGCTCTCCACTTCAACCTTCAGCTCAATGTTCTGCAAATCACACAAGTGTTGATCATTAGCTGCCAAACACTCTCTATCCTGAAACTACATTACTACTTGAGCCTGACGTTAGTCCAGGGTCTCAGATCACTTCTCAGTGCTTTTTATTATGTGTGGCATGAATGGAAACACAGATGAACTCACATCTGAGTGAAGGATAAATGAACTGCACCACCTCACAAACTGGGCTATGCCCCTTCCTCATTCTCCACAGCTTGGTGGACATTCCCTTGGACAGCGGGCATGACCCAGGCTTTCCTGCTCACTAAAATATAAGAGGAAAGAATGTATATGAAGACAGTTTTCTCAGGAACTGGTGTCTCACATCTGTAATCCTAGCCATAGGAGGATGAGATCAGAGATCAAGGCTTAAAGCCAGCTTGGGTAGAAAAGGCCAGGAGACTCTTATCTTCAATTAACTTGCAAACAGAAATGGAGCTGTGGTTAAAGGGTTAGAGCACCTGCCTTAAAGGAACAAGCTAAAGAATGGTCAGTGTCAGATCCTAAGTTCAAGCCCCAGTACCGGAAGAAAAAAAGAAAGGAGCTGGGCATCAGTGGCTCTCACCTGTAATCTTAGCTACTCAGGAGGCTGAGATCTGAGGATACTCTTATCTCCAATTAACCATCAGAAAACCAGACATGGTGCTGGGCTAAAGAGGTAGAGTGCTAGCCTTGAGCTGAAGAGCTCAGGGATAGCACCCTGGCCCAGAGTTCAAGACCCACAACCGAGAAAATAAAAAAAAAAAAAAGAGAAAGAAAGAAAAGGAAGGACCCCAGTCTCACTGTAATAAATTCTATAAGCTAAAATTTTTTTTAATTTAGCAGGAAGAATAAAATATCCTTAGAAAGAGACTCTCCCATAGTTCCTAATTATTTTTCCCCAAAGTGAAACATAACTCTTAGTGAATGAGTTTGATTTAAATAGTTTTCTTTTTTTGGAATGGTATCTCTTCTAGTTCATGAGCTATTTTTATAGAAAGACTGGATTTCCTTTCCAGTGACTTCTCTGACACCACTGTTTTAGGTTGTATCTGTATGCAGCACACTGGCATAAATTATTTCCATAAGGAATTGGCTCTTCCTGATCAAGCAACAAGAGATAGGTTTTCGTGTAGGAGCCCTAGAAATACATGTTAGTAGTTGTTAAAGGAGTTCTTTCATAGTGGAAGTTTCTTTCCATACACTAAGTTTTAGAGCAAAAACAGAACTCTAGTGAGTCTAGGTATCACATTTTCACATTAACTGTGTGGCCTGATGTAGCCACCCCCAAAGTGTATATTTTGAATCAGTCAGACAGTCGGTTAACCTAAAACAGGGCCTTTCCTTTTTTTTTTTTTTAATTTTTATTTTTGCCAGTCCTGGGGCTTGAACTCAGGGTCTGAGCATTGTCCTTGGATTTTCTTAAGGCTATAGCTCTGCTACTTGAGCCATAGCACCACTTCTGGCTTTTTCTATGTATGTGGTACCAAGGAATCAAACCCGGGTCTTCATGCATGCTAGGCAAGCACTCGACCACTAGGCCACACTCCCAGCCCAGGCCTTTCCTTCTTGCCCTTAACAATTCCAACCTTGTTCATCTCCTATAATCACATGACATACCTGCCAGCCAGAAGGGTTCAAGTGACAAATAGCACATTTTAGACTTTAAGACAGAACAGTTGTCAGGCTTGTTCCAGAAGTGTAACCCTTGCCTTGCCACAGATGTGTGTGTGCACACTTGTGCATGTCTGTGTGTGTGCTTGCACATATACCAATCCTGGGGCTAGAACTCAGGGCCTCACATTTTTGCTTGGCTTTTTTACTCAAAGTTGACACTCTACCTCTTGAGCCACACCTGCACCTCTAGGGTGTTTTTATTTTTTGCTTTTTATCTTTTGGGTTGTTTTTTTTTTCCCCCTCTGCTGGTTATCTGAATGTAAAAATCTTGTGAACTTCTCTGCCTGGCTTTGAACTCTGACTCCCCTATCTCAGCCTACTGAGTAGCTAGGATTACAGGTATCAGCTACCAGCACCCAGCCACTGCCTTGTTGTAAAGGTGAGGTATGGAGGATTAATACTTCATAAACACTATGTTTCTTTTTGGACAATACCACCCCTCCCCTTCTCAATTTTTCCCTACCATCCCTGCCCACAGGTTGTATAGTTCATTTTCAACATTGTGTCCTAGTGAGTACTACTGCTGCATTTGTTCATTCAGCCACTATCTTTCTTTTTTTTATTTTAATATATGTTTTATTTAATTTATTTATTTATTTATTGCCAGTCCTGGGCTTAAGCTCAGGACCTGAGTACTGTCCTTGGACTTTCTCAAGGCTAGAGCTCTACCACTTGAGCCTCAGCACCACTTCTGGCTTTTTTCTATGTATGTGGTACCAAGGAATCGAACCCGGGTCTTCATGCATGCTAGGCAAGCACTTTAACCACTAGGCCAAACTCCCGGCCTCAGCCACTATCTTTCTTTCACTAGTGCTTCTCAGACTCTAGACACAGAGGCGGTTTTAACATGTGATCAGAATACTTCATTGCAAAAGGACACAGGGGCAGTGTTCCCAGCTTCAGTCACTATAGACTGTGGAAGGTCAGGGCTCTTGTTTTAGCACCAGTTTCCCCAAAGACTGCAAGAAAACCAGTGGAATGCTTTGAGTTCATACAATGTAAGATCCATATTCAAATGGCAGAACAATGTTCAAGAGAATGCGTCAAACTCAACCTATGCCCGTCCTTAGTAGGTGTCTGAAAGCAATAACAGTCCTTTTCCAGCCTGATGACCTCAACCAGACAAGCACAGGCACCCAGGCTTCAGCAAGCATAGAGGCGGAAGGTCTAAGAACATTAGGTGTTTGGACAAATATGATTAGAGATGTCTGTGTGTGTGTGTGTGTGTGTGTGTGTGTGTGTGTGTGTGCATGAGACAGATAGACACAGACCAAGAGATAAGATGACTGAGAGCCAAAGCCACACAAATATAGAAATGGGTGTGTGTTTGTGTGTGTGTGTGAGAGAGAGAGACAGAGAGACCAGTAGATAGGCAGACTGAGAGCCAAAGGCCAGAGTGTTGATTGGGCAGAGGTCAGAGCCGCTAACTTGTAAGATAGTATCATTTATTTATTCATTTTTGGTGCATTTATTCATTCTTTTTTACCATCAAATATTTAATGAGTATCTACTTTGTGTGTGCAAGTGCTAAGGGGAGCAGGGACTGGCGCCATCCCAAATGCCTAAGAGTTCCCCACCCCATTGTGGAAGGTCGACAATGGTACAGCCCAGCCACCTTTGCCCTTCCAGGGAGGGGCAACCTTGACCTTCTCCCCACTCCCCATGAGGAGGGATATCCGCTTGGGAGCTGACTATGGTCCCTCTGTGTATGTGACTATCCCATTGGCCACCTGTGTGACCAGGTTTGACCACATGGGTTTGCCCTTAAAAGCCCAGCATGAGCGCTGCTCAGGGTCACAGTGTCAGCTCCCGAGTCTGGACTGTGTCCCTGGCCAGTTCACCATCTACTTCCCCAATAAATTCACCTTTTTATATGAGACTGTCTCTGTGTGGTGGACTCTGGTGGGACGTGGAATCCCCTCCTCCTTACCCCATAACACAAGGTACTGTAATAGGTATTAGAAAAGGCAAGACAGACCCATGGTCCTGAGAGGATTTATAGCTTATGTATCATCAATTAAGCAGTTGAGTTAGAGCAACACGTAATAGCCACGAGGAACCCAAGGGTCAGATGGCTGGATGGCAGCGTGCACAGGTGGCAGACAGAAATAGCAGCAGAGACACAGACTAGTGCTGGATCATCATGATCTAAAGAGAGACACCCAGGGCTTCATGTTCTTGTTGTTTTCCATCGAGGCTTGCTGCTCTACCACTTGAGCCATACCTCTACTGGTTTTTACTTTTTCTTGCTTTATTAGAGATTAGGTATCTCAGGTACAGTCCAGGCTAGCTGAAAATTGCAATCCTCACATCTCAGCCTCCTGAGTAGCTAGGATTACAGGCGTGAAACACTTGTTCTAGCCCTGGACTTTGACAGTGGGGCAACCTGTACACGTGAGTGAAGCACAGGGAGAAAAGGTGGGAAAGTGCCAGATCATCTGATCAATTTTTTTTGCTGTGAATCTAAAACTGCTCTTAACGTAAGGGGAAATGGCGTGTTGCCTGATGAGTACCACAATCTCAGAGGTCTCAAGATATCTGCCATCTTGTTCACACTCACTTCCAGTTGAGCCCTTTCCTGTGGGTCATAAGCTGTTCTTTCTCACTGGGCACTATTCAAATCTTAGTTGAGTTGCCTAACACTGGTGGCTCGCACCTTTAAATCCTAACTACTCAAAGACTGAAGTCTAAGGATCTCAGTTCAAAAAACAAAAAGGAGATTCTTATCTCTACTCAACCAGCAAAAGGCCAACAGTGAAAGAGTGGCTCAACTGGTAGAAGCACTAGCCTTAAGTCAATAAAGGCAACCAAGAGCACTCTGGTCTTGAATTCAAGCCCCAGTGCTGGCACACATGCATGCACATGCACCCATGGACACACAGACACAAATTTAGTTGAGGTCCAGGGAGAGCTGAGCTTAATGTAGCCAATTGTAAAGGTCCTGACAGAAGCCAGGGGTGAGGCTGGAGCCTCTGCACCCTGTCCCCTTGCCTCACTGCAGGCAGCAAGAGGAATGAATACCAGAAATGGTTTATTTCTCTCAATTATTCACAAATTGGATTTCACAGGAGCCATCTTTCACTTCCTCTGACTTTTCACACAAATGTTCGCAACATGTATTTGTTTTTGTATTGTTATCATATCTTAAACTCAGGGCCCTCATGCTCTTGCTTGGCACCTGTCTCTGTCTCTGTCTCTGTCCCTGTCCCTGTCCCTGTCCCTGTCTCTGTCTGTCTGTCCCTGTCTCTGTGTCTGCCTGCCTCTCTCTCTCTCTTTCTCTCTCTCTCTCTCTCTCTCTCTCTCTCTCTCTCTCTCTCTCTCTCTCTCTCTCTCTCTCTCTCTCTCTCTCTCTCTCTCTCCCTCTCTCGGCTGGATACAGCTCTACTTCCAGTTTTTTGTTGTTGTTGTTGGTAACTTGGAGATGAGAGTCTCATGGACTTTTGTGCCCAGGCTGGCTTTGAACTGTGATCCTCAGATCTCAACCTCCCGAGTAGCTAGGATTACAGGGGTGAGCTCCCAATGTCCAACTCATTTTTGTTTTTGAGAAAAGGGTCTCTGTTTCACAGCTGGCTTCTGACTCATGAATTCAAGTTATTCTCCTGTCTCAGTCTCAACATGCAGCTTATAAACATCATTTCCTATTTTTTTTTTTTGCCAGTCCTGGGCTTCAGCTCAGGGCATGAGCATTGTCCTTGGGCTTTCTCAAAGTCAGAGCTCTACCACTTGAGCCACAGCACCACTTCTGGCTTTTTTCTATGTATGTGGGACTGAGAAATCGAACCTGGGTCTTCATGCATGCTAGGCAAGCACTTTACCACTAGGCCAAACTCCCGGTCCCAAATTTCCTTCAGTCATTTGTTTCTCTAAATTTCTGGGGCTCCTATCAGACTCAGCACAAGTCTGATAAAGCCGTGAATGGGGTCAAGGACAGCCATGGCTCTGTCACATTCCACATAGCAATTTACATCTGTGTTACCACTAAAAACAAGGTCACCACCACCTTACACTGTAGACACAGCAATGAGACAATCTGCCTCTTTTTGCCACTGTCCTGGTGAAAGCCATCAACAAAATAGGTATCGCTTTACTAAAGCTTTTTATTTTCAATTTGACCTAATACAAAATTCAGATTTATCCACTGAGAAACACAATTTGTATTTGAAAGAGTAGCTAACTTTTAATTCTGCAAAATGCACCAAGTTGTTAAGTGTAGAATTCGGCCTCCTAGCTGCTAAACCAGGTAGCCTTCCCAAGGCTCTGAATGGCACATTTATTCTTAGGCAAAGACACCTCCCTCATAGGCTTATGTGGTTTAGAGCAAATATTTGTAAAATGCATAAAGTAACAGCTGGCAAAAATACTGAGCCATCTGGGGGTAGGGGTTGGTTTTTCTGCCAGGTAAAGAATGAAGAAGCAGGAGTGCAAGCAGCAAATTTACTGAAAGCAAAAGCAGAGTGCAGACTCTCCATAGAGAGCAAAGATTAGAGTCCTATGACCTCCTCTCACAGGGATCCCCCCCGGGCTTTGTGCTGATTGCTTCATGGCTTGAGTATGTGCCACCCTGGCTCTTTTTACTGACTGATCCAGGGCATTATGGGAAGAAACATCATGACAAGCTACATGTTATCAGCTATGTGCTATGTCCAGCATCAAAAAAACAAAACAACAACGAAAAACATTACCCACCTAGCAGTTTCCTTTTTGTTCCCTCATTTCTTTCTCCACTGAATTAAAAGTATCCAGGTGCTGATGGCTCATGCCTGTAACCCTAGCTACTCAGGAGGCCAAGATGTGAGGAATATAGTTTGAAGCCAGCCCAGGTAAAAAAGTCTTTGAGTCTCGTATCTCCAACTAATCACCAAAAAGCCAGAACTAGAGTTGTGGCTCAAGTGACAGAGTGCTAGCCTTGAGCAAAAGAAGCTCAGGGACATTGCCTAGGCCCTGAGTTCAAGGTCCAGTACACACACACACACACACACACACACACACACACACACACACACACACAAAGAGAGGAGGAGGAAGGAGGGAGGAGGAAGAGGAGAAAAAAGAGGAAGAAGAAGGAAGAGAAGGAGGAAGAGGAGAAGAAAGAGAAAGAAGGAGGAGGAGGAAGAAAAGGAAGGAGAAGAAGGGGAGGAGGAGGAGAGGGAGAAGAAGGAGACATAAAAGAAGAGGAGGAGGAGAATGGGGGAGGAAGAGGAGGCAGAGGAGGTAAGAGGAAGAGACAAGAAGAGGAGGAGGGGAAGGGAGGGTGAGAGGGAGGGAGGGAAGGAAGGAAGGAAGGAGGAGAATTTGAGGAAGAAGAGAATGGACAAGGGACAATGAAAGAAAGGGCTTATGAATGTAGAAATTTCTAACAGCAGACATTGGGACAAGACCTGGACCTAGAAATAGCCCCTGGAGCTATAAGCAATAAGTAATGGAGTCCTCAGACTGTTTCCTTAGGATGGTTTCTTTTCTTCCATCTTATATCAAGATCCCTAGTCATGAAAGACATTACCCCTTGAGAAGGTAGAGAGAAGAAAGAATAAGTAGAAGCCAGTTGCTGGTGGCTTATACCTGCTATCCTAGATACTGAGGAGGCTGAGGTTTGAGGATCATAGTTCAAAGCCAGCCCAAGTAGACAAATCTAACTTCCAATTAACCTACAAGAAGCCAGAAAAGGAGGTATGGCTCACATGCAAGAGTGCCAGGCTCTAGCATAAAAGCCAAGCTAGAGCATGAGACCCTGAGTTCAAGCCCCAGTACCAGCATTTTTTTTTTTTTTACAAGAAGAGCTAGGACCTTCCAAGACAAAGTGACTGAAGGAAGGGCTGACTATTCAGCATGCACAGACTCTTCCTTTGCAACTAAAGATCACAGCCTCTAGGGGCCCTCACCCACATCTGTCTGGGGCTACGTGAGGTCCTGTGTGTGTGTGGAGCCGCTGCCAGGCCTTGTGGCAGCTGGGCTTCCAGGAGACTGGGCTGACAGGCTGGCATGACAAGAGAGCCACTGTCCTCCATTCCCGCCCAACGTCTTCATGCCAAGTTTCCAAGGAGCGGGATGCTGACTGCTGGTGTGGCCTCAAGTCACTTCTACGGTTGCTTGGCACAAAGCCACCTGACTATTACTTTAGCTCTCCCAGAACAGCATGTACCCAGTCTACCTTCCATGTGCATGAATTAGCCGCTGTTTCACATGATGGAGTGGGCCCCTCTCCAGTCTGTACCCTCTCTTGCTAAGCCTTTCCACGGCAAAGGCAACCTCAGATGTGTGTTTCTGTGCCGTTGCTAAGATAAGGTGGTGCAGGCAAAGAAGCAGGACAGAGCTGAAAAAAAAAAAAAAGATGAAGAAGAAAGAAAATAGAAAGAAAAAAGGAAAAGAACAGGTCCAGAGTGCTTTGTAATCCTGTGGTCAAAGCCTCTATGAGAGGCTCTATTGGCTAAGAAGCAAAACTTTTCTTTCGCTAGCAGAAAGCAAAGCTCAGAACCATTCATCTGTGAGTAGTTTATTGTAGCTCCTGCTCTTTGTGTTCCATCTTAGCTCATTAATGTTAAGGGAGGAAAAAACCACTTCTCATAGGCACATGCATTTCTTGCATGGTGTGGTGTGTGTGTGTGTGTGTGTGTGTGTGTGTGTGTGTGTGTGTGTGTAGACTTGAACTCGGCCACACATTCTTGCTTAGCTTCTTCCATTCAAGGTTGGAGCTTTACCATTTGAATTATACCTCCACCTCTAGCTTTTTGGTGATTAATTGAAGACAAGAGGCTCATGGATTTTTCTTCTCAGGCTGGTTTCAAACCAGGATCCTCAGATCTCAGCCTCTTGAGCTGCTAGGGTGATAGGTATGAGTCATGAGCACCCAACTTAAATTTATTTTAAAATAAACAGTTTTCAGGGCTAGAATGTGGTTCAATGGTAGAGTGCTTGCCTAGCATGCATGAAACCCTGGGTTCCATTCTTCAGTACCACAAAAACAGAAAAGGCCAGAAGTGGCACTGTGGCTCAAGTGGTAGAGTGCTAGCCTTGAGCAAAAACTGCTCAGGGACAGAGCCCAGGCACTGAGTCCAAACCCAGGACTGGAAAAAAAAAGAAAGAAGCAAGCAAGGAAGGAAGGAAAGAAGGAAGGAAGGTTGGTTGGTTTTGTAATAAGGGGATGAATTAGAGAGATCAGCAAGACCTCTCTAGGTCTAAACAGTGATTGTGTATTTTTATCAATTTTCAGGTGAAAATGAGTCTCTTTTCAGCTATTCAGACAGTATAAGTGGAAGTTTTCTCTATTTGTCCTATTCTAGACAAGGTGTTGATTAGCAAGTATCCATTCTCTGTTGTAACCTAACCTAGAATAAAAGGAAAAAAAGTGGAATTTTCCAAAAATTAAAAAATACCCTGCCTGTACCTTATTTTGTGTCTTGAAAACTGGTATGCAGGCCCAGAAAAGTTGTGACACTCCAGGCTTATGAAGCCTTGGCTTTTCACAAGTGGCTGTGCTAATTATAACCAGCTACCTGGTAACAGCTGTCCTTTTCACTCACATTGGCTGTCAGGGCTAAAACCATCTCAGCTCTGCTGGCACCTCTGCAGAACCATGGGAGAGAGCGAGAAACCAAGAGGGAGAGAGCAATTTGAGGCCTGAGCAGCTATAAAAGCACCTAAAACCCTGCTGCTGGGACCTGTGAGTGCCCTAAACTCCCCAGCATTGTATCTCTGTCTGTGATTTGAGCTACTCTTGACTACAATCCCTTCGCCTTGTTCTAGAAGGAAAGAGAAGGTGCAGACAAGCATCTCAGCATCTTGTGTGGCCTGTAAACTGCCGCACATGGGCAATGCCTTCTTCTGATCATCTTAAAGCAAACAGCCAGCATGGCAAGAGACCCTTTGTTCTGTCCCAGCAACCCTGTGAGGACTTCTCCAGAACTTCTCCAGGGATGGAGCCAGAGTTCAAAGTCCAGCAGGCGTACTGTGATCCAGGACTGTGTGAACCCCAAAGGCCTTTCTCCCCCGCTCTGCTTCTCCTCACTCAACTTGAGCCCAGTGTCTGCACCCAAAAGGCTGAGATGCACTGCGTGCTGTCTTGACACAGTTGCCCTGTAGAAAATCTCCTTTCTCCACACTTCACCGTGTCTCTTTACTTGGCATATGGTGACCAGTGGCCAGATTGTACTAGCCAGGTTCAAGGATACCCAGAACCACAATATCAGAATTAGGAGTGTAAGTCCAGGTCTGCTTACTGCCTCCATGATTCCTGTCTTTCAGTTCTTTCATCTCAGTCACTGGGTCCTAGAGATATTTTAGCTCCTTAATATTGCAATGCCCAGTTCTCAGTTCCCTCCCCTCTCTTCTTATTGCCATCCCCTCATTTATATCCACTTCTTTGGCTCAGTAGGTCCCTCCTGACTTCCTACCTTCTCTGCTCAAATCCATCTTTTCTAGCTAGAAAATGCTGTCTGCTGCCTGTTATCACACTCATGATAAAGTCTACATTAAAACAGCACAAAAGACAATGCCCCTTGGTTGGAGGGTTTGACTTGTAATCCTAGCTGCTCAGGAGGCTGAGATCTAGAGGATCAGCCTTGAGTGAAAATGCCATGCAAGGGTGCAAGGCCCTGTGTTCAAGCCTCAGAATTGGTGCGCACGCGCGCACACACACACACACACACACACACACACACACACACACAGAGATACACCATGTACAACCCTTAGATTGCTCAGAAAACAATCATCTAATATCAAAACCAAGAAAACCAACAAGCTTCACTATCAAGTTAAGTTCAGCAGTTTAAAGTGAACCAGTTAGGCCTGGGAATGTGGATTAGTTATAGAGTGCTTGCCTAGTATGCATGAAGCCCTCAGTTAGATTCCTCAGTACCACATCAACAGAAAAAGCCAGAAGTAGTGCTATGGCTCCAGTGGTAGAGTGCTAGCCTTGAGCAAAATGGATCAAAAACCTTGAGGTAAAAGCAGATACCCTGAAAACTTTACAAGAAGGAATAGGAGATATACTAGGTCTTCTTGGCTCAAGTCGAAACTTTCTTAATAAAGAAAGTTTGGACAAATGGGACTGCATTAAACTGCAGAGCTTCTGTATGACAAAGGACATAGCTAGCAAACTAAACAGAAAGCCCACAGATTGGGGAAAGATCTTCACTAGCCATACAACAGACAAAGGCCTCATGTCTAAAATATATCTATAGCTAAAAAAAACTGAATCTCTTCAAAACAGATCTTCAAAGAAACAACCATCCCATTAAAAGATGGGCTAAAGACTTAGAGAGACTTCTCTGAAGAGGAAATAAGAATGGCCTATACCCAAAGGCTGCTTGTTCTTCTTGGGGAAGCCTGCTTGCACAGTCTGGAAACCAAGCCTGTATTTGGCATTTTCTTTACCAACAAGGGACTTCCATCAATGCTAAGGTCACCTTACCTGCAGACCCACTGTCCCTGTGATTTTCAATTCACACTCCTCTGCCCTCTTCTGCCCATCAGAAATGGGTCCTTGGCAGTTGCCCAAAGGTGCTGGCTATATCCAGTGCAGACAATTTACCAATGCAAGGACTGAGCAAATGGCACAGAAAAAAAAATCTCTTTCACATCAACACTCTTTTCTACATTAGCTTTATAATCCAAAAGCTCTAATACCTGGACATCATACAAGCAGCAGAGTATGTGAAGAATTTGTTTAAAATCTGGCTACATTAAGAATATGGTGATAGAAAAGGAGACATGACAGTGTTTAGTGAGTTGTTTTGAAATGTTTATAATGTCACATATTGCAACTTTCATTAGAAGAAAATTTTTATTAAAATAACACCTCAAAAACAAAAAAAAAAGAATGGCCTATAGACATGTGAAGAAATGCTCAACATTTCTGGCCATACAAGAAATGCAAATCAAAACAACTTTGAGATTCCACCTCACTCCAGTTAGAATGGCCATTATCAAAAAATCTAATAACAACAGATGCTGGAGGGGATGTGGCCATGAGGGATTGCTACGACACTGTTGGTGGGAATGTAAACCACTCTGGAAAGCAGTATGGTGATTCCTCAGAAGACTAAACATAGAGCTCTCCTATGATCCAGCAATCCCACTCCTTGGCATTTATCCAAATGTCCAGAAACAAGGACATACTAAAGCCACTAGCAAAACAATGTTCACTGCAGCATTATTTACCATAGCAAAGATATAGAACCAACCCAGATGCCCCTCAGTAGATGACTGGATCAGGAAGATGTGGTGTTTATACACAATGGAATTCTATGCTGCCATCAGAAAGAATGACATTGCCCATTCATAAAGAAATGGAATGACCTGGAAAAACTCATATTAAGTGAAGTAAGCCAGACCCAAAGGAACATAAACTCAATGGTTTACCTCGTTTGTAATAATTAGTACACATCTAAGACTCTCCTAGCAGAGGATTAGCTCAAAAACTAGGCATAGCAGGGCATGGTGGCTCACACCTGTAATCCTAGCTACTCAGGAAGCTGAGATCTGAGGATCAAGGTTCAAAGCCAGCCCTGGTACAAAAGGACCTGAGACTCTTATCTCCAATTAACCTCTAGAAAATGGGAAGTGGGGCTTGGCTCAAGGGTAGGGTGGTAGCCTTGAGCTGAAGACCTCAGGGACAGGACCCAGGCCGAGTTTAAGCCTTATAACCCACAAAAAAACAAAACAAAACAAAGCAAAACACCTAGGTTCATAGGTCATATATGATAAGATTAAATGAAGGGAACTCTAGGATATGGAACAAGAACTTTATCCTATATGATTGTTGTGCTTAATGTACTATATTATTTCTCTTCTCTTTTTTTTGCCCTTATGGTTAATCTCATATTGTTACTATATCTGACTTTGTTATCTGGTATACTGTATACACACTTATTTGTTTATTTAATATAAGAAAGGAAAAGGGGGAAAACAAGATGATTGGGAGGAGGTGGCAGGAAGGAAATGGAGACAAAAACATGAAAAGGGGTATCAATGTGTGACAAGTGATGCACCTACTACCTGACAAATATAACTGTAACCTCTCTATATGTTATCCCAACAATTAAAAAAATATTTTTTTTTTAAAGAAGAAGCTCAGGACAGTGCCCAGGCCCTGGGGTTCAAGACCCAGAACTTGCCAAAACAGAAAAGAAAAGAACACAGAAAAAACAAGCAGTTAAAGATTTAAATCAGCAGAATGAAGCCTTCTCAACTCCCATCCAAACAAATTTTTAACTAACATGAAGGGCTTTTAAACACATTTATGCGCTGACTTTGGTCCATGAGGACAACATTCCTTTTCCCTTGACCTTCCTGCTGTTGGATCTAGCCCTCTCATATCTTCAATTCTGTTCTTTTTGAGTAGAACATGAACTCCTTTCAAAAGGAACCTTGAGTAATAATAAATCCACACAAGCTGAACCAGTAAATGATCATGATGGAGGAAAAGCCTGGGGTTGGAGGGTAGCTCTGATAGTGTTTGGAGCTTGGGTGTTGACTGCACAGCAGGGGATTTCATGAATTCCAGGGCTGGGCAGCACACTCAGTTAATAAGAGAAGATACAGGCTTAGGTAATAACATCCCAGAAGTCAGCCAAGATGCCACCCAGAAATGTCTTTGCCTAGCAGCTGTTTGTCCAGAGATACTAACATGCCAGATTCCCTAGGAATGGAGCCATTCTCAGCTATGGACCCATCATGACACCGCCTTACTTTCTCTTGCTCCAGAACTGGGAGCTAGATGCAAGGACTTCTCTTAGCTTGCTTTCTGCGTTTAAAAATTGGCCTTCCCCCGAAACTCAAACCTACAATTATGGTGTGTGCTCAAGAGAGGGTAGCAATATATATAATATATATATATACATATATACACACACACACATATATATATGCGATTATGCATCTCTATCTTGATGAGAGTAAGCCGCCTTGTTTGTTTTTTGTTTTTGTTTTTGCCTGTCTGGAACCTGAACTTGGGGATACTGTCCCTGAGCTTTTTTTTCCTCAAGGCTAGCACTCTACCACTTGGAACCACAGCTCTACTTCTAGTTTTCTGGTGATTCATTGGAGAGAAGAGTCTCGTGGACTTTGTGTCTTTGAGCCACAATCTTCACATCTCAGCCTCTGGAGTAGCTAGGATTACATGCGTGAGCCACCACCTCCCAACTCAGGCTTGTTTTGTTTGTTTGTTTTGTTTTTATTTTATATTGCTGTGGTATACAGAGCGGTCACAGTTACATAAGTCACAAAATGAGTACCTTTCTTTTTGAACAGTATCAGCTCTCTCGTTTTCTTCCTGACAGGTTGTAGAGTTCATTTTCGACATAGTGCCTGTGAGAATCACTGCTGCATTTATTCATCCTTTGTCTCTCCACTTCTGTGCTCCTCCTTACCCTCCCCCAAACTGATAAACTTACAAACAAGACAAAAGGTACAGATGTAAAAAAACAGCAACAAAGGAGAAAAATGAAAACAAAACATCAGGATGGGTGTGTGTGTGTGTGTGTGTGTGTGTGTGTGTGTGTGTGTGTAAGCCTGGCTAACTTCGAACTTTAAACAGTCAACCAAAAAGTGGCCAGACTTGCCAGGTACTAGTGGCTCACACCTATAATCTCAGCTTCTCAGGAGGCTGTGATATAAGGACTGAGATATGAAGTCAGTTGAAGCAGGAAACTCCATGAGACCCTTAGAATTTCTAATTAACTGGCTTAAAGCTGGAAGTGGAGGTGTGGTTCAAGTGATAGAGCATGAACTTTGAGTGAAAAGGCCAAGTGTGAGCACCCAGGCCCCTGAGTTCAAGCCCCAGTACTAACACACACACACACACACACACACACACACACACACACACACACACACACACAGAGAGAGAGAGAGAGAGAGAGAGAGAGAGGAAGAAAAGAAAGAAGAAGGAAGGAAAAGAAAGAAATGTTCTTCCAACACTAAAGAAAACTCAAGGGGCTGGGAATGTGGTTTAGTGTAGAGAGCTTAGCATGCATGAAGCCCTGGTTTGATTCCTCAGTACCTCATAAATAGAAAAAGCTGAAAGTGGTGCTGCGGCTTAAGTGGTAGAGTGGTAGCCTTGAGTAAAAAGAAGCTCAAGGATAGTGCCCAGGCCCTGAGTTCAGGCTCCAGGACTGGCAAATAAATAAATAAATCACACTAAGTTTAGTAACACAACAGGGCTCCAAATTCTTGCCACTGCCATGTACCACATAATGCAGAGCACATGACCCTCCATATCTCCTCAGCAAGTGTACTGTGAATTAATCACCTTAAGCTACTTTGTGAATTGTGATGCTTGTTACAAGCCTCCCACAAAATATTTGTGGGAGCCAGGAGCAGATGGCCCACACCTGTAATCCTAGCTACTTAGGAGCGTGAGATCTGAGAATTGCAGTTCAAAGCCACGTAGCAAGAAAGTTACTCTATTTTCAATTAACCACAAGAAAACTGGAATTGATACTGCAGTTTAAAGTGGTAGAGTGCTATTCTTGAGTATAAAAGCTCAGGGGCAGTTTTCAGGCCCTGAAATCAAGCCCAAGGAATGACAAAGAAAGAGGTAGGGAGGGAGAGAGGGAGGGAGAGAGGAGAGGGAGGGAGACAGACAGAAAAAGAGAACGCACAAGTTTGTGGGAGTAAGTATAATTATAAAAAGTCAAACTATTTAATTTTTTTTTATTTTTTGCACCAGTCCTATGGCTTGATTCAGGGCCTAGGAGGCATCTCTAAGCTTTTGTGCCCAGAACTAGAGGTTTATCACTTGAACCACAGCTCCACCTTTGGATTTTTGTGGTTAATTTTATGGGAAATAAGAGTCTTTTGGACTTTTTCTGTCCAGACTGGCTTTGAACCATAATTCTGGGATCTCAGCCTCTATTTTTTTTTTTTTTTTTTTTTGCCAGTCTTGGGCTTGAGCTCAGGGCCTGAGCACTGTCCTTGGATTTTCTCAAGGCTAGAGCTCTACCACTTGAGCCTCAGCACCACTTCTGGCTTTTCTCTATGTATGTGGTACCAAGGAATTGAACCCGGGTCTTCATGCATGCTAGGCAAGCACTTTAACCACTAGGCCAAACTCCCGGCCCTTCAGCCTCTTATTTTTAAAGAACATTAGTCATTAATAAGAATAAAACTACTACCCTCTCACAAGTATGATACGATTAAATATACAACTGAGTATTAACTATTAATTTACAAAGTGTTATGGTGCAAGTTCATTTTGTCTTCATGTTTATTATTCATACAACAAATAATTGTCATTGCCTACAGCAAGGCTTTTTCTCCCCATACCAAGGCCTCAACTCAGAGCCTGTGTTGAACTCACCAGACTTGCTGATACTCTACCCCTTCAGTTACTTGCTGGCTAATTGGATCTCCTGGCCCAGCAGGAGATCCAAAGTCAAGACTGAAGTTGAGCACAATACCCATCACCTCTACAGGAGACAATGGGACACGTGCTTCTCCACCCTAGATCTGCTCCTTCTCCAGAAGACTGTGGCCAGCCAGGGCACAGCAGAGTGGGGGCCCTGGTGACCCAATCTGGAAGAAAATCTTTTCCCTCCAATTATCAAGGATATTCCCTCCTCTGCCTTGCTTTGGACATAGTTCTTGGGAAAATCTCCCTGCTCTGGATAGAGAATAAATCCCTCACTATGTTTATCCTAAGGCCAATAATGCCAGTCTTTCTTATCTTCACTCCACCTCTCTAAGTCACCAGGCCTCAGACAGTTCCAAGAAGGGTCATCCATGACACAGCCACTGAAAAGATGAAAGGGGAGCCTGGTTGCAGGAGCTGGTAGCTCACACTTGTCATCCTAGCTACTCAGGAGGCTGGGATCTGAGGTTCAAAGCCAGCCTAGACAAAAAAAAAAAAAAAAAGCCTACGAACTCACTGTCTCCAAATAATCAGCAAAAAAAGCCAGAAATGGAGGTATGGCTCAAACACTAAAGTAGAACCACAAAGCTAAGAGAGAGCAGCCTAGCCTGAGACTCAATACTAGTACATATGCAAGTGTGCATGTGCTCGCACACAGACACACACAATATATGGTGAACCTTAGCCAATCGGAACATTTCAGATTAAAACATTATTCAGGAAAGTCAGCAAGGTCTGATTCCCCAGACTGAGCATTCGATATTATCTGTTCGCCCAATAATCACCTAGGTCTCATAGTCTTCAGCTGTTTGTTGCTTCTTCAAAGATGTAATGTCGCAGCCTCTGAGGCTCCTCGGGCACACTTACAAAGCCACTGCGCCTGTACAGTCCTCTGGCATAAACAGCCCAGAATTCAAAGCCTCTGATAAATATGAGTCACTCAGGTTGTTGGGCCAAGTTTGGATCCTTTTGCCCACAAAGCAAAGGCCTGAAGAAACCTCAGTGTAGGAAGCCTGACCCTTGAACATAGGGTGCCATCTCACCCCACCATCATCTGCTCACCAAGCCATTCTGCCATCAGCAAGACCCACTGCCTTCTCTGCCCTCCCTGCCAGCTTGTCTTCCGCTTCTTCATTCTAAGGCAAAGCCTTCTTAGGTCTAACCAAAGAATGTTCATTCCCCAAACCTTCTCTGCTCAACCATCTTGAAACACAAACACAAACTGGGGGGGGGGGGAATCCAGCACTGTGCAGGCACACAGACCACAGTGGGGTGGAGGTGACACCCCTCCTCTTCCTGGGGACCCTGGGGAAGATGGAGACTATCCCAACCCCATGGAGCCTGCACCTCCTCCTCTTCCATAAGACCTTGGAAATGGGGAGAGAACTCAGTGGAGCCTGGGCCCCCTTCCCTGGGAAAGTCCAGAGGAGAAAGCAAATTGATGACTGTGGAGCAGACCCTGAGGGGACAAGCCACCCCTCCCCTGAGGATGAGGTGTGCAGTAACTCAGCAGACACCAGGGCAGCAGACTCCCAAAGGTCCCTAGGGATCAATTGCCAGACCTCATTTCTCACCAACTCCACTACCACCATCCCCCCCCCTCCTCTTCCTCTTCCTCATTTGGCATAAGGCTGCCTTCCCAGAGGAGAATATACCAACCCTCCAATAGCCAATAACATTTCCTCACTTTCCCCTGGCATCTTATCCTCACTTTCAAATACATTTCACCTCTACTACTTTTCCTCCCTAGCAATTCTTTGTCCTCTGTTACTTTGCTTTCTACTAATTGGGCTCCTTGCTCTTCAAGTCTAACCCAATCTTCTTGGGTTCTTTCCGGAAGTTGTAGGATGCAGACAATGAGCCCAACCCCAAGATGGAATCAAATTTCCCCGGGCAAGAATTATCCTCAGCCTGTCCCCCAGTCTTGTCCAGACGTCCAGGGATGGAATGATTTCGGGTGGAAGCCACGTGTCAATCACTCACCGGAGGAAGCCACCTGTCGACCAATCGCTGGTGGAGCCCTCCTGTCAACCCCTCGTGGAAGGCCCTGGTCAGTCACCTGTCAGTCACCGCCACCTCACCCTGTGTCAGTTACCTGTCAATCACTTCACCCCGCTGGTGTCCCCGTGCACAAGCTCTCCCCGCTCCATCATTACAGAAACGCGCGGGGCCCACCCGCTCCCGGGCCACGAAGTTTTTAACCAGCCCACAGAGTTTGAGATTGCGGGGTGCGGGTTCGCCGCCGGGGAAGCTCCTTCCTTTCACAGAAGCAGACACGGAGAGCAGCAGGCCGGCCGCCCAAGGTCGCGGGGACGAAGGGGAGCAGGTGCGGGCTGGCTCCCGTCACAGCCTGTCCGGCCTGGCCGCCCCGTCCCTCACGGCCGCCCGGACGCCGCCGCCCCATCCCTCACGGCCGCCCCGTCCCTCACGGCCGCCCCGTCACCGCCGCCCCGTCCCTCACGGCCGCCCCGTCCCTCACGGCCGCCCGGACGCCGCCGCCCCGTCCCTCACGGCCGCCCTGTCACCGCCGCCCCGTCCCTCACGGCCGCCCCGTCCCTCACGGCCGCCCCGTCACCGCCGCCCCGTCCCTCACGGCCGCCCGGACGCCGCCGCCCCGTCCCTCACGGCCGCCCTGTCACCGCCGCCCCGTCCCTCACGGCCGCCCCGTCCCTCACGGCCGCCCCGTCACCGCCGCCCCGTCCCTCACGGCCGCCCCGTCCCTCACGGCCGCCCCCCCCCCCGCCCCGGCCCGGCCCGGGTCCCAGGCGCTCACCGACTTGTACACGTCCTCGGGGCTGGCCTCGTACTTGCGCTGCATCCGTTCCTCCAGGAAGTAGATGCGCAGCTTGAGGCTGAAGTTCTCCTTCTTCAGGTCGTTGAGGTGCTGGGACAGAGTACGGTAGCCATTAGACATGGTGGGCGCGCCCCGGGCCGGGGCATGTCCGCCGCCCTCACCCCACGAGCGCGGCGCGGGCCCGCGGGGCCATGCGCGGGGGCCCTCCGGGAGACGCGGGGGGCGGGCGGGGGGCGGGCGCGGGGGGGGCTAGGGCGCCATGGCCGGCGGCTGGCGCTGTCTCCACGCCGGGCCGGCGCAGCTCTGCGCGGGGCGCGGGGCGCTTTCCTTTTTTACCTCGGGCAGATATTCGCGGAATCCCTGGCGGAGCTCACACACAAGTGCTGTAACCCGACGCCCTGCCGGGCCCTGACCGCCCCCCCCCCCAGCCTCCCAGACCCGAGTGAGGGCAAAAGCCGGGGGGGGGGGGGACCCCAGGCCTTCCAGGAAGTAGGAAGGCGGCCGTGGTGAGAAATGTTAAAAAAAAAAAAAAAAAAGCTCATAGTTCTCGTATTTCCCTCCTTCTGTGCCGGGACTGAGACTCGAACTCAGGGCCTAGGCCTAGGAGCTGTCTCTTGCTGTTGCTGCTTAAGGTTGAGGCTCTACGGCTTGAGTCACTTGTGGTTTTTTGATGGTTAAGTGGAGATGAGAGTTCTGCAGACTGTTCTGTCTCAAGCTGGCTTCAATAGTGTAAAGACGTTTAGTGTTCCTATAATGGAGTATAAATAGACTAGTGCCATTAAAAGAGGGATAGAGCCTGATCATGTATAGAATAGAAAATATAATCTCAGCCTCCTGAGGAGCTAGGATCACAGAGAGGGCCCCTGGCATGAGGCTCTGGTCCATTCTTTTCTGTTTGCCTCCTGCGGTTTCCAGTACCACCTTTCCCATTCCCCTGACTTCCAACTCCCCACCCATACCCCCACCTCTATGCCACAAACACACTACAGCCACCCACAAAGAAAGAGTGAACTAATGAGAGCTGGTGGCTCACACCTGTAATCCCAGCTAGTCAGGAAGCTGAGATCTGAGGGAATCTCAGTTTGAACCCAGCCTGTGGAGGTAAGTTTTGTGAAACTCAACCATTAACTAACCAAAAGCTAGAAGTGGAGGTTCAAGTGGTAAAGTGCCAGTCTTCAGGGGAAAAGCTAAGGGATAACCCCCAGGTCCTGAATTCAAGCCCCAAAACCAGCACACGCGCACGCGCACACACACACACACACACACACACACACACACACACACATACACACACACAGAGTGAATCCTCTAGCTGAGTGGAATGTTGTTTAAGTCTTATCAATGGAGCTCACACAAAGGGAAACTCCAGATTCCTAAGAAGGAGTAAAGTGTGGGAATTCCAGAGAGAGGGAGCCGGTATCCTGGAGCCCAGAGATTTCAGCCACCCCGTGCTGCTCAACTCTGGCACCTGCCAAGTGGAGCCAGGCACTCATCATCAGATCCAGCTCAGAAAGTAACTTAAGACCCTGAGTGACAGCTGCAATGTTCGCAGGAAGTATTATTTATATCAAAGCACGTGGGAATGGAAGGTAACTGTGAGAGAGCCCCACGGCAGATTCCAACACAGCTTCTTGGTTCATGAATATTAGGTTGGAAAAAAAAAGAATCTATCTATCTATCTATCTATCTATCTATCTATCTATCTATCAGTAACATTGAAGGTAAAGGAAACCCTTTGTGTGTGTGCGCCAATATGAGGATGTTAACTCAGCTTCATGCTCCACATTAAGCATGAAGATAATATTCTCAACAGTCAAAGACATTGTGTCACCTCCTTATTCAATATCCTACGCCAGTAACTCATCACTGTTAGAATGAAAGGAGTAAAGGAGCCAAGAGTTTGGCTTAGTGGTAGAGTGCTTGCCTAGCATGCATGAATACCCAGGTTCGATTCCTCGGTACTACATACATAGAAAAAAAGCTGGAAGTGCTGCTAAGGCTCAAGTGATAGAGCTCTAGCCTTGAGAAAGTCCAAGGACAGTGCTCAGGCCCAGAGCTCAAGCCCAGGACTGGCAAAAAAAAAAAAAAAAAAAAAAAAAAGAATGAAAGGAGCAAGATGCTGGTGGCTCACACCTGCAATCCAAGCTATTTAGGAGTGTGAAATCTGGAGGATCTTGGTTTAAAATCATCACAGGCAGGAAAGTCCTCAAGATGCTTATCCCCACTTAACTAGCAAAAAGCTGGAAGTGGCTAAAGTAGTAGAGCACCAACCTTGAGTACAAAAGCCAAGTAAAAGCATGAGGCAACACACACACACACACACACACACACACACACTAAGTAAGTAACCTCCTGTCTCCTTTGCCCTCATTAGACTTAACTATATAATACCAAATCTGAATTCAAGATGAGACATATTTGAGGAGAAAGAACATAGTTCAAGACATCACAAATTTACTTACAAATTTTATAAGTAAAATAAACTATTCTAAGAAACAGATTAATGTTCACACACTAGGCAGAACCTGGACTTTTACAAAAGTTCTGTTTAAAAATGACAAAAGGTGGAATGAATGTTATACATATATATACATATGAAAAGGACAGAAATTGGGAAGGAGGGCTCAGTAGGGAAGATGCCAGGGAGAAGAGGATGCTTCAGTTTTGGGGGAGACACAAGGTGAAGGAGGTGGATAGAGACCACCTGGCTACATGCCACCTTGGGAGAGGAACATGGCAGTAGTGGTTGTGACAATACATGCTGGGGAGAGACTGGTTTGCTTTTTGACATAGATCCTGTCTGTCTATGGATAAACGAAGAGGAGAAAGGCGGTAGTGTTGGACCGAGTTGTGTGCTTTGAAAAGCTGCATGAAATTGCTTAGGAGATAAATTTCCATGGACCCTGGGCAGACTACAGAATGGAAGGTGTTTCTACCTTTGTTCTACCCCACTTCTCAAATCTTTCCTCTTCTCTCAAAATCTTTTTTCTCTCAAACATGAATGGCTATACCCTTGTTCCTTGCCTGATTTCCTCTTTTTCTTTTTTTTTTTTTTTTACCTCTTCCATTATACACTGGTCCAGACTGGAAAGATGGTAATAATGACTTCGCCTGTGCCAGCAAGAGTGGGAGGATTACAGTTCAGCTGTCGGCTGTCATGTGGCATTAACATAACCAACCATCAAGACAACTCTTAAAAACTCAGCTTAACATTCGCTTACTCATGTTCAGACCTCCCAGATAGCTCTCAGAACGGAATTGCTTGAAAACATACTAATCTCTTAGCAAGCACTCTCCTAAAAATAAAGTTGTTCTCTACTAGCAGTGATTAATCATCTTAATAGACACATTCTTTCAAACATAATAACACTTCCATGATTTAAACTCTGGTAACCCAATATCCCTGACAGTGTGTATCTTTACATTCCTAGAACATTAAAAAATATTTTAAGTGAGTTAACATAGCAGACAGAAGGGGACTAGGAATGTTGTACATGGGTAGAATGCCTGCCTCATTTGCTTAAGGTCCCGAAGGGGTGGGGGGAATAGACTAGAGCAGGAAGTAGTGTTAAAGTAAAACTTGATAATTATCCATTTACCATAACGACCAATATGGTCCTATTTGTAGGGGAGGTTGGGTTTGTTGCTGTTATTATTTGTTTGGTAGTGGAGTTTGAATTCGGGTCCTGGGCATTGTCCCTGAGCTTTTTTTTTTTTTTTTTTTTTGCCAGTCCTGGGCTTGAGCTCAGGGCCTGAGCACTCTCAAGACTAGAGCTCTACCACTTGAGCCTCAGCACCACTTCGGGCTTTTTTCTATGTATGTGGTACCGAGGAATCAAACCCGGATCTTCGTGCATGCTAGGCAAACACTCTACCACTAGGCCGAACTCCCTGCCCCCAATGTCCCTGAGCTTTTATGCTCAAGGCTAGTGCTCTACCACTTGAGCACAAATCTACTTCTGACTTTTGGATTGCTCATTTGAAAATGAGTTTCCTCAGACTGGTTTTCAAAAGGCAATCCTCAGATCTCAGCCTTCTGAGTAGCTAGGAGTACAGGCGTGAGAAACTGACACCTGGCAAATAGGATCATGTTATGATCTAAGTGGGGTGGTATGCAGTTGTGGAAAGAGAATGGTTTTTTGGTTCGTGTGTGTGTGTGTGTGTGTGTGTGTGTGTATGCATGCGTGCTGGTACTGGAACTTCAATTTAGGATCTCCACTTTTACTTGGCTTTTTGCACAAGGTTAGCACTCTACCATTTGAACCATACCTCCATTCCAGCCTTTTGTTGGTTAATTGGAGATAGGAGCCTGTTAGACTTTTCTGCCCAGGCTGGCTTTGAACTGGGATCCTTAGATCTCAGCCTTCCGAATACCTAAGATTATAGGTATGACCCACTGGCACTTGACTATATTTTATTCTTAATAGATGAGTATGTTTTTACACTGTTTTGATAAAACCTGAGTTTCCTGAACATTAAGGTTTAATCCTAGCTGTTTTCAATGGTATGTTATAAATAAGTGGATACATGATATTATCTTTATGACAACAGTCACTGCATACAATTTGACAATGTTTAACACTCCCCTGTATGTTTCTTCTTTGTATCTCCACTATGACATTAGAAGTCCAAAAATTAGATACCACTACTCACATTTTACTGGCTAGGAAAGAGGGACATCAAGAGATTAGCTGTCCTGCTGATCTAGAAGGAGGATACAGACCACACCTTCTACCTTGGGCTAGGACTGATTGGAGCACCCATCCTAGATCACATGACCTCTGAGAGCCTGAGATTCTGGCTGCTAACAGCACACTACTTTCTATCTAAGGCCTCCAGCCACTTTCCAAAGAGTATCTCCATAAGCCAGGCCCATGCCTGTTACCTTAGCCACTCAGGAGACTGAAGTCTGAGGATCAGTCCAATGCCAGCCTGAGTAGACTTGTATGTCCAATTAGCCAGCAAAAAGCCAGAAGTGGAGGTGAGGCTCGAGTGGGAAAGCACCAGCTACATAAAAGTGTGAGACCCTGAGATCAAGCCCCAATTACAGCATAGAAAATAAAAGTAACTGCTAAGTTACTGATATTGTTCAACAATCTATGTAGTTCTCAAAGCACTCTGGTGCACACTTGGCCTGGAGACGGGAGAGCTGGGATAGGTTTATGACAAGCAGCTTACCATGTGCTTAAAGGATGGCGTTCCAGACGGTGTTCATGCCATCTCCCAACCACACATACACACCCATGCCTCCCCCCCAAAATAACAAGATGTCATCATCATCATCATCATCACGACAGAGCCCTGCGGACTATATAAAAACAAAACAAACAACAACTTCCCTGGCCACCCAAAATAGATGGTCCAGCCAGAAATAGCGCTGCCAGAGACAGTCAAATGGGCTGCCCGGGAAGTGGCCACTGGGCTGCAGTGATGCTGGTCCTCCCAGGATGCCAGGCTCTGAACTAGATATCCACAAGACCATTCTAGTCAACACGGCTACATGTGGGGTTGACAGCCAGTAACTCATTTGCAGAGTGATTCGTTTGTTGGACATTACTTGCTGAGCCCAAAGATTGGAGATATGAGTGCTAGATGCAGAGAATTTCCCATTCCTAATCTAACAACTTTTTGAATGTCTTAACCTGTGGGTAAAACCAATCACTGTAATCCTAGCTACTCAGGAGTCTGAGGATCGGGGTTCAATGCCAGCCCAGGCAGGAAAATCTGTGAGACTCTTCAATGAACCACCAGAAAAACCACAAGTGGAGCTGTGGCTAATGTGATAGAGTGTTAGATTTGAGCACAAAGAAGCTCAGAGACAGTGCCCAGGACCTGAGTTCAAGCCTCAGGATGAGAAAAAAAAAAAGACAGGATGAAACCCAAACTAAAATGCTGGAGATGTTGTGGCTACAGAAGGATAAATGAGACTTTTCAAAATAATGAAAATACAGTTCACCAGTTGTACTAATTTTCCAAGGCTGTAATTACAGAGAAACACTGGGGAAACATGGAATTGTCTTTCCTTAAAGGCAGTAGCCACATGACCCACATTCAAATTACCCAGAATCACAGCAGTCCATAAACGAAGAAAAAGTTTTAAAATTATCTCCCATTTTATTGGTCTTCTTTTTTTGACCCATAGACTATAAGACCCACCATGGGAGGATTTTTCAACCTAAATCAGTGGCCTCAGAGGCTGACTTACTGTGACTAGATTCTGTCTGCCAAGGAAAGCTGGCTTTCATCTAGTTAAAGAGCTGGAAGCTGGCTTTCCTAGTATTTTCATTTTAAACACGATGTTTCTAGAAAATCTGTACACAGGTCAGGCACTAAAAACAAACCAACCAAACAAAAAACAGTAACAATTCACTTAATATAGTCCTCAAAATTGTCTTTAAATATCCCTATCAATGACAACTTTGGAGCCAGTAAGACCAAGAAGATCCTTTTTGATTGTTATCTATCAATCAATCACCATGATTTCCAAATATGCCTAGGGAAATTTGTAGAAACAATTGCAGAAAAACAGGGTAAGGCCATGCAACACAACACTTTGTTTTTGTTTTTGTTTTTTTCAAAGAGCTTGAACTCAGGGGCTAGGCACTATCCCTGAACTTTTTTGCTCAAGGCTAGTGCGCTACCACTTTGAGCCACAGCGCCACTTCCATTTTTCTGGTGTGTAATGGAAGATATGAATCTTACAGACTTTCCTACCTGGGATGGGTTTGCACCTCCATCCTCAGATCTCAGCCTCCTAAGTAGCTAAGACTACAGGTGTAAGCCACCAGCACCTGGTTTAATAATGTTCTTTTTTGAAAATGGAATTTTGGCATTTTGTGTCCAAAATAATCAGCTCAAGAGTGAAAGAAGCTGGGTATAGCTCATGCCTGTAATTGTAGTTATTTGATCTGAGGATCAGAGTTCAAAGCCAGCCTGGGCAGTAAAGACTCTCTCTCTCCCTCTCTCCCTCTCTCCCTCTCTCCCTCTCTCCCTCTCTCCCTCTCCCTCCCTCCCTTCCTCTCCCTCTCCCTCTCCCTCTCCCTCTCCCTCTCCCTCTCCCTCTCCCTCTCCCTCTCCCTCTCCCTCTCCCTCTCCCTCTCCCTCTCTCTCTCTCTCTCTCTCTCTCTCTCTCTGCCAGTCCTGAGCTTGAGCTCAGGGCCTGAGCACTGTCCTTGGACTTTCTCAAGGCTAGAGCTCTACCACTTGAGCCTCAGCACCACTTCTGGCTTTTTTCTATGTATGTGGTACCAAAGAATCAAACCTGGTCTTCATGCATGCTATGTGAGCACTCTACCTCTAGGCCATATTCCTGCCCCCCCCCCAAATCTTATCTGCAAATAAGCACCCAAAAATCCCAGAAGTGAATGTGGCTCAAGTGATATAGTAGAAATGCTAAGCAGATAATGGGCCTCTAAGTTCAAACCCCAGGACAAGCATAAAAAGAGAGCAGAGGGCGCGGGGGTGGGGAGGGGGTGGGGGGGTGTCCACAGTGGGGAGAAGAAAGAAAAGGAGAAGTAAAGGCCTGTTTCCACCACACTCATGTGAGGTTCATTCCTTGTGCATCCCCCAGGGGGCACCAAAGAGCCATTTCTTTTTATAGAACCTGGGTGTAGGAGCCGGCCTGCTTTCTGGGTCATTTAAATCCCAGTAGACAAGTTCCACTATCAGTTATTGTTCTTAGCCAAATCAATCAGCTCTGTCAATTTTTTTTGCCAGTCCTGGGCTGAAGCTCAGGGCCTGAGCACTGTCCTTGGACTTTCTCAAGGCTAGAGCTCTACCACTTGAGCTCAGCACCACTTCCGGCTTTTTCTATGTATGTGGTGTGGAGGAATTGACTCTGGGTCCTCATGCATGCTAGGCAAGCCCTCTACCACTAGGCCAAACTCCCAGCCCCACCTCTGTCATTCTTTTCTTCTCCCTCTCTCCTCTTTCTTTTGGTGATAGTGGTGGTGGTGATTCCAGCTCCTGGAACTTGAACTCAAGACCTTACACTCTTTCTTTCATTTTCTGCTCACAGCTTGAGCCATACCTCTATTTTTGCACCTTTTCTCAGGTAACTGTCTCTAGGATCTGTCTACCTGGGCTGGCTGGCTTCAAATCAAGATCCTCAGATCTCAGCCTTCTGAGGCGGTAGGATGACAGGTGTGAGCCACCAGTACTCAGAAAGTGAATGGTCTGGGTATACTAGACAGTACCCAGATGTCTATAATATCAACATGGAAAATGATGTTGGTTGGCTGGGCTGACATTTACGGTGCCATTTAACCTTCCTGAGTTTATTTGAGAAGTGAGTCTAACAGTAAAACAAGCTCCACCTATCTACAAATCTGTTAGCCCCTGGCTAACAGAACATGGGTTCCTAGATATGTACTCCTGAAAGAAACCCTATTACGGTAGCCAGGCCTATGATCCAGACAGTCTATAGGTTATCATTTAATAAGGCATCACTGCTTCTAGTTGAGGTGATTGAAGTTCTCTAGCCATGTGTCTTACCTTCTCAAAGTCTCGAAGAGCCTGGGTCTGTACTTGGGGGAGCTTCTCAAATGCTCTCAAGGTGTGCGTCTGCGCAAATGCAGCCTTCTCCCCACTTCTCCAGATCTGTGGCTGCCCTGGAGGTGCTCGGTCCTTGGTGTCACTAAGAAAGGCTGAAATACAATCACAAGAACTAATGTCTGTGTAATGAAGACACCAGGATCCTTATAACTGGCAGAATAATTGTTTATTTTCCAAAAATAATTCCAGCTTTGTAAAATACAAAGCAATTTCAAGCCATAATATAGAAGAAATATTCAATCGTATTAATAAGGGTTTCCAAGCCAGATGCTAATGGTTCACACTTGTAATTCTAGCTTCTAAGGCGGTTGAGAGCTGAGGATCACATTGCAAAGCCAGCTTGGGCTGGAAAGTCCAGGAGGCTCTTATCTCCAATCAATCAGTATTTTTTTTAAGCCAGTACTAACTAGGATTGTAAGTTTGCATTGCACTCAGTCACTAACCTCTTTACTACACCATTAAAGTCTAGGATGATTTGTTACATGACAAATGAATAGTCAAAATAGTCTTCAGAAAAATGACAATGGAGCTTTTTTAAATTAAGAAGTGTTGGCCCGGAGTTTGGCCTAGTGGTAGAGCGCTCACCTAGCATGCACAAAGCCCAGGGTTTGATTCCTTGCTACCACATATACAGAAAAGGCCGGAAGTGGTGCTGGGCTCACGTGGTAGAGCGCTAGCCTTGAGAAAGCCCAAGAACAGTGCTTAGGCCCTGAGTTCAAGCCCAGGACTGGCAAAAAGCAACAACAACAACAACAAAAAGTAAGAATTTCGAACACTTTCTTTTTTTTAAAGAATTGATTTACATTGACTTTTACATCATATTTCAAATGACATATTTAACAAACAAGTATTCAAGAAGGGAATCTATATACAATCACTGGCACTTAGATTTTAGAACATAATTAAAATTAGGCTGAGGGTTTGTATGTCATAGATACATATTAATCTATGTAATAAAACACTATGTCTATAGAGTCGTAGATTTTTATGTCTATGTAGTTGTGTTTATATTTCCAGTACCATGTCCATAGCATTGGGTACACAAATATTGAGTCATCATTCTTCCACTGTTTGGATCTCATAGCCACATATTAAGGATACCATGAGCCTTCTGTCCGTTTGGTCTTGACTTATCTCACTCAACATGATTTGCTCTAGATTCATCCACTTCCTTGCAAATGCCATTATTTTATCTTGTCTGTTGGCTATGTAGAATTCCATTGTGTGTGTGTGTGTGTGTGTGTGTGTGTGTGTGTGTGTGTATCACATTTTTTTTGTATTCATTCCTCGGCAGTAGGGCATGTGATTGTTTCCATCACCTGGTTATTATGAATAGTGCAGAGATGAACATAGCTGAGCAGGTGTCCTTATCATATCCCGAGTTATGATGTTCAGGATGGATGCCCAGGAGTGGTATGGCGGGATCGTAGGGAAGGTCTATTTTCAGTTCTTTAAGAAACCTCCACACTGCTTTCCAGAGTGGCTGAACTTGTTTACATTCCATCCAGCAGAGCAGTAGGGTTCTTTTTCTCCACAACCCCGCCAGCATCTGTCATTGTCTGAGTTCAGAATTCTAATTGGGGTAAGGTGGTATCTTAGGGTTGTTTTTACTTGCATTTCCTTTCTAACCATGGATGATGAGCATTTTCTCACATGTTTTTCTGCCATTTTAGTTTCTTGAGTTCCCTGGATATTAAGCACTTGTCTGATGTATTATTGGTAAATATCTTTTCCCAGTTGGTTGGCTTGTCTTTCTACTTTAGTAGCTATGCTTTTATCTGTGCAGAAACGTTTTATTTTTAGGTAGTCCCATTTATCAAGTCTCTCTCCAATCTGTTGTGACCCTGGGACTCTGTTCAGGAAGTTTTTGCCTGTTGAACCAATTTCTTGATAGGTGTTAATGGTGACAAAGCAATGTAGCAATGTCATGTGGTTTCTTACACTTACAGAATCACTGCAACTATAAGGCACACAGAAACAGAAATCTGCTTGAATAATCCATTTCAATATTGGGTTATAGATTTCACATTAGTGGAAGAATTTATTTGAATCTTTTTACACTTAACTTTAATCTTGCCACCATCTCATTAATTGCAAAGCATTCACATGAGAATCGCAGTTAGGATTTGCAATTCTGTTCTGCCTCCTAATATATGTAACTACCTGTGGCATATAATTCCCCACTGGGGAATTCCACATGGAAAATTATATACTACAATATGAGTGTGTGCAAGTTTGGAAATTCACAAATGTTTACGGAACCCACTGGAACCAAAATGCAGAGGAATACTAGCCACCAGCAGAAAACTGAGATTTGAGCAAAGCTTGGAATCCTTACCTGCAGTATTACACATTCTGGGCACCATCTCCGCATCATCCTCTGCAAAATACTCTCTGTGGAGAGAAATACATCATTAATTAACAAGATTCCATTCCACAGAGCTACTGTCCCTGGGAGAGAAGACACTTACTGTCATTTGTTTCCTCCCAAATACTCCATTATAAATCTCTTCCTACATAGACAGCCAACCCTTAAGCAAATCCCTACAGCAGTAGTAATGATTAATATGGTAAATGAAGTAAAGTGCGGAGGAATTTAACAAGGATTTGGTGAAAGGTACATTTAAATCTCAGTGAGGAGGGTAGAAATCAGATGAAAATAGGTGCAAAAAGGTATCCTATGAGGAGGAAATAATAAAGATTTGAAGTGAGGAAGATTCTAGATTCCCTAAAAGGGAACAGACTGCTCAGCCTTGTGATGGGCTAAGGATATTGAGTTTTATATGAGTGTAAGTAACTATTGTATGTGTGTCTGTGTGCTACTCTTGGGGCTTGAGCTCAGTGCCTATGCTTCCTCTTAGCTTTTCCTCTCAAAGTTGGAGCTCTCTACTTCCAGATTTTTTGGTGGTTCATTAGATAAGAGTCTCACAGACTTTTCTGCCTGTACTGGCTTTAAACTGTGATCTTCAGATCTCAATCTTCTGAATAGCTTGAATGATAGGTATGAGCCACCGGCCTTGCTTGAAACTTAAAAGTTGTTTATGGGGCTGGGAACGTAGCCTAGTGGTAGAGTGCTTGCCTAGCATGCACAAAGACCCGGGGTTTGAGTCCTCAGTACCACATACACAGAAAAAGCCAGAAGTGGTGTTGTGGTTCAAGTGGTAGAGCCCTAGCCTTGAGAAAGCCCAAGGACAGTGGCCAGGCCCTGAGTTCAAGCCCCAGGACTGGCAAAAAAAAAAAGTTGTTTATGAGAAATATTTTATCACAGTGACAGAAAGCTGACTAACATAATACCTAACCACAAAACCCATTTAATCCTTTCTAAGGACCCAGGATCCTAGACATGATCTCACCTTCTTGCTGTGCCTGTTCCATGGTACAGATCAGGCTACATGTATTGATCCTCTCGCTACTTCTCCTTCTCCCACCCACACCCACTCTGAACTTGATGCTTGCCTGGTATGAATCAATAACTGGAAGGAAAGAGGTCATTTGAGATGAAGTGCAGAGTTAAAAGGCATACATGTCATCTCCCGGGAGATTTTTTAAAAAATCACTTTAGCTCTATTAACAGCTCAAGTTCCCTGTCTTACAGCCAGTTAGTGAAGCTCAAAAGGTTGGGCAGGAATTTGATGCTCCCAGAGGTGAGGGGCTCTCCTGGTGAAGAAACCCTGATTATCCCAGATTGCAACACTAACACATCCAATAAACCTAAGTGCAGAGAGATGTAGGATCCTGTTGAGACAGACTCCAAGACACATACCCATATGAAGCAGTACTCAATGTTCATATATTCTCCCTGGCTACCCAAGTCTAGAAAAAAAAATGTGTGTATCCTTGCTCCGGTTTCCCAAATCTAAATATTTATAGATTTTAAAAATTATTTTTAAATTAACTAGTGGTACAAAGGAGTTGATTTCAATTCAACATGTCAGTTTATATGCACAATGCATCTTGATCAATGTCACCTCTTCTCTTGTCCCCCCCGTCTTTCCTGAGACTCACAACCTGCCATTTTTACTTATGTACACTAAATATAATGACTGTATTCCCTCACCCTTTCTCTCCCCTACTTTTTACATTTAAAAAACAAAACAAGCCAGGTGCTGTGGTTCACACCTATAATCCTAGCTTCTCAAGAGGTTGAGATTGGAAAATCTCAGTTAAGAGTCAGCCTGGGCAGAAAGATCTATGAGACTCTCTATATTTATCCAGCAAAAAGTCAGAACTAGAGACGTGACTCAAGTGGTAGAGTACCAGCCTTAAAGGGGAGAAAACCAAGCCAGGACCTGAGTTCAAGCTAGCACCATAAACCAAAACCCAAAACAGTTTCATGAATTCCTGATGCCCAACCAGGTTGTCCATCATGAGGGCACTGCCCCCAACCCCTAATCGCTCTTCACATAGATGTCTCTATATAATCTTGTTCCCATTTTTTGTGTCAGTCCTGGGGCTTGAACTCAGAGCCTGGGTGCTGTCCCTGAGTTTCTTGGCTCAAGGCTAGCACTCTACCACTTGAGCCATAACTCCATTTCCATCTTTTTCTGTGCATGTGGTACCAAGAAATGGAACCCAGGGATTTGTGCATGCTAGGTAAGCACTCTACCCCTAGGCCAAACTCCCGGCCCCCCAAAATGCTTTTTCCAAAGTTCTTGACTTTTTTCTCTTCTTGTATAACTGAAGAATAAGTTTTACCTTTCTCTTACTGCTCTATGTCATCCAGTGCCTAAATTTTGTCACATCCCTGAGTCCGTAGGTAAGCAGGCTACTGGGAATTTCCCACTCAGAAGCAGATACCTGGTCTTGAAAGCAGACCACCACTAAGTTCCTCTCTAATATCTCAGATGCCACATGACTTCCCTAAAAGGGAAGTGGCTGGCATGACTCCTTATAGACAGCTGGTCCTGAAAAATGAATCATCATTATTTTTTTATTTATTTTTTTTTGGGGGGGTCACAGGGTTTGAACTCGGCCTGGGCACTGTCCCTGAGCTCTTCAGCTCAAGGCTACCACCCTACCCTTGAGCCAAGCACTACTACCCATTTTCTAGTGGTTAATTGGAGATAAGAGTCTCAGGTCCTGGGCTGGTTTTGAACCTTGATCCTCAGATCTCAGCATCCTGAGTAGCTAGGATTATAGGCATGAGCCACCGTGCCCAGTGAATCATCATTATTTTGTATTTCCCTATCTCCAGCTTTTACCAGATTATTCACACCTTCCCCTTCTCTGACATTTGCCCCTACCAAAGGAGATGAACAGAAAGGCAGAGAAGGTGACAGGAGCAGACACATCAATCGAAGTGGGAACAGCTGTTCGTGCACAAGCTCTGAGACTCCCTTTCCAATCATCCTCTTGCTGAGACACAGAGAGTGTATCACCCACATTCCCAGTGTTGCCAGATACCAACCCCCTCCCCTCAATTTGGCACCCAAATTGCAAAAAATAAAAAAAAAAAAAAACAAAGCCCAACTGGATTCAAATGCAAATAGGGTAGATGTCACAGATGCAGAGCCAAGACTATTATGTAATAAATACAGGGAGATGATCACTTTATTCTCATCTCAAGGACCATGATTACACCCTTTGAAAGGGAGGATTTTGCATGGGCAAAGCCCCCCTACCCGCCCCCCAGAGGCCAGAGGTCATCAACACTGGGAGCCTCCCTCCTCCTGACTTGGCACTGATTCAGAAACACCCACTTTCCTCCCGTACAAGCTACAATTACACCCTTCACTCAACACAGTTTATTCACTGGGGGTGATGGTGACCAAAGAGAATTCTGGGAGGCCGATTCCTGCAGGGCCGATTCTCACAGCTACAACAGGCTGCAAATATTGTGTGCATCTTTAACAACCCCTTGAGGAAGCAGGGTTCCCCCCACCCCCGCTTAGGTCCTTCTCTCTCACTTTCTTTATTTCTCTTACACATTAAGTCTTCCTCTGAAAGAGAAGTAGTTCTGTATATGTGTGCAACAGTACTAGGACCTGAACTCAGAGCTTGCACTCTTGCTTGACTTTTTGACTCAAGGCTAGCACTGTGCCATTTGAGCCAAAGTTCTACTGTTTCCTGGCTAATTGGAGATGTATCTCATGGATTTTTCTGCCCAAGCTGGCTTCAAATCATACTCACATCTGAGGTTCCTGAGTAGCTAGGATTACAAGTGTGAACTGCTGGTGCCTTGAGTGAAAAAGCTAAGAGATCGCACCCAGCCCCTAAACTGTGTTTATTGAACACTGAAGTGAATTCAAGTAAAGAAACCTGAGGTCAAAATGAGGCAATTACTCATGCCTCCCAGGCTTATAGAATGAGATAGGAAGGAAGGGTTTGTATACTACTCACTACCATGTATCCAGCACTAAGAAGTTTCTGGATGTAATACATGTTTTTATTTGTGCCAGTCTGAGGGCTTGAACTCAGGCCTGTTCACTGTCCCTGAGCTTCTTTTGACTCAAGGCTAGCACTCGACCACTTGAGTCACAGTACAATGGCATTTTTGGTGATTACTTTCAAGTAAGAGTCTTACAAGACATTAGTGCCAGGGCTGGCTTCAAATCTCAATTCTCAGATCTAAGACTCCTGAGTAGCGAGGGTTATAGGCTTGAGCCACCAGCACCTGGCAATACACATTCTTTAATTAATTAGTTTATTTATTGCCAGTCCTGGGGCTTGAACTCAGGGCCTGGGCACTGTCCTTGAGCTTTCCCAAAGCTAGCACTCTACCATTAAAATGACAGCACCATTTCTGGCTTTTTCTGTGTGTGTCATACAAAGGAATCTAACCCAGGGCTTTATGCATGCTAAGCAAGTACTCTACCACTAGGCCATACTCCTGGCCCCAATATATTCTTCTTACACAGTGATGCATATGCTTTGAATGCATAATTGTCTCCTGAGAAATTCTGGGGTTTTTTTTGGTTGTTTATTTGTTTTGGCCAACCTAGGGACTTAGACTAGGCACTGTCCCTGAGCTTCTTTTGCTCAAGGCTAGTTCTCTACCACTTGAGCCACAGCTCTACTTCCAGTGTTTTCTGTTTATATGGTACTGAAGAATCAAACCCAGGGCTTCATTCGTGCTAGGCAAGCATTCTACTACTAGGCCACATTCCCAGCCTTCTGCAAAACTCTTTTTTTTTTTTTTTGCCAGGCATGGGGCTTGAACTCAGGGCCTAAGCACTGTCCTTGGACTTTTTCTCAAAGCTGGTACTCTACAACTTGAGCTACAGCACCACTTCCAGCTTTTTTTTTTTTGGCCAGTCCTGGGCTTGAGCTCAGGGCCTGAGCACTGTTCTTGGACTTTCTCAAGGCTAGAGCTCTACCACTTGAGCCTCAGCACCACTTCCGGCTTTTTTCTATGTATGTGGTACCGAGGAATTGAACCCGGGTCTTCATGCATACTAGGCAAGCACTTTAACCACTAGGCCAAACTCCCGGCCCCCAGCTTTTTTTTTTTTTTATGTATGTGAACCAAGGAATTGAACCCTGGTCTTCGTGCATGCTAGGCAAGCACTCTACCACTCCCAAACTCCCAGTCCCCTCTGCAAAAATCTTATCAGCCAAGTGCTAAAAAGCAGTGTTAGATGCTAAAGACTGAAACAAAGCCATACTCCATCTTCCATTACATTAAAAGAATGGAAAACACCACAGAAACCAACTTGGTACATGCTGCAATTGGGCAAGCAGAACGTGTTCTGCTACAGAAAATACACAGAGCTAGCTTCCAGAAATAATCCAAAGGGAGGGCATGAGGAAGGATCAACAGTCATCCTCACAAGGCTGGACTGGGTGTGTAGGTGGGAACAACTGCCTGAGAAAGCCCACGCGCAGTAATTTTAGCTCAGGATGACTAAGGCAAATCACTCCATATCCCGCTCCTTTGGTCCATTGGAAATCATGCTGTTCTCATCATGCCAAATGCCTAAAACTGTCAAAGCAATATGCAGGAAGATCTTGCTAAACCCACTGCATATCTAAGTGTGACATATTGTCACATGCTAAACACAAGTTAATTCTTTCCTGCTATAACTTAGTTTAAAGGTTGTTCATAAAGGTGTTGCACATAATTCAATAAACAACCCTGGGTGGCTCACACCTGTAATCTTAGCTACTCAAAACTCTGAGATCTGCAGATCACAGTTTGAAGTCAGGCCCAGGCTGAAACATCTGTGCATCTCTTATCTCCAATTAGCCAGCAAAATGCCAGAAGTGGAGGTGTGCCTTAGTGTTAGATCACCAGCCTTGAGAGAAATAGGTAAGTGAGAGTTTGAGGCCCCAGTACCAGTCTGCACACAGAAACAGACACACACACACACACACACACACACACACACAATTTCTACAAAGTGTAATAAGCAGCAAAGGACTAGAAATAGCATGACAGGTTAAGGAAAACCTGTATCATAGCTTATTAAAATACTGTGAAAACACAGCTATAAATACTGTGATTATAGTTAGTGACTCTTGAGTGCTTTAGCCATGGTGGCTCAGAAAAACAAAATTAAGATCCTGCTCAACCTGCTGGCGATGGGACATTCTCCACTGGAGGAAAGAAATTCCTTGGTGCATCCGAGAGTTTAAAACAGAACCAGAGAGAGCCACATTTGGATCAGTGGGACAGCTCTCTTATTCTGGCCTTTCATCTCATTTTAAATGCTTGTTTAAATTTTTTTTTTTTTTGCCAGCCCTGGGCTTGGGCTCAGGGCCTGAGCATTGTTGCTGGATTTTTTTCTCAAGGTTACAGCTCTACCACTTGAGCCACAGCACCACTTCCGGCTTTTTGCTACATATGTGGTACTGAGGAATCGAACCCGGGTCTTCATGCATGCTAGGCAAGCACTCTACCACTAGGCCAAACTCCAGGCCCCACTGCTTGTTTAAATTTTGTCCCTGAGATAACATGCGGAGTGCTCTGAGCCCAATTTTACTTTTTATATATAAAATGAGACAGATTTCAATAGGAGCAGTATTGGGGGGAAGGAGTGATCCACGGGATGGATGGATGGTCAGCACAGCCGCACAGAGTGCCCAAGCCAAGCCAGGTGAGCTTTCCAGGATAAAGAGGCAAGTGGGACGAGGGGCAGCCTGTATCCTGTATCCTTCCAGAAGCAAAGGTAAATTGGGTGCTGGTAGCTCATGCCTATAATTCCAACTACTTTGGAAGCTGAGGTCTGAGAATTGTGGTTTGAAGTCAGTGTGAACAAGAAAGATCTTAAGATTCTTATCTCCGATTAACCATCAAAAAGGTGGAAGTGGAGCCACCAGCCTTGAGTGAAAATGAGCCAAGGGAGAGTGTGAGGCCCTGAGTTTGAGCCCCAGCACTGGCACAAAAACAAACAAGTAAAAAAACAAGGGATAAATAAAAGTAGATCAAAATTACCCAGAACAGATTTTCCTTCTCAAAAGTCAGAAAATTAATCACCAGTAGCCCCAGCCAGGAAGAAAGGATACTTCATATCCAAGGACATTTCAGTCACAGAACAAAGGAAGTGTTTTCCTAATATGCTGCATGCAAAACACCAGTCTGATAATGGCATCAATGAATCAGACCTCCACACACCAATGATTGCTAGCAGATCCCAACCCTCCCCTAGCCTTAGCCACGTTCCGGCGCAAAATGCCATCTCTGGCTGTAACTGAGCCTCTGTAAACCAGATTCTATGAACTGGACCATAGAAAAGTCCTTCATGCCTCTGGGCTAAGTATTAACACAGAGCAGACTAAATACACAGCAGCTATCAATGTGGACCTGTTCAGTTTCATGTCGCAATGGTAACAGGCATCTGGGCTTAGTGAAGGCCACCCTTTAGATACATAACAGAAAAGAAACAAGACTAACATCTTAAAATCTGAAATGGGACCATGGCCTTCCTAGGATGCTACTTCCCTTCCCCAAATTTCATAGACACAGCAGGCAAAGTTGACTAATGCTTGCATTTTATTCAATCTAATTACAGGCAAAACAAGACAGACAAGCTTGCTCTTCTAACCTTCAGTCTTTTCTTTTTTGGGTTTGGTTTTTTGGTGCCAATATCAGTGCTTGAACTCAGGACTTCCTCCCATTGCTTGGCTTTTTTCACTCAAAGTGGGTGTTCTATTATTTGAGTCACCTCTCCACTTCCACGTT
Source organism: Megascapheus bottae (assembly GCF_031878675.1). Classification (NCBI taxonomy): domain Eukaryota; kingdom Metazoa; phylum Chordata; class Mammalia; order Rodentia; family Geomyidae; genus Megascapheus; species Megascapheus bottae. The sequence continues at coordinate 5,801,575 of NC_143514.1, forward strand.
TTTGCTAGTTAATTAGAGATAAGAGTTTCACAAACTTTCCTGTCTGGACTGGCTTTGAATCTCAACCCTCCAATCTCAACCTCCTGAGCCGCCAGCACCTGGCTTGATACTGGGTTCTTATTTGCATTTTCCCCTCTGACTGCACCACTATATCCTAACCCATGGACAACTTCCTTCAGAAATTCTTTTGTACCACTTCAGAAAACAATCTGGCAATGTTTAAGTGGAAGACACATTTTCTATTATTTAGTGACTCTCCTATTTATTTACCCAACAGAAACAGAAATGTGTACATATATTCACAAAATGTATGTGATCATATATTCACAAAAGATAACATAAGAGGACCAGGAGCGTGGCCTAGTGGTACAGTGCTTGCCTAGCATGCACGAAGACCCAGGTTCAATTCCTCAGTACCACATACATAGAAAAGTCCAGAAGTGGTGCTGTAACTCAAGTGGTAGAGCTCTAGCCTTAAGAAAGCCCAAGGACAGTGCCCAGGCCCTGAATTCAAGCCCCAGAACTGGCAAAAAAAAGAGATAATGTAAGAGATATTCACTAGAAACACACTCATAAGCCTGGTGCTGTTGGTTCATACATATCATTCAAGAGGCTGAACTCTAAGGATCACAGTTCAAAACCAGCTGGGGCAAGAAAGTCTGTGAGTTTCTTATCTCCAATTAACCACCAAAAAAAACTAAAATGGAACTATAGCTCAAAGTGGTAGATCACTAGCCTTAGGCAAAAGAGTTTACAGACAGTTCCCAGGTCGTGAGTTCAAGCCTCAGAACAGATGAAAAACCAACAAAAACCCGCCATCATAACAATCCCAAACTGCAGAATGGATAAATTAATCAATACATTTATAAACAATAGAACCCTATGTAGAAGCATAAACTACAACCACATACAACAATGTAGAAGAATCCTAGAAGCATAAGATTGAGTGAAGAAGCCCAAGAAAAGCAGACAGCATATAATTTCAAGTTCAAAACCAGGTGAAACTAATTATGGTATAAGCTAAAAGAGGCCATTTGGGCCACAGTGGCTCACACCTATAATCCTAGCTACTCGGGGGGCTGAGATCTGAAGATAGCAGCTTGAAGCCAGCCCACGCAGGAAAGTCCATGAGTCTCCAATCTCCGATTAACCAGAAAAAGGTCTAACGTGGAGATGTGGCTCAAATGGGAGAGTGCCAGCCTTGAGTGAAAATATATAAGAAAGCTTGATGCCAGGAAAGTTCTGTTCTTCTTTGTAGTGATCACATGGCTACACTCAAGTTCATGTAACTAATTGAACTCTAAATACATCACTTGTGATTTTTCTGAATTTGTCTATAACTGTTATACATAGGCATAGCCATTTGTTATTTTAAAACAGGGGCTCAGCAAGGAGCCAGGCTATACAGCCCAAACTGGCCTTAAACCTGACATCCTCTTACCTAGTAAACCTGACATCCCCGTATTTAGGCCTCTTGAGTGCTAGGATTCCAGATGTGTTCCACCACGCCTGGCTCACTGTTTTCTTTTCTTTTCTTTTTAAAGTTTAAACTGCCAAGTTTATTTATTGTCCTTAAGTTGTACAAGAGGATTTCAATTCAACTTGTCAGTTGAGGAGTGTCAACCTTTTTGTTTTAGGCTGGGCCCCAGACTTGACATCTTTCTGCCTCAGCCTTCTGAGTGCTAGATTACCAATGGAATCTACACTTGTTACTTGGTGGGAATCAAACCCAGGGTCTTGTACATGATTGCCTTTGAGGGGGGAAGTACTGACAAAGAAGAAGCATCTGTTGCCCTCCCCCACTGCCACCAAATGGTAAGGGGTCATCCAGCCTTCGCCTGCATACAGCCAGGGACAGGAATGGCTTCTCCTCTCGGATCCTCGCTTGTTAGAAGCTGTAACCCTCACAGGAAGTCATCACCTGCTCCCATTTGTTCATTTGGTCCTCCTAAGAGATTCTAAATGGATCTCCTTCCTCTGCTGCCACCTGCTCTTCAGATCTTTAGAAGAGCCACCACATCCTCCCCGTTTCCCAGCATTTGCTTCTCCAAACCCAACAGACTCCCTCAGAGGTATGTCTTTGACACTCCTCTGATGTTTCTTTACACACACACACACACACACACACACACACACACACACACACACCAAGGCCCCCACACATTGGGCAATCTCTAGGAGAGAGAAAAAGGGCTAAGAAGAGCAGAGGAGAGCTAAAACTGGGATAGACACTCACAAATGCAAACAAAGTACAGTTCACCTATCAATATATTCATGTACCCCGGGTTGTAATTTCCCCTCTCTGTAAAATTCACAATAAATGGCTTACTCCCGTGAAGCCTTCCAATCATGAATGACACACACACACCCCACACCCGTCTTTTGCAATAAGTACTGGTGAGCCTCAAATTTACTTTGTGTGTTTGGACAAGCTTCACTCTCGCCTGAGTCGGAACACTCCATTCCACCCCCACCTAAACTAAAATCCTGGGGAAATTTCCAAAGCTAAATCCGGGAGCTGGAAGTGTGTTTGCTACCGAAACACCTCCTAAATACAGTTACCTCACCAGCCACTCCTCGGGGAGGCAAGAAACTAAGTGTGTGTGTGGGGGAAGGGGGTTACCCCATCTCTTCTCCTCTGTGGTGGGAGCTCCAGCTTAAAGTGTGTGTAGAAGAAGGGGTGCGGGTGGAGACTGTGGAATTCCTCCAGCATCTTCCCCACAGTGGGATCTAATCCCCCCTCCACGTGGACTCAAGCCCTGGGGCTGAGCCACTGCGCACGCACGCACGCGCACACACACACACACCTAGCCTTGGCCCTGGTGTGACAGGAGAGGGAGAGAAGGGCAACGTGGCGGCAGAGTGAGGATGAATTTGACATTGTTCAAAGCCACGGGAGTGTCTCAAGGAAGTCCTACTGGGAACCCCAAAGCAGGAAAAGACAGGGAGCTTTTCTACCAAAACTTCCTCAGGTGGAGAACCGATGGAAACGGCGTTCGTGGAGCGAGAGAGCGGGGCGAGGGGGACCTGGAGAAGGGGTGGGGAGGGCCGAGGTGGGAGGGCGGCGCCAGGCCCGGCTAGGGGACGCCCCGTCTTCCCCAGGCGCGGGGTGCGGGGCGGTGCGGGGGGACCCCGAGTCTGCAGGGCGCTGCGCGAGCAGATTCACCCACCTGGGCGGCGTCTGCTCCATCCTCCAGGCACTCTCCAGGCTGGGCGCCCCTCCTTGGCGCGGGTCTCCAGGGCCAAGGGCGCCCCACTTCGGATCCCCCCAATCCCCCTCGGGCCGCGGCTGCAGGAGCGACGGATCCGCCCCTGCTACCTCCTCTGCCTCCCCTTCTTTTTGGAAGGCCAGCTGGACGAGGCCGCACCTCCGGCTAACGGGGCGGCCGGGCGGCGGGCGGAGACGCGCGGGGTTGGCACCGGGCGCCGGGCGCCGGCTGAGCTGTCCACCCCGCCAGCCAGCGCGCGGGGCGGGGCTCGCCGCCGCAGGGAGCGGGCGCGGGGAGGGGAGGAGGGCGGGGTCGGCCCGGGGGACCCCGCCCAGACCACCCTCCGGGTCCCCCAGGCCCTGGCGCGGACCCAACCGAGAGATGCCAAGGGTCCCGAGGGCTTAAAGGACCTTCTAGGGCCTCTGCTCCTCGCCCATCGCAGGGCTGGGAACGAAAACCGAGGCTCTGAAGAGGAAATGTGGGGGGTGGGGAAGGACCCCCCCCCCCAGTCCTCCGGGTGTGTCCGCATCACCTGCCCTAGGTAAGCGGCCAGCCAGAGATGGAGTCTGGAAGAACTAAGGTGCGGCCCTGGCTGGATACCAGACAAGTCACAGTGGGGTCTGGCGGGGTGGCGGACCCCGGGGACACGGCGGGCCTCCAGGGGACCCAGGCACCGCCTTCACGACCCGGCCAGCCTTCCCGGCTCCCTCCACCCCAGACGCCGCTCTCGGGGGCTCCAGCCCTTTTCCTTTTCAGTTTCCACAGCAACTGGGTTCTCCCACGAGCTCCTAGGAGGCGGAGGACGCTTCAGGACGGGGGACCAGCGCGCCCAGAACCACCCCGGGAGGTGGCAGGGCCCGGGAACCGCCTCTCCCAGGCAGCCCTGCCTCCACCCTGCGCCCCGGCTGTGGATCAAGGTCTGAAAGGGCAGACGGGCTGGAATTAGCGTGCTGACGGCCTGCAGCTCCGTTTTAGCTCTCAAGACCGTTTTGTTACGTGACATAACCACTGCTATTCATAGTATTGCCACGAGCTTTGATTTTGTGCCGGCAGTCCCGCTTGAACTCAGAGCCCCACTTTCTCTGCTGGCTTGGTAATGTGCCTCTTGAGTCAACCCTTCAACCCTTCATTTCCCACTTTTTGTTGGGTATTTTTTAAGATGTACTTTTCTTTTCTTTGTCTTTTCTTTTTTGGTACTGGAGATTGAACCCAGGACATTGCACTTACTAGGACTGAGCTATGATCTCACACCTCCATTTCCCACCTTTTGCTGGTTAATTGAAGATAATAGCTTCTGGTGCTTATCTGTCTCAGTGGGCTTTGGACAGAGCTCTTCAGAGAGATGCTTGCCTCCCGAGAAGCTAGGAACGCCATGAGCCACCTCACATAGCCATGTTTTTAATTTTTTAAAAAAAAAAAACAAACATTTTTAGCACCCATAAGTAGCAACACTTAGTTATACTAGTGTACAAATGACAAGTTTGAGGCCAAGAAAGGGCCAAGATCTCTCCTGAAACAGACTTTACACTAGAGGTACCTGGTGACCAGGTAACAAAACATTAGAGGAGTCTTCTAAAAGATCCCTAGTCTAGAATTCCCCAATCTGTTGCCAGGACCTGGTGGCTCATGCCTGTAGTCTCAGCTACTCAAGAGGCTGAGATCTGAGGATCTTAGTTCACAGCCAACCTAGGGAGAAAACTCCAGGAGACTTTTTTTTTTTTTTTGCCAGTCCTGGGCCTTGAACTCAAGGCCTGAGCACTGTCCTTGGAGTTTCTCAAGGCTAGAACTCTATCACTCGAGCCACAACACCACTTCCAGCATTTTCTATGTATGTGGCACTGAGGAATGGAACCTAGGGCTTCCCACATGCTAGGCAAACAGTCTATTACTAGGCCAAACACCTGGCCCATCCAGGAGACTCTTATATGTCCAATTAACCAGCAAAAGTCCCTAAGTAGTGCCAGGATTCAAGTGATAGAGCTTCAGCCTTGAGCACAGAAAGGTAAGAGAGAGCACCCAGGCCCTGGGATCAAGCACTGATACCAGTACAAACAAACAACAAATAAGACATATACCACTCCGAGCTTAGAATGTTGCCAGGAAAAGTTTTTAAGATCCAATTTGACCTTGGACAAGACTTACGGGCCACCTGTCTTGAAAAGAATCTACTGTTGCCTTTGAGGGAGGGGAAAAAAAACGCAGGCAGCAGAGTCAGATTTCCATCCTTCATACCAAAGCTGATGCTATATTTAGTCATGTCTCCAGTCAAATTATGGGCTACTGTTGAAGAGGAACTCTGTCTACAGTCAGACATGCAGTGTTTAAAGCAGTAGCTCTAGCAAGGTACACTGTGGGCTTGCAGAAGCAGAATGGAAAACAGGCACATTTCATAACACATTTACTGTAGGACCATTGAAAAAGTACAGAGATGTTTATAGAAAACAGAATTTTTTTCTGCCACTCCTGGGCTTGAACTCAGGGCCTGGGCACTGTCACTGAGATTCTTTTTGTTCAAAGCTAGCACTTTACTTGTGCCACAATGCCACTTCCAGCTTTTTCTGTTTACGGGTACTGATGAATCAAACCAGGGCTTCATGCATGCGAGGCAAGCATTCAGCCACTAAGCCACTTTCCCACCCCTGAGAATTACTCTTAATACGGGCAGATAATCATTTCTGTTTGTTAAATGTCACATATGTGTGGGTTTTTTTTTCTCCTTGTCTTTAAGTAGTTGTACAGCTAGACACAGTGGCTCTGGCCTGTCATCCTCACTACTCCGGTAGCTGAGATCTGAGAAGCATGGTTCAGAGAGATCTAGGCTGGATAACCCATGAGACTTACCTCCAATTAGCCACCAAAAAGCTGGAAGTTGAGGTATGATAAAGCACCAGCTTTTAAAGGCTGAGTGACAGTGCTCAGTCCCTGAATTCAAGCCCTGGTGAATTTTAAAAATGAAAGGAAAAAAAGGGGCCGGGAGTTTGGCCTAGTGGTAGAGTGCTTGCCTAGCATGCACGAAGACCCGGGTTCGATTCCTCCGTACCTCACATATATAGCAAAAAGCTGGAAGTGGTGCTGAGGCTCAAGTGGTAGAGTGCTAGCCTTGAGAAAGTCCAAGGACAATGCTCAAACCCTGAGCTCAAGCCCAGGACTGGCAAAAAAAAAAAAAAAAGAAAGGAAAAAGACATTTCCAACTCAATTTCTGATATAACACTTAAACCCTGTCAATGACAATAAATACTATACAGTGCCACTGTGAGAGTAAACAAGATTGTACATGAAAAGTGTTTAATTCATTGTTTAGCACATTTTAAACATTCTGTGCATCACAGACATCTTATTAATAAGATATTTACACACTACCAGGTTTCCAACCCTGACTCAATTAATACTCATGAATGAGTGTGCGGGGAGGGGAAGGTCTGTACTGGAGTTTGAATTCAGGACCTCATGCTCTTGCTTGGCTTTTTTTGCTGGAGACTAGTGCTCCATGAGTTTAGCCATTGCTCTATTTTCAGCTTTTTTGATGGTTAATGGGAGATAAGAGTCTGTTGGACTTTCTTGCCCACGCTGGTTTTTTGAACCTTGCTCTTCAGATTTCAGCCTCCTGAGTACCTAGGATTACAGGTATAAGTCACCAATGCCCAACAGTTGTTATAACTTTTAATTTCAGATCTGCTCCCAACTGCTTTCTAAGGTTAAGCTAGTGACCCAGATTTGCCAATTCTTAGCTTCCTGGGGCATCACATGAGACCAAATTTCTGAAGAGGAAGTTGTTGAACAAGTGGATCCACTGGTGTACTGGCTAGAGTTCTAGATACCAGGAAGGTGTGCTTTCCCTCCCTTTATCTCCCAACCTTTCTCTTGCGTCTTTCAGACTGTGTATGTGTGTGTGTGCGTGCATGCATGTGTGCACATGTGTGCTTGTGTGTATGAACATGTTCAGATGCATATTTAGATCTGCCTCCTCTGATGAGAAGGCTTGTCTGTCAGCTGCAACAAAAACCTCAAGAAATTATGACCAAGCTTCCAGACAGCTGGTAGTAATTTACTCACACGGCCCTTGAAAGGGTCGCCTTTCAACACCCACAATTTATGTACATCTGATGTTGGTGGAGGGAGAGTCCTGAGAGTAATGTGGTATGTAAATTCCTACCAGGGGGTTGGAATAGAATGGAAAGACTTGTGTGAATTACAGAAATAATTCTCCCTTCTTGCAACACTGATATCAAGTCTTTAAAACTGAAGAGACTGATAACAGGAACAAAAAATGAATTTCTAGAAACAGAAACAATACTGAAGCCAAGCGCCTATGGCTCATACCTATAATCCTAGCTACTCAGGAGGCTGAGATCTTAGAATCAGTTTGAAGCCAGTGTAGGCAGGAACATCCATACGACTCTTATCTCCAATTAACTACCAAAAAAAAGGTCTAAGGTGAAGCTCTAGTTCAAGTGGTAGAGGACCAATTGTGGATGGAAAAAGCTAAAGGGAAAGTGCCCAGGTCCTGAGTTCAAGACTTAAGCATACACATATACAAAAAATTTCAAAACATAGAACAGTGGCAAAAATAGCACAGTCTTGTAAACTCTGCACTTGATCAATCATTTGTTATTTTGCCACATTTGCTTTCTCTCTCCTAAACACACACACACACACACACACACACACACACACACACACACACACACACACACTTACAAGAATTGCTGAACTGGGTGTCAGTGGCTCACACCTGTAAATCCTAGTCATGCTGGAGACTGAAATCTGAGAATTGTGGTTAAGAGCTAGCCAGCTAGCCAGCAGGAAATCCATGAGACTCATCTCCAGTTAATGAGAAACCCGGAAATGGTGCTGTGGCTTAAATGGTGGAGTGCTAGCCTTGAGCTGAAGACCATAAGGACAGTGCCCAGGCCCAGAATTCAAGTCCTACAACCAACCAAAGAAAAAATTGCTGATACTCTGGTAAACCATTGGAAGAACAATACTGACATTTTGCTCCTGAATATTTCAGTTTGTGTCTCCTAAGAACAATTAAATGATGAAATAATTGTGGTGATCACCACTCTTCCCAAGTCAGCTTTCTTCAAGAGTAAACAAATTATTTTCCCCTTATAATGTTTTGCTGGTCATCGGGCTTCAACGCAGTGCCTGGTCACTGTCCATGAGCCTCTTTGTACTCAAGGTTAGTACTCTACCACTTGAGCCCCAGCACCACTTCGAGCTTTTTCTTAGTAGTTTCTTGGAGAGAAGAGTCTCACAAACTTTTTTGCCCAGGCTGGCTTCGAACAGCCATCCTCAGATTTCAGCCTTCGGAGTAGCTATAATTACAGGCACAAGCCACTGTCACCCATACCCCTTATAATCTGAAGTACTTCTGTAACTTGCTTTCTGTCTTTCCTGCTGATTTATTAGCATACATTATTTCAACAGGGAGGGTTTCATTGCAACATTTCCACACATGTATACATTGTATCCTGATCAACCTCCATTGCTCTATCACTCAACCCATCTACCTTTCTATTGTCAAAACAATTTAAGAGGGTCCATTGTCGTACATTCATACATGCAGATGAACTAAAAGGCCATATTCCTCTGTAGTGTTCGTGTGTGTGTGTGTGTGTGTGTGTGTGTGTTCTTTTTTAGGTACGGGGTTGGGAGGGGGGGTTAAACCTGAGATGTTGCACTTGCTAGGCAAATGCTTTACCACATCCCAACCCTTGCAATGATTTTTCTTCACCAGCGTCAGGAACTACTCCAGATGGGTATCTGAGGCTCATATCTGCATAACCAAAATGGCTCATCAAAGTTTTCACTCCCAAACTGAGAGCCATGACTCAAGCCCATAATCCTGGTTACTTGGCAGACAAAGATCAAGGCAGGGGGGGAGGAGGAGGAGGTTTGAGGACACCTGAGGAGTAAAATGGAGTCCAGGTAGATTCCATGTCAACCAATAGCTGGACACAACGGCAACTGCTTGTCATCCCAGTGGCAAAGGGAAACACAAACAGGAAGGTCACTGCAGTTTTGCCTGGGAGTAAAGCAAGACCCTGTCTTCAAAAGTACCCACCAAGGAGACTGGTGGAGATGTGACTTTCATGGTAGAATACCCCGCCAGGCATATGTGAGGACCCAGTACCACCACCACCACCACATAAAAATCAAAATCACTCCCAGGTCCAAGTCAGAACAAACAACAAACATTTCATCTCTTGGTAGTTTAGACAGCTGTTTTGTCCTTTCTACTAACAAAGAGCTTCAGAAAACAACACAATCAAGAAAACTAATGAATGAGAAAAATCTTACATTGCATTTTGCTTTTGTTTTCGTTTTAGCATATAAAAAGGCTCAGTGTGAAACATCTGGCAGTTTTAGACAAAGACCAGCAAGCCTCCACAGTCCTTTCTCCTGGATAGAAGAGTTTACCAAGCCCATCTTAGCTCCAACCAATCTGATACAAAGACAAACATATCAAAGATTAACCACTAAAAAATTCCCTTCAACTAAAATAAAATACTTCAACTATATCAGTGACATAATGACAGCCACACAAGGCCTCAAGTTTACTCTAAATCACAACTACGGAAGATAGAACCCAAATTATTACAAGCCAGGTGCTAATGCTTTGTGTTTGTAATCCTAGCTACTCAAGAGGCTGAGAGATCTGAGGATCATGGTTCAAAGCCAGCCCAGGCTGAACAGTTGATGAGACTCTTATTTCCAATCAACCACCAAAAAGATGGAAGTAGAACTGTGGCTCAGCCTTGAGGAAAAAAAAAAAAAAGCCAAGCCAGAGTGTGAGGCCCTAAGTTCAAGCCACTACAGTACCAGAGATTGGATCCCGATGCTTATTTCCAGATTCTATGCCAAGAGAAAAAATTAGACCACACCTCCTGCATGCCTTGTCCACCACTGTTCTGCAAACCCTGTTAGACACTATTCTATGTCTGGATATTAGGATCTGGCAACGCCAGGTGGCACTAGAAGATACCACAAGATAAAAGCAACACTGAGCCAAGGCCAGCTCTTCTGCCTGACTTCATATTTTCCCATCCGAAGGGCAAGTTTCTGTGATCTAGGCAGAAGGGAGGACAGGACAGGGTAGGAAGGGGCTGAAGTGGGGATACCAGGGGGGTGTCACATGCTGCCATGAAATAATTTGAATGCAATGTTTCAAGAACGTGTGCTTTGTGTGTGTGTGTGTGTGTGTTTTGGTGATACAGGGAACTTGGAGGCTGAGCTGTGAGGCCAGGAAAGGGTTAGGAGTTTGGAATGCCACCTTGTCAGTACTCAGAAGGCTGAGAGCTGGACCTTGTAAAGGTCAGACAGTCAAAGAAAGACAAATGTATAAGTTACCACCCTAAGTATATTTACGTTAGAGCTGTTTGGACACTGAAAGCTTGAGACCTTGAAACTAAGATGAATGTCTATGTTATGGTTAAATGTGTATGGCTTCTCTCTGCTCCCTAACAATAAGAGTCAATGGTCCCTACGTATACAAACTATACCTCATGTTAATGGCTGTAATCGTAAGATAGATCGGTTCCCTGTTTTCTGCACGTACCTGTCGTCACCTCCCCTGAACTGAACTAAATAATAAGCTTACCCACCAATGGGAACCTGAAGTTTGGAAGCTGGTGAGTTGTGACCCTCTGATACCCCCCTTTCCTATTTCCCCCCTCTTCTCTTTCTCCTTGCCTTTTTTTTCCAGTCCTGGGGCTTGAACTCAGGGCCTGGACACTGTCCCTGAGCTTCTTTTGCTTAAGGATAGCACTCTACCACTTGAGCCACAGCACTACTTCCAGCATTTTCGGTTTATGTGGTATTGAGGAATCAAACCGAGGGCTTCATGCATGCTAGGCAAGCACTCTAGCACTAAGCCACCTTCCCAGCCCCTCTTTCTCGTTTTTTCAGTCCGGTGTCCCCTCCCTGTTATGCTGTCCCTCCCTGGCTGTGGTTAGCAACATGGTACTATTGTGGTTTGAGTTCAAAATCTCAAGCTTGCTACTATTGAGCTACATTATTCCCGTCCTTTTTCTGGGCTGATTTTTTGTTTGTTTGTTTGTTTTTGGTAGTAATGAGACCTAAAATCAGGACTTTGAGCTTACTAGGAACCACTCTACCACTTGAGTCAATCCCTTAACTCTTTCTTTTACTAGTGATTATGGAGATGGCGTTTCTTGGACTTTTCTGCCTGGGCTGGCCTCAAACGACTATCCTCCAGATCTTAGCTTCCTGAGTGGCTAGGATTATAGATGTGAATCATTATTTTTGAGAAGGCTATGTTGGGCCATATCTGTCTATTTTAGGCTTTTTGAAACAAGATATTTTAAAATTGTTATTTATAAAGGTGACATACCCAGGGTTAACAGTTACATAAGTCAGATAAAGAATACATTTCTTCTGCTTCTGCTTCTGCTTCTGCTTCTGCTTCTGCTTTTGCTTCTGCTTCTTTGGCAGTCCTCATGCTTGAACTCAGGGCACTGTCCTTCAGCTTTCTCAAGACTAACACTCTACCACTTTGGCCACAGCACCACTTTCAGCTTTTTCTGTGTATGTGTTAACCAAGGAATTGAGCCCAGGGCTTTCTGCATACTAGGCAAGCACTCTACCACTAGGCCACACTTCTGACCCCAAGAGTACATTTCTTTGTGTATAACATCACCTCTTCCCTCCCTTCTCCCAGTTTTTCCCTCCTCCTATCCCACACACATGCTATATAGTTTAGGCCTTTGGTAATCACTGAGATGACAGGTGTGGGCTACTGGCTAGATCTTTATTGAGAAAAGATCTTACGAACGTTTCATGGCCTTGGACCATGATCCTTCCCATCTTTTTTGTTTGTTTTTGTTGATCATGGGGCTTGAACTCAGGGCCTGGGCACTGTCCCTGAGCTCTTTTGCTCAAGGCTAATGCTCTGTCACTTTGAGTCACAGGGCCACTTCCAGTTTTCTAGTGGTTAATTGGAGATAAGAATTCACAAAATTTTCTGCCCAGGCTGGCTTTGAACCACAATCCTCAGATCTCAGCCTCCTGAATAGCTAGTATTACAGGTGTGAGCCACTGCCAACCAACAAGAACTTGTTTTTTTTTCTTTTCAAGAAAACCTCAATTAGTGCAGCCACTATAGAAATCAGTATGAAGGCTCCTCAAAAAACTAAAAATAGCACTGCCATATGGTTTTGCAAGACCACTTCCGTGTCTACTTCCAAAAGAATGTAAGTTAGAATACAACCGAGACACCGATATACTCATGTTTAGAGCTGTAATTATTCACAACAGCCAAATATTTGATTTGGTTTAGAAGCCCATCAACTGACGAATAATGAAAAATAAGTACACAATAGAGTATTGATATACGTACACAATGGAATATTTGGCATCAATAAAAGAGAATGAAATTATGCTGTTTGCAGGAAAATGGATGAAACTGAACATTATCATGTTAAGCAAAACAAGCCAGACTGAAAAAGAGAACTATTCTCTCCATCGCTATGCAGAATAGAGACCTAAAACAACAAAAAGAAGGACGTGTGTGTAAAATGAGGGGACTATTGTGGACTCGGGGGAGGGAGGAGGAGGAAAAGGACAAGGAAATGAAGGCAGCATATGATCGAAGTGAAAAGAGAATGATCAAATCCATTAAAAATTGTTTTTAGAAAGGAAAGGAGCCAAAACCAGGACCTCATTCCTGAAATCCTAGCAACTGGGAGGCCAAGAACTAAGGCTTGCAGTTTGAAGCAAGCCAAGTCAGGAAAATCCATGAGACTCTGATCTCAGAAAAGGCAGAGGTATGGGTCAAGAGGCCAGCCTTGAGTGACTAGGCCAAGTGAGCGTGTGAGGCCCTGAGTTCAAGCCCCAGTGCTGGCATAAAACAAACAAAAATACTGAAAGGAGGAGAAATGAGAGAGTAACAGATGAAAGTACATGTATAAAAAAATCACAATGAAAGCACCTTGTACAACTAATAAAGCCTATGTTAAGAAAAAAGACAACCTTGAGCCCCAGCTGGATTTAAGCCTTCCATGTCCCCTACTTCATTCAGAATCAGAATCAGCTTCATCCCTGCTCCTCTTATCATGTGGTCAGGATTTGGTTCTGAGAAATCAAAGCTGTCATGCTTCATCCTCTGTGCAGATTATGATGAGTGAATGTAATACAAGCGAGCTGCTTAGGAAACCTCAACCTGGAGCTTCTCCTCCCGTGACAGGCTAATGCTCAGTGTCACATCTCATGCTGTGACAATGAAAACAGCCTATCTGTGCGCCTCCTGCTGGTAGGATCTGACATATACCTGACCTCCCTTAGATTTCATATGGCCCTAAATCCTTTCTTTCCTCTCTCCCTCCCTCCCTCCCTCCACTTCTTCCTTCCTTCCTTCCTTCCTTCCTTCCTTCCTTCCTTCCTTCCTTCCTTCCTTCCTTCTTTCCTTTCTCTTTGCTTGAGCCTCTTGAGTGCTGGTATTACAGGCCTGTGTCACCATATCTAGTTTATTCCTTATACTCTCACACCTGACCTACTTCTGTTATTGATGCTCCCTGCCAGGTTTACACAGGCCTGAGGCATTTGCATCTTCCTTCAGATCACTTGATTAAGTCCCCAGTGAGATACTTGGACTGCCTTTGAGCCTCTCTGTCAGTCTCATCAGTCCTGCTCCTTGTGTCACCTTTTTTCATCTGCCCTGGAATCATAGCTCTGAACCTCAGTTTGGAGAGCTGAGCCACTGGCTATAATTTTAACCACCCCTTCATATGGGGCCAGACTGCTTCCAGTTTGGGGGTGCTTGTTTGTTGTTTTGCTAAAGTATATGTAGGTCAGGGCCAATTCAAGTGACAGCAGGGCCCTAAAACTTCAGCTTGATTTTGTGATTTTTTTTTTTGTCCGTAATGGGGCTTGAACTCAAGATATAGTTATCTTCCCTGAGCTCTTTTGCTCAAGGCTTAGGGCTCTACCACTTTGAGCTACTGCTCCACTTCTGGTTCTCTGGTGGTTAATCAGAGATAAGAGTTTCATAGGCTTTCCTGCCCTGGCTAGCTTTGAACTACAATTCTCAGATGTCAGCCTCCTGAGTAGTTACAGGCGTGAGCAACCAGCACCTGGTTTCAGCTTGATTTTGTATTCAAGGATTGAGCATTACTGATCATCTTTGACATGGAGTTTTGCCTTGGAGACCCTGTGGGGACTGCATTGGAGGAAGGGGTAAAGGGAATAGCCAGCAGAGACAAGAGGGTGACAGTAACACACATAAAAATCTTTTAATATAATGGGGCCAGGAGTTTGGCCTAGTGGTAGAGTGCTTGCCTAGCATGCATGAAGACCTGGGTTCGATTCCTCGGTACCACATACAGAGCAAAAAGCTGGAAGTGGTGCTGAGGCTCAAGTGGTAGAGTGCTAGCCTTGAGAAAGTCCAAGGACAGTGCTCAGGCCCTGAGCGCAAGCCCAGGACTGGCAAAAAATAAAATCTTTTAATATTGCTCAAGAATGTTTAGAAGAAGGATTGAGCAAGTAGAGTCTAAGGCTGTTACTATTCTGAGAAGGTAGATCAAAATCTTTAAGGAGGTTTATACAGTGTGGCATGGTCTTTAGCCTCAGCTCTAGTTATATTCCCTTTTTTTCTCTTTTTCTTTTTCTATTTATTTATTATTTATTTTGGTGTGGGTTCTGGGGCTAGAAGTCAGGCCCTTGACCTGTTAAGGTAGCTTTTGCACTCAAGGCTGGGACTCTCCCACCTGAGTCATACCATTACCCCGGGCTTTTTGCTGGTTAATTGGAAATAAAAGTCTCTCATTTTGTCTGCTGGGGCTGATTTTGAACCATGATCCTCAGATCTTGGCCATTGAGTAACTACCATTACAAGTATGAGCTCCCAGTCTCTGGTTTCAGAATGTGGTTTTAATAATTACCAAGAATATATCCCCTCCCTAGGAGACATAAAATTCATTTAAAAAAAGAACAAAAAAAACACCCTTCTTGTTGAAATTGGGAGGCCGTGCATTTTCATACCACTATTGGGATTTCAAAGTCAACGTTTATGGAGCTAAAAGATGCAATGGAGACAAAAGGCATGGTGAGACATGACATCATTTCCGATTGTGAATTAGGTCAATCATCCATGCTACCATTGTTTGCATTGCCTCCACTTTCTCTGAGCTCGAGTGTAAGGCTGGATGGGGGAGTGAGTGAGCACACCCAATGGAGAAAATTCTGTGAGCGCTTGGGCCCGTATTATTATTCTGGGCCCTAAGCTGCCTAGCTTTCTGGAGGTCTTTTTTATTTCAACAGTGTCCCAGATTCTCCTTTGAAATGTGCAGTTCACTCATCTTTATTAACCTGAATATGAAGCTGATGGGTTTTTGATACATTCCATAGCCCTATCCTGGCCAATTTCCTTTTGTTTTAAACAGGTCATCCATTTCTGTGCTGACCTGCAAGGCTTTTGCCATATAAATCAGAAAGCAAGTCCTTAAAAAGTCAGAAATTTAACAGTGTGATATTTTTCACATGGATGTTCATTTGGACACCAGATTATGTTTATCCAAGTGGCAACAAATTGTTTTGTACTTTATTTTGATTTGTGAATAGTTCTGGTTTTATTTGATTTTCCAGTCCCAGCTAGGACTGCATATTCTAAATTACCTGAGAGGAGTTTTTTTTAATATATTTTTATTGTAATTAATAGAAGGGTTACATGATATTTGCCAGATAAATGGTGCCTTAATTCCCACACATTGATACCCTTTCACATGTCATGGTCCCCATTTCCCTTCCCCCCTCCCCCACCTGAGAGGAGTTTTATATCAGGTTTTATAGCATTCTCCCATCAAAGCTCAATCATTAATACAAATTGAGTTTGGATCACACAGAGATGCAACACCACTTCCTCATTAAATCTGGGAAACTGTAGCTGCTACAGGTATGTTTTTGAAACTATTCTCTACTTGTTCCTGGAGAACTGGTATGTAGGGGTGTGTGTGTGTGTGTGTGTGTGTGTGTGTGTATGTTTATGTTGGTACTGGGGTTTGAATTCAGAGTTTGAGTGCTGTCCCTAAGTTTTTGTGCTCAAGGCTATCACTTGAGGCCACTTGAGCCTCCAGCTTTTTATTGGTTAATTGTAGGAAAGAGTCACAGCCAGGAGCACACTCACTCACACCTGTAGTCCTAGATACTCAGGAGGCTGAGATCTGAGGATCACTGTTCAAAGCCAGCCTGGGCATGAAAGTCTGTGAGACTCTTATCTCTAATTAACCACCAGAAAACTGGATGTGGCCTGTTACTCCAATTGGTAGAGCTCTAGCCTTGAGCTGAGGAGCTCAGTGACAGTGCCCAGGCCCAGTTCAATCCCTACAAATACCAAAAAAAAAAATGCCTCACAGAATTTCCTGCTCAAGTTGGCTTCAAATTGTGATCTTTATGTCTCAGTCTCCTGAGATGCATGAGCTACTGATGCTGGGCTGAGAACTGATATATTTTTTGCCAGTCCTGGGTTTGAGCTCAGGGTCTGAGCACTGTCCTTGGATTTTCTCAAGGCTAGAGCTCTACCACTTGAGCCTCAGCACCACTTCTGGCTTTTTTCTATGTATGTGGTACCAAGGAATCAAACCTAGGTCTTCATGCATGCTAGGCAAGCACTCAACCACTAGGCCAAACTCCCAGCCCAGAGAACTGATTTTTAAATAAAGATCAGAATAAAATAACTTCAGCAAAGTTTTTGAAACTGCTTCATTTGAAAAGCCATGAAATTTCAAAATCAATTCAAGATTTTCATTACATCCACTAAGGTAAGTAGTTTGTCAGATGGATAGTTCCTTAGGAAACAGTGAAAATTTGCTATCTATTTTCACAGTTAACCTACAGCACTGAGATGCAGCTCAGTGGTAGAGTACTTGCCAAGAATGTGTCAGGCTCTGTGATTTTGGAAACCACCCACACAGCAAAATGTGAGGGTATGTATCTAATCTCACTTTGGAAGCTGAGGTAGGAGGCTCATGAAAAGGAGTCTTGATCCATTTTGCATTTTGTTTCTTTCCAGATTTTAAAATAAAACCTATTAAAGCTAGAAACTGCTGGATGCCAGTGGCTCATACCTATGAAACACTCAGGAGGTTGAGATCTGAGACTCGTGATTCAAAGCCAGCCTAGACAGAAAAGTCTGTGGGACTCTCATCTCTAAATAACCACCAGAAAACTAGAAGTAGTGCTGTGGTTCAAGGTGTTAGACCACTAGCCTTGAGAGAAAGAGCTCAGTGACACCATCCTGAATTCAAGCCCCATGACCGACAGAATAAAGGAGGAGGAGGAGGAGGAGGAGGAGGAGGAGGAGGAGGAGGAGGAGGAAGAGGAGCCTGGAGCATAGCCTAGTGGTAGAGTGCTTGCCTAGTATGCCCAAAGATCCAGGTTCAATTCCTCCGCACCATATACAAAGAAAAGCCAGATGTGGTGCTGTGGCTCAAGTGGTAGAGTGTTGGCCTTGAGGAATGCCCAAGGACAGTGCTCAGACCCTGAGTTCAAGCCCCAGGACTGACAGGGGAAAAAAAGGAGTAGGAAGAGGATGAAACAAGCTAGAAACTGATAGTCCCCATCTGTAACAGGAGGCTGAGATTGTAGTACAAAATCAGGCTGGGCAGAAAAGTCCTTGAGCTGAAGAGCTTAGAGACAGTGCCCAGACCCCATAGTTCAAACCCCATGACCCACCCACCCCCAAAGAAAATAGCAACTGTTTCTTGGTTCACCAATATAGTCAAGTCCTGAATATAAATCTAATAAACATATAGTTAAAGTCCAACTCCCAATTTTATACATGAGAAGTGAGGTCTATAAAAATGAAGCAATTTAAAAAAAAAATCCCAAGCTGGGCTTGAGGGCTCACACCTGTAATCCTAGCTACTCAGGAGGCTGAAATCTGAAGATCACAGTTCAAAGCCAGCCCGGGCACTGAAGACCATGAGACCCTTATCTCCAAATAATCACTAGAAAAGGGGAAGTGGAGCTCTGGCTCTAGGGTAGAATGGCAGCCATGAGCTGAAGAGCTGAGGGGCAATGCCCAGGCCCAGAACTCAAGCTCCATGACTCCCCCCTCCACACAAAAAAATCCCAGGGGCCAGGTGCGTGGTCTAGCGGTAGAGTGCCTGCTTAGCTTGCTCGAAGCCTAGGGTCTCATTCTTGATTCCTCAGTACTGCATACACAGTAAACGCCGGAAGTGGTGCTGAAGCTCAAGTGGTAGAGCTCTAGCCTTGAGAAAGCTCAAGGACAGTGCTCAGGCCCTGAGCTCAAGCCCAGGTCTGACAAAAACCAAAAATCCCAGTTAATGAACAGCAGCTTGGAGACTGAAACCCTAACTGCTTTGTAGTTTCATTTATAAGTTACTGGCCTCTCATAAAAGACAAAGCTAAACGTTTCAAGACAAGGACACACTTACTCAAATAACAACAACAATAATAATAATAATACCCCATCTCCAAAATAACCAGCAGAAAGAGAAACTAGAAACGGGAGCAGCAGCACAATCTCTCTTCTCCAGGAAACCTCCGGCATGGCAGCTCGGCAACGCTGCTACAGGAAGAAAACCAGGCCTCCTTCATCTGCCCATTTGCTAGGCCAGCATAGGGGAACAGACGGGGTTCCCGTGGAGCTGGCCCTCCCATCCTGCGGGGGGCCTGCATAGGAGAGTCGGGCAGGCAGAAAGCATCGTCGCCAACCCCCTGCTATCCCTG